>NC_058131.1:692834200-692854200 GCF_016433145.1 Gracilinanus agilis
TCTCTCTCTCTCACTCTCTCTCTCTCTCTCTCTCTCTCTCTCTCTCTCTCTCTCTCTGTCTTTCTCTCTCTGTGTCTGTCTGTCTCTCTGTCTCTCTCTCTCTGTCTCTCTCACTTTCTCTCTCTCTTCTCTCTTTCACTGTCTCTATCTCTCTCGCTCCCCCTCCCACACTTTCTCCCCCTCTCCCTTATCTCTCTTCCTCCCCTCTCCTCCCTTCTCTCTGTCTCTTTCCCTGTTTCTCTCCCTCTCTGTCTCTCTCCTTCCCCTTTCTTCTCTCTCTTTTCTTCTCTTCCCTTTTTTCCTGTCTTTCTCCCTCTCCTACATTCTCTTCCCCTCCTACTTCTTTCTTTTCCTTCTCTACATTCTCCCCTCTTCTCCTTCAGAGGTTAAGTCAGGTCTTTCTTGCTCTGTAGCTGGCCCTCTAATCACAATACCCTGCTTCCTTTCTAGGTCTTGTACATAGCATGTGCTTAATGTATTGAGGCTGAGTGGAATTGCTTTAATGGGATTTCTAGATTCCATGTTGACACATCTTACGACCTCTACAAGACTGTAGGCTCCCTCAGGAAGAAGATTCATTTTTGTGTCCTCAGAACCAAGGACAGGGTCCATATAGTAATTAAAGTATTTCCTTTTCCATAAAATGAGGACAGTATGAACCTTCCTCATACTCCCAAGAAGTACTGAGCAACCTAAGAAAAGGCAGAGAATCCACCTACTACTAATGTGACGTGACCCAAAGCAAACCACTTCTCTTCTCTGGGAGTTGAACTAACTCAGGGGTTCTTAATTTGAGATCTTGGAACTTGTTCTTAATATTCCACAAGCTATATTTTCATATAGTTGGTCTCTTCTATGAGGCTATATGCTTTATTTTATTCACTGAAAAACATCATTCTAAAAATGGCTCCATAGATCTCACCAGAGCACAAACAAGATAAAGAACACTTAACATCCCTTTCATGTCTGCTTCTATCATTAAGTGCCACCTCTCCAACAAAACTTTCCTTGCTCTTCCCAGTTAAAAGCAATCTCTCCTTCATCTGATCCCTTAGTGCTTTATACACATGGAGAGGCCAGACAGTATGATGGGGAGTACTGGACTTGGACTGGGTTCAGATTCTGGCTCTGACACTTATTAGCTGTATAACCTTTGGTAAATCATTTGACCTAGGTTTTGGTTTCTTCAACTATAAGATGATAGTGATAATCCTCAAATTCCCTATTCCTCTTGGTTAATCATTGTAATAATAATGATAATAATAGCTAGCATTTATATATCTCTTTAAGATTTATAAAGCACTTAACAAATATTATCTCATTTTATTTGTTGTGTGAGCAACATTTTGTAAACCTTCAAGTTATGTGCTATCGTGACTCCTTCCACTTATTTATCATCATCTACTTTGTACCCTATTTACTTGTGTATGCATGTGTCAACATGGAATCTAGAAGTCCCAAATTTGTAGCCTAGTAAGATCTGATGAACCTCAAGTTTTAGGACTAGCTTGTAAGTTGGAGACCCCAAAGCTTGTACTTGTTCCCTATTCCTGGGAGAATCCACCCTGAAGGGCATCTCAGGCTAGCAGTTTCAGACTGAATAATGGACCCTAGGGTAAATGACAATCCCCATCAGGTGGGGCCAAGCCCAAGACAAGTGACTCTTTAGCACAGTAGGCAGAGTGTCAGTCTTATAAGCTGAAGGTCCTGAGTTCAATCCTTGAAAGAAGGGTGTGATACAGTGGGAGTGGCTTCTAGAGATAAGAAAAGTCACTTAGCTTGGGGCTTGGCCCCACCTAAAGGGGATTGTCATTTACCTTAAGGTCCATTATTCAGTCAGAAACTGCTAGCCTGAGATTCCCTTTAGGGTGGATTCTCCCAGGAACAGGGAACAAGTACAAGCTTTGGGGTCTCCAACTTACAAGCTAGTCCTAAAACTTGAGGTTCATCAGATCTTACTAGGCTACAAATTTGGGGCTTCTAGATTCCATGTTGACACATCTTACAACCTCTACAAGACTGTAGGTTCCCTCAGGAAGAAGATTCATTTTTGTGTCCTCAGAACCAAGGACAGGGTCCATATAGTAGGTTCTCTGTATATGTTCTTTGACTAATTAAAATGTTCAGAGACTTGTCTGAGGGCAATATAAGTCAGAGGAAGAACTGGAACCCAACCATTCTGACTCTCACCCCAAGACTTTCACTCCATCATGCAGGACTTTGGTTGGAGGACTAATGGTCAGATTGAAAGATCAGGGTATTTTGAGAAACCAAGTCACACTTAGATGTTAATGAGTGTCATTGTTTCCATGGATCATCTATGAGGTATTTGCATTTTCACAGGGGCTTCCATGTTTTCCATCGAATTTACCGATCTAATTAAGTGCCAAATACCTAAAGATGGCCCTGTCCTAAGCAAGGAGGAGACATGAGTGAAACACTAGCACAGCCCTTGCCCTGCAGAAAATTATTCCCAGTTAAAGAACAATTGGGGGAGGAGAGTGCAAAAGAGAGACCCAGACAAAATGCATTGGGAAAATTCAGAAAGAGAACCTTAACAGTTGAAGGAAATTGAGGAAAATGGGATAGGAATGGTCTTTTACATTTCTTTTTACCACCAGAACTTAAGTACATTTCCTGCCACATAGAAGGTATTTATTAAATGTTTGTTGACTGACTCAATAAGTGAACTACTTTTTGACTTTGTGGTAGAACTGTCCAAATTAGCTACTTTGTAGTATCTTCTGTGATTCTTTGCTCTTCTTCAGACATATAACACTATCGCCTATCTGCAAGTCTTTGTATTTTCTCTGCCTGATGTCTGAACTGTCTTGAAAGACAAGAGAGATTATATTAGGCAAAAGTGAGAGTGCATTTCCAGCAGGGAGACACCTCGATGAATGCATGAAGACAGGATAGGATGTGCTGAGTTTGGGGAAGAGTCCAGTTTGGCTAAGTATGTGAAGACAAGTTACATTCATGTAAGGTTAAAAAAGTAGATGAGAGCCAGTTTGTAGAGGATATCAAATGCCTTAATTTCCGACATGAAATCTCTAATGATGGGAGTTTCAGATACTGTTGGTAAAGTCACTTGGGGACTGGGTGGTGGTAAAGCTATATGAACATAAGCAAAACTGAAGCCATTCCATGCAGGTGGATTGCCACTGTACCTAGGGGTTCTTAGCCATCCATGGGTAGCTTCTTTCCCAAATAAAGAGATCAGAATGACTTTGCCAACAGCCCATCTAGTGCAAAGGCTTTTTTCTCTTCAGCAACATCCCTTCATTTGAACTGTTCTATTCCCAGACAGGACCATGACCCTACAGATTTCCTCCCACTTCTCATCTTCCATTTCTCCTATCTTTCTTTGTCTTTGTATCTATCCCCAATGCTTTGAACAAAGCAAGCACTTCATGCGTGCTCATTGAATTCAATTGCATTTAGTAGCTCTTTCCTAGCTGTAAACATGCCCAGATCTCCAACATCCTTGAAAAAAATCTGCTCTTGACCCTGCCACCCTCTCAGTTGAGGCTTTCCTTCCTGCCTTTCACAGCCAAACTCCTGGAAAGAGCCACTACTATTACCACTTCCTCATCTCCTACTCCCTTCTCAGACCCATGGAATCTGACTTCCCAACTCAGCACCCAGGAAACAGCGCCCTCCAAGGGCAACAGTAATGTCCTGGTCACTAAATGTGGTGGTGTTTTTTTTTTTTTTCTCAGTCCTCATCCTTCTTTACCTCTCTGCAATGTTTGGCACTTCTCCCCACCTATACCTGGGCTTGGAATGCCACTGCTCTAATTGAGTTCTATTCCTGTCTCGATCCATTTCTTGTCAGCCTCAGGTACTGGATTATCACCTACATCCTGATCCCAGGAGTGGTTACAGTCTATAATGCTATCCTGGATCCTCTTCTCTTCCTTCCTGCTCTCTTCCCCTTCCCCCTCCCTATTCCTTCACTTCCCTCTCCCTTTCTATCCCTTTCCTTCCCTCCCTTCCTTTCTCTTTTCCCTCTCCCTTCTCTATCCCTTTCCTTTCTTTCTCCTGCCTTCTCTTTCTCCTCTCCTTCCCTTTTCTCCAATGCCTTCCCCTCCTCCTTCCACTCTTTGAGCTTGTCAGTACTCATGAGTTCCAATATTAACTCTATGCAAATGATTGCCTAATACATAGCTAGCCCTCATCTTCCTCCTGAGCTCCACATTCACCTTGCCAATGGCCTGCCAGACAATTCCACCTGGATGCCTTCTAATTGTCTCAAACCCAGCATATCCAAAATGGAACTCCATCTTCCTTCCCAACTTCCCAATTTCTCTTGAGGGTACTGTCATCCTTCCCATCCTCAGCTCTTTTTTACTCCTCATCTCTCAGGTCTAATCATTTGCCAAGTCTTGTCAAGTCTATCTCCACAGCATCTCTCAAACTGTTGAACATACACATCACTTCACACCTAAACTATTACAATAGCCTCCTAATTGACCTTCTTGTTTCCAATCTCTCCCCTCTCCCATGCAACCCACTCATGAAAAATTTCACATTAGGAAAACTCTTAGATAATATGATAATATTCCTAAAGCATAGTTTTTTTTTTTTTTGCTTTTGCCATAGAGTATGGGCTGGGAATACACACATACACACTCTACTTACTGCTCTATGCATGGCTTTGGGTTTTGCCATGCTACTACCTTGTTCAAGACACTTCACTGATCCCTACTGCTTCTAGGTTCAAATATAAACTCCTCAGATGAGTATTTACAGTCCTTCATAGTTTGGCTCTGGCCAACCTTTCCAGATTTATTTTATACTTCACTCATTCTACATTGCAGCCAATCTGGCTACCCAATATTCCTCCAACTTGCAGTTCCATCTCTTGCCTCTCTCTGCCTTCACACTGACTGTCTCTTATACCTGGGATACTCTCCCTCTCCTCTCCTCCACTTCTTAGAATTCTGCTTCCTTCTGGGTTCAAAACTCAACTGATATGCTTAATCATTCCTGTGCCCCTCCCTTTGCAAAGCCTCCTCAGCTCCATCATTCATTAGTGCTCTCTGCCTCTTTTAATAATCAGAGATATACTTCTCTGTTCACATGTTGTATTCACATGCTCTTCCCTAGTAACATGTAAACTTCTTAAGGCCTGGAAGTGTATTTCATTTTGTCTTTGGATCAGAAGGCCATGAGTTTAGAGCTAGAAGACCCCTTCGAGGCCATTTAATTAAATTCCCTTGTTTTACAGATGAGGAAACTGAGGACCAAATTAGGTGAAATTACTGACCCAAGGTCATCCCAGTAATTGAAATGGGATTTGAATCCAAGTCCTCTGGCTCCAAATCTAGTGTTCATTCCACAATATTATCAGCATCTCTCTTCATAGCTTTTGCACACAGAAAGATGCTTAATAAATGCTTGTTGACTTAGATTGAATTGAACTGGGATTCATAATAATAATAAATAATAATAGTAATAGCATTTACATCACCCTTGAAAGTTTCCAAAATGCTTTACATATATGATATCATTACATCCTCACAACAACCTGGGGAGGTAAGTGCCATCATTATTCTTTTTTTACAAATGAGGAAACTATGGCTAAGTGGTTAAGAGCTTAGCTAATAAGCCTACCAGGCAGGATTCAAACTCAGGTCTTCCTGACTCCAAGTTCAGTATGATATCCACAACAACTGGCTAGTTATCTGGGCCATATTCGGCTTTCTAGATCAGTTTACTAAACTATGTCTTAGGGAATAGAGTGCTGGACTTGGTGTCAGTAGGACTGGGTTCAAATCCCACCTGAGACACAGTTTTATATGATCCTTGACAAATTGTTTACCTGCTCTCAACCTCAGTTTTCTTTTCTGCAAAATGGGAAGAATAATAACAATCCCTGTCTCAAAGGGTTGTTGTGAGGACCAAATGAGATAACATGCAAAATGCTTTGAAAACTCCAAAGTCCTATAGAAACATGAGCTATTATTATTATCATCATAGTTCCCATTTCTAAAACCCTTTAAAGTCTATAAGGCATTTCCCTCACATTAGCTCTCTAAGGAGGATAAGCCTACAAAAAATTGGTGGAATAGCTTGGGCTAGAACCCAGGTCTCTTGGGTCCCAAGTCCCAGATTCATTCTACTATACTAAGGTGAGCGGCTGGGGTATTTAGCAATAATAAAGGCAACGTCCTAAGGAAGGGAGCAAAGACCCTTACAGTGGTCTAGAAGAGACCTCAAAAGCCAGATTTCCAATATGGAGAAGTTCTCAAAGGAGAGTAAAGGAGGGAGCCTCTCCAAGGTGTTTGCAATGGGACAGAAGCTCTACCCTGGCTTCTTATGCAAATAAATAATTTACCCAAGAGTTATAATGCAAAACCAGACATCACCTCACTGGTGTCTCTGCCAAGCTGGCCTGTCTGCTCAGGTCTTGGGGGGGGGGTTAGTTTCATGGTGGGGAGCAGGAAGGCATGGAATAAGTGGCCCTTCCAATTGTCCAAATAGACAAGCTACCAGTGGATAGGATGTAACAGATCTCCTTGTCCAAATAACTCATTATCTCCTTGAGTCTCAGCTAAAAGGAAATTCAGAAGTCATTCCCTGAGGAAGAATCCCCTTTAGGGGAACCCTGAAAAGCACTCATCCCATCTCTGCTTGGAAGTGGCCGTTTTCAGGGAACTCACTTAGACATAACCCATTCCATCTTTGTATTGCTCCAATTTTAGGGTGTTTTTCTTTATATCAAGATGAAGACTGACTTTCTGAAGTTTCTACTACCCTCTTCTCTAAGTTCAACCTTGTGGGTGAAGATGAACAGGACCTGTCCCTCCTCTGCCTGCCTGCCTGCCCTGTTGCCTTATGGTTTCCCACCCCTAATAATGTTTCATCTTGCAAAGTAAAGTGGGATCATGGAGCAGGAAGGACCTTTGGGGTCCATCAAGCCCAGCCCTTTCAAAAGGAAGAAAAGAAACAAAGGAGGTGATGACACCCTCAAGATGATAAGTGGCCAAGTTAGGATTCAAACACGGGTCTTTTAACTCCCATTCCATTGGGCTTTCCACTGCAGCATGGTAATGGCAAGCAACAGCTCACAAGCCACCTGCAGCTATCTGTGGAAAGCAGGCACATCCAGCCCTTTTAGCCAAGATAAATGAACAAGAGAGAAGAGCCATCTTTTATAATATCCTTAGACTGGAGCTATAGAGTATAATATACTTAGAATAGAGCTCCATTGTCCCTCCACGAATGCAGATGCCAACCCTGCCATACCTCAGAAGATTTCTTCACAAGCTGCTTTTTCAATACTTACTCTAATGGGTTTAGGAGCTCATCAATCTGGGTATTCCTGCCAATGAGGCAGATCACAACCCATCCACCACTGCCCATCCTGTGCAACTCTCCTCCATGTCCTCTCATACATCCTCCACTAGAAGCCCACCAATGTGCTGGCAGCTTCTCTCTTGACAATTTCTTGAATAGCAATGGAACACAGGGACCACCCATCAGTTAGCTACCTCTCACTCTTGCCACTTGGCTGACCCATTCCCTTTTTGGCTCATATGCTTAAGGATCATAGATTTTGAACTAAAAGGGTCTTCAGGAGTCATCTAGTTCAACTTCTTCATTTTTGCAGATGAAGAAACAGGCAGGGAGAGGTTAAATCACTTGCCCAAGGTCATACATCTAGTAAATAAACTATGATCTGAATTCGAGTTGAGTACTCTGTCCACAAGCACGATATTTTTCCTCTGAGGTTTTTTAACTGACACCAAATAAGGTAGACATTTTCGTAGCAAAGGAGAGGGCTGTACGTGGAACTGTGAATTCTGGGGGAATATTCTTTATGATATTTCATTTGCACAATTCTTCATCGGTGATGGCACAGGGCAAAAGCAATCCCTTGGCAGCCAGCCCGCTAGAGTACTGATGAACTGGAAGGAGCCATAGCCCCTCATTTTACAAAGGAGGAAATTGAGACCCAACAAGGTAAGTAATTTGTCTAGGTACACTCTGAACTGAGATTTGAACCCAGTTCTCTTGATATCTAGTTTGACCTTTTTTTACTGTTGATGAAATGGAGGCTAGCCCAGGGTCACATATAGAATTGAGACCTGACCTTTCATGATGCTAAAGCCAAAACACCTCCCTTTTACTGATGGATTTCTCTGGTCTTCCCCACCTATGAACCCCTATGACTGAGGTAGTCACTGTGGGAGTCACTAGTGTTGCACCCCCAGGTCCCTTCCAGCCAGAGTGGGAGTGAGCTAATTGCCTGTGTGGTGACAGGCTGAGGTCCTTGAGAAGACAAAGCCCTTGCATGAAGCTCAGGCATTAGGGCCCCATTACCTTCTTTATCGTCATCCATCTGGAGCAATCTCCACCTGACTCACCATCCATCAGGCCTGCCACACATTGCTAGGAAACTGTCCTGAGGTATAATCTATGGGCAGGTGCCCTGTACAAATGCCCTCACCCAGCCCTGGGAGGAGCACAGAACAGAGGCCAGAGAGGGGGATGGGAACAAACCCTCTCAAATAAATCAATACACTTCCATTATGCTCCTATGGACCAGAGCTTAAACAGATCCTTTTCCCCAAAGCTGGGGGGCAAAGCCAGCCAGCCATCTTGGGCATTTTGCCATACACCCTTCTTCTCTTCATCTAGAATAGCAGCCTCCAGGCCAGATCTCCAAATACCAGGTCTCACCGACGTAGGGGGATTGAATCTATTTCCTTTCGCCTCCTCCTTTGTAGTCCAGTGGTCTATTGGGTGAGTGAATGCAAACTCAGCTAACTCAGTCTGTCCAGCAGACCTCAGACCAAGCTTCAGGACACATCCAGCTCTCTGGCCATCTGCTGCCCATCCTCCATTCTCCAAGAGTCCTCCCTTCTCTACCTCTGACTTGGAACACAATAATCAAATCAATACTGCCATTACTTCTGGAAGAAACACAACAATCAACTGCCTATTGCTTGGCTCACCATACTGGTGATTTCCCAGTTAGTCTATCAGTCAATAAACATTTACTGAGCACCTACTAAATGCCAAGCACTGTCCTGAGTTCTTGAGGGTCAAAGAAAGGGAAAAGACAACCCTGTTCTCCAAGAGCTCATAGTTTGATGGAAGATACAACACGCAAAGACTATTTTCAAACATGCTATCTTTGTACAGGACAGACTGGAAATAATCAACAGCCAGAAGGCACTAGAATGATCTTCCTCCAGAAGGTAGAACTTCACTTGGGACTTAGGATTCCCCAGAAATCCCTTTCCTGATCTCTATTCCTTCAGGTGTTGTCTCCATCACTAGAATGTGAACTCCTTGAGGGCAGAAGCTTTTCTCACTTTTCTGTTCATCTCCCCATGCTTACTACAAGTTATCCACTTAATAAACGCTTTTTCAGTCAATCAGTCCTTCTCAAAGCTTCCAACAGGTTCCACAACTGCCTGAAACCTAGGAACAATCTCCTGAATGCTTGGGTGTATCATCCTCCACATGATCCCCTCTTCTCCTGATACCGTCAGGAGACTGATGGTTCACCAATCTCTCAGGCTTCCATATACAAGAGATAAGTGTAGTAGGAAGTGCCCTGGAGATCTGAGTTCCAGTCCTAGCACAGCTACTAGTTTATTTTATGATCTTTGATAAATATCATCCCCTCTCTGGGGCCTCAGTTTCCTCATTTGCCAAATCTCATGCAAGACTCTTCTATTTTTGTCCAATACTCAAGCTACTTTGTTCTTCTCAAATTGATATGGGATTTGTTTGCATCTAATTTTAAACTTTTGATTGATGCAATTAAGCTGTCTGGGCTTTCTATGATTATATTAATTGCCTTCCATATAAAAAAGATATTAGGCTAGATTCAAAGGTCCCTTCCAGTTTTTATCTATCATTCTAGGGACACTTCTTTGCTCTGACATTCTATGTTTCAGTCATTCTTTAGAGATATCTGACTCTTTGTGACCCCATTTGAGGTTTTCTTGGCAAAGATACTGGAGTGGTTTGCCATTTCCTTCTCCAGCTCATTTTACAGATGAGGAAACAGAGGCAAACAGGGTTCATTGACATACCAGGATCACATAGCTAATAAGTGTCTTGGGCCAGATTTGAACTCGAGATGCTAAGCCTTCCTGACTCCAGACCTGGCACTCTGTGTATTGTGGTGCCACCTACCTGCCCCCTGACATTCTACATTGTATAGTTCTAAGACCTCTAGAATGAGTCAGGAAAGACCTTTGTTCAAATTCTGCTTCAGATACTTAATAATTGAGTGATCTTGACCAGATCACTCTGAGCCTCAATTTGCTCATCTGTAAAATAAAAATGATTCTCAGAGCTGAAAGTAAAGAACCAATGAGGTCATAATAAAAGGCAAGCTCTATCGAATGCATTAGGGCAGAAGAATCAAGAATTCTTAAGAATGCAGATTAGTCTTTTCTTCTTTGACTTTGGAGCTTCAGTGCTCATCCCAGTGCTTGGCACAGAGCAGGCACTTAAGGGATGGGACTGAGTGTTGAACTGAATTGCAAATAAATGGTGGCTATAACTATAACACCCCCCAACTTGATATCCACATTGCCCAGTCTTGCACCTTATGCCTTCTCTCATGTTCTGTGTGTGATCTGGATATGTGTATGCAATATATATGCAGCCATCTCTCCAGCCAGACACTTCTAGCCAACAAATATTTATTAAACTCCTACTCTGTGCCAGGTACTGTGAAAAACAAAATGTAAGCCCTGTCCTCATATAGCTTATATTTCACTGGGAGCTATGGAGGCTGGGAATTGTGAAAAGCAAAGCTCTTATTCTCTTCTTCCATCTTCCCCAAGCATCCTGCACAGCCCAGCTCTCCAGGAATGCTTAATAAAGTTCTGAGGAGTAATGGAGTAAGGTTCAGCGCTTGGAGTAGCCATTTACTAAGTGGGGCCTTCCTGTAATCAGCCTGAGGGTGTTAATGAAGCTTTCCACACTGCCTAAGTTACTCCCTAGGTAGAGATGATCCTTGGCAAAATTGGGCTCCAGAGCTCAAGGCTCTCTCTCACACCTAATCTCTCCAGGGCTATGCCAGGGAGAGAAATCTGGGATTTTAATTTTTTTTTTGCTTTAATTTTGATTAGCTTTTTTTTTTTTTTACTGGGAGGGGGAAGAGGGGGAGAGAGGGAGGAGAGTGACTTATCCAAATTGACACATCATTGCAATGGCATTACCAGACTCTGGTCCCAGGTAACCTGCTATAGGGCAAGAACAGTGATTCTGGAATCAACTGAAGCTTCTGACTGAGGGCAAGTCCCTAGACCTTCCAGGACCTTAGTTTCCTAATATGAAGTATTTGGACTTGATAGCCTTTGAAGTCCCTTCCATCCCCAGAACTATGATTCTTTGACATTGTGGGGATAGGCACGTGTCAGCCCCAAGTCTGAGGGTCTTAGCCTTACTCTTCCAGCCTTGGTCAGCTATTGAGTCCAGGAGTCCAGCAGGAGGCTGAAAATGTCTGTCCCCAGAGAACCAGGGAGCCAGTGCTGGGAGGAGGGGAAAGAAGGGGAAAGACAAAGAAAAGATGAGAGAGGGAAAGGGAAGAAATTCAAGGGGGAGCAAGGAGGGAAGGAAAAGAAGGAAAGAATGAAGGGAAAGAGGAGAAATGGGAGAAGAAAGGAAGAGGAAGAAGGAAAGAGAAAGAGGAGAGCAAAAGAGAGGCTGGGAAGGGCAGGCTGGAAGCTCCCCTCCTAAGAGGCCCCTGGGGCGAGGAGACAAGCTGCTCAGATTTGCAGTCCAGCAATGTGTTCCTAAGACCAGCATAAGCAAATATTGCTTCATCCTCGCTTCGCTGCCCCTGTCTCCCCTCCCCTTCTCCCATACCAGTGCCTTCTCTCTCTCTCTCTCTCTCTCTCTCTCTCTCTCTCTCTCTCTCTCTTTCTCTCTGTCATTCCCATCCTCTATATATGAAGTACGACTTTGTCCTGCCCTTCATCCCTGGCATTCTTTCCTGGCCTTTTGCTTTCTATCCTACATTCCCCTTCTCCTTTTCTTTCCTTCTCTGTTCTTTTCCAGCCTTGGTTAATGCTGTAATCTGAAATACTGTCCATCCCCAAGGAGGTCACAGTTAGAGAAGCCAGCTCCTCCCACCCTGACCTGAACAACTGGCCTCTCTCTATCCCACCTACATCCAGTGGTCATTCATTCTCTTCCTCAACATCCTCTGGGTCAGAGAACTCATTACCATTCTAGACAGTCCATTTCACTTTGAAAGAGGTCTCCATTTTTCCTTATTTGGCCAAAATCCTTAACTTTCATTCTTCTATGGCAAAAACAAAAAAGCAGAATAAACATAAACATCTATTTAAATATGTATGTTTTATTATTCAGAATAAGCCAAGTCAACAAGCATGTATTAACTGCTTACTATATGCCAGGCACTGTGGTAACATCTATAGAGCATACTTTCAAATAATGATAGATAACTTACACCGAATTTGTTGAGCTCTTTATAAATATTATCAATGTGCCTCTTTGAACATTGCTTTCCTCATCTGTAAAACAAGGGGGTGAGATCTGGTGACTTTTAAGGCCCTTTCCCATTCGATCTAAGCTTCTATGCCTTTGGAGGCAATCTAATAATAATAATAATAAGTATTTATGATGGGATAATTACTACTTTAGGGTTTGTGGGTGGTTTCCAAATATCATCTCATCCTCCCCTAACCTGGGAGTTAGGTATATTATTACCCCAATTTTGCAGAAGAGGAAACTGAGGTAAATAAAGGTTAAATGACTTCCCCATTTCTCAACAGCTAGTTGAGTGTCTGAGGCTAGATTAGAATTCAGATCTCCTTGATTCCAAGTCTAATGTTCTAGTCACTGCTGCACCTAGCTGCCTTGAGAACAGCTATCTTACTTTCTTCCAAATCTTTTCCCGTTATTTTAGGATTATAGAAATAAAAGGGAAAGGAATTTAGAGATCATCTGTTCTAATCCCCTCATTTCACAGATAGGAATAGTGAAAAGACTTGTCCAAGGTCACTGAATCAAACAAGAGCTGATATCCTGGATTCATTGCTTCCCCTGCCACTGTTAAGAGGAACATTAAGGGGCAGTTAGCAGACTTGGAATTCAGGGATTTTCTTCTGCAAATGAATTCCAGGATCCAAATCTTCAGGGTGTAATACCACATTTCCTAAGATGGAAAATTTCATAGAATCGTAGATTTAGCACTTGGCTGAATCTTAGAGGACATCCAGTCAGCTCCCTCATTTTACAAATAAGGAAACTGAGTCCAGAGAAATTAAGAAGCTTCCCCAGGTCAAATGGGATAAAGTTGGGATTGGAACTCAGATCCTTTTGACTCCAAGTCCAATGCTCTTACTACTTCCCCCCTCAATGAATCAATGGAGAAACATTTATTAAGCACATACTGTATGCCAGGTGCTATCGTACCAATATGAACACCAACTTCAAAGGATTTTTGTGAGGATAAAATTAAATTACATATGTGAAGTGCTTTGCTAAATGTAAATGCTCGCTGTTACTACTACTGTTGCTGCTGCTGCTGCTGCAGCTACTACTACCAGCTACTACTACCAGTACTATTATTATTATTAATAATAATTAAACATATATGCCCTCAAGAGTCTTACATTCCATTGAGAAGATCACATACAAGAATAATATAGCTAAAAATAAACATATATAGGGACAGTTAGGTAGCTCATTGGATAGAGCCAGACCTAGAGATGGGAGATCCTACATTTGAATCAGACACTTCCCAGCTATGTGACCCTGGACAAGTCATTTAACCCCAATTGCCTAGCCTTTACTTCTCTTCTTCCTTGGAACGGATATAAATTCTAAGATGAAAGGTAAAGATTTTTAAAAATAACAAAATAAAATAAATGTCTACAAAACCATGAGAAGGTCATTTTCCAGTGGGCTGTCCTGAGTCCTTGGGCCATTTTTTAGGAAAGGATTCAGGACATAATATGAGTTGAGGAGTGAAGCAAACTACAGATGTTGAAAGGCATCTGAAAGTAGGAATGTAGTTGAGGCATGAAGTCTTTACTAAAGCACAGAGCTTTAGGGAGAGACCTCTGTGAGGAACAGCAAGAAGGCCAGTCACTGGCCAGCCATGGAGTGCAATGTGGAAGGAAAGGACTTCAAGAAACACACCTGGTTCTTTTTTCCTCACCCTCCTCCCCTCAGGGTGCTTCCCTCTATTCGGAGGACACCAAAATGGGATCCACCCTGAATCTAGCTTTGGCATCTACCTCATTCTCTGAGTGCAGGGATGACTGAGGTATAAACGAATAAATTAGTGTAAATAAATTAGTAAAATAAATTAGTGTGTACTTTCTGCCATGATTTAGGAACTTGGGTAGTGTCTTGCACACCCAATAAACCCTGGGGCATGACTGGGTCTGTCCAATTATTCATCCAGCCCTCTTAAATCCCCCCATCTCTCCTTCCTCCTGTTTCTATTTCTCTAGGCTGCTCCCTCCCTCTCCCTTCTCTCCTCCAAATCTCCACAGCTTCCAAAGATGTCTCTTTTACTTCTTTCCTCCTGCAAGTGAATCCCAGGTTCTAAATTTTCCAGTCACACCCTCCTCAGTCTTGGTTATCCCTCTCTGTTCCCCCTACCCCCACACACTCTTTCAACTATTTCTGAAGCTATTTCCTATCCCTTTCCTCCAGAATTCCCCTATTCTTTCCCCCTAATTACTCCTCCTCCACCTACTAAGAACCCAAACCTTCACTCCTTCTTTCTTTTCTCTCTGACTGCCTAGTTTTTTTTTTTGTTTTGTTTTGTTTTGTTGCCTTCCTCAGCCCCTGCCTTAGATCTTTTCTTCCCCTTATCACCCATGCCTCCTCCCTCTCTCTTCAGACACTAATTCTTTACCTCTTTTTCAGTCCTTCTTTTCTTCCCTTCCCCCACACTCAGACCTTCCCTCTCCATCTGACCCTTTCACTTCAACTCCCCGGGAGCCTCAAGATCTACTGCTCTTCCCATTTTCTCCACTTCAGAGATTAGAATTGGAATAAACCACTCTCCTTCCCTTCCCTAGATTCTCAGGTTCCCTTCCCAAGCCTAGGCTCTCCCAAGAGTCTGACACCCTCTCCTCTGCCCCAGGCCAAGACTGCCCCCACTCTCTCCTCTATTTATATGCAAACTCAGTGAGCTGAGCAGTGGAGCATTGAAGTAGAATGATTGTGGGGACTTCAAAGTCAGCCTCAGGGATCTCTGAAAAGTGAAATCCAGAGGCTTGGCCAGCTTGGGGGAGAGAGGAAGGGGGCAGGATCTCCACTAAGATCTGTGCTTAGAGGGAAAACACAAAGAAAGACCTCACCTTCCCCCTCTCCTCAAACATTGCATTCATCCCTTGGTTGGTACTTATTAAAGTATCCCTCATTTCATTCAATCTACACAAACACCCTGAAAAGTGGGCAGAGCTGCATGATTATTCTCACATTCCAGATGGGGAAACTGAGGGCCAGTAAAGATAGAAATAATAGAATTAGACTCAAAATCAGGAAGACTTGAGTTCAATTTGATTAAATTTAATAAACATTTATTAAGCACCCACCTCTTAAGCACTATTAAGCAGGCACTAAGCACTGGAGATACAAAAAGACATCAAATTTTGTGTCAGATATTTACCTAACTCTGTGACCCTGGGCAAGTTAATTAATCTTTCTTGGCCTCAGTTTCCTTATCTGTAAAATGGGGATAATATAGCAACTACCTTCCCAGGATTGTTATGAAGATCAAAGGAAATATCATATTTAAAGCGCTTTGAAAATCTTAAAATATTATTCAAATGCTAACCATTTTTGGATGGATCATGGGATTTTAGATTTTTAGGTTTTAGATCTTAGGATTTGGATTTTTAGAGGTAAAATGGGTCTTAAAGATCACTTAGTCCACCCCATTCCAACCATTTTACAAATAAGGACAGTAAGACTAAAATAGGTGGCTAGTACCTGCCCAAAGCTCCACTCACATATCCAAAAGGTTGAGCTTTGATTTCAAATTCAGATCTTCTGACTAAATTCTCTTTCCTTCCTACTATGCCAGCCGTGGAAAGACAACAGACTTCAAGTCTGAGAACCTTGATTTCCTGGGCCTTGTTTTCCTCATCTGTAAAATGGAGAAGGGTAGATTGGAGATATAAATCTATTTTCCTATGACTTGCACAAGACCAGTGGCAGAACTGGTACAGGCATGGAGGTATGCCATCTTTTGTGTCAATATTCATTGACTCATAAATTTTTAACTCTAAAAGGAAACAGCTCTTCTCTAATCATGGAATCATAGATTTAGAGACAGAAGAAACCTTAAAGGCTATTGGCATCAACATTCCTCCTCATTTTTATAGCTGACGAAACTGAGGTACAGAGCTAGGAAATGACTTTCTTAGGGTTATACGCTTAGTGAGAATCTGAGGCAGGATTCAAACTCAGGTTTTCTCACTGACTCCAAGTCCAGTGCTCTAAACATTATGCCCCTAAGATGCCTGACTTTATAGAAGATGAAGGTACTTACTCAAATTTATGTAGCAAGCCAATGGCAGAACTTGGGCTCAAAGTCCAGGACCCTTCCCCTTTACAACCCAGCTGCTTCTTCAGAAGAGTGCAAATGTCTTGTCCCTTCAATGTACACTGCAGAGATCCGAAGTGAAAAATGAAGACACAGCTGGAGGCACATCTGGACAGTCTGAAACTTAAGTAGCCTTTGTAAAGATCCTCCCACTTGCAACTCCCTTAGGGACCAAGAACTAACCAGCTGTTCCAGTACTTGGGACTCTGAGATGGCCTTCTGGACAGGTCCAAGCTCACTATTGGGACAAGTTCTGCGCAAGGATCCAAGAACAGACTTGCTCTGAATGTAATGGGGAGATAAAACAGATTCATGAGCAGCAGAAATTTAGATGGGTGGATCATCAGAAAAAACTGATATATAGAAAGCCATACTTCAAAAGCAGATGAATTTAAAACTGGGAATTCCCTTTGCAAAAGGATTACTCATGGTACATATTCAAACCAGACCAATCATATGACTTCATAGTAATTTCTAAGCCATGCCACCACATTCATACCACCCCCAACTCCTCTTCCTGTCTACTCTTTCCCTATTAAAATGTGAGATTCTGAAGGATAGGGACCAACTTTCTTGTTTTTCCTCTGTACCCCTAGTGTTTAGCATAATGTTTTGTACATTGTAAGCACTTAATAAATGCTCTATCTACATATTTGTCTATCATCCTTCTATCCTTCCATACATCTAACTATCCAGTTATCTAGCATCAATCCATTTATCAATCCATCCATCCATTTATCTGTCTATCCATCCATTCATCCTTTTATCTTATTATACATCCACCCATCCATCTATACATCCATCTTTCTATCAATCATCTGTGCATTTATCTATCATCCATCTATCAATCCACTCATCTATCTATTGGTCTTTCCATTATCTCTCTCTCTCTTTTAGGACATTTTTTGTTTTTATTTTGTTTCCCTAGCACTTAGCACAAGTGCCTGGTAAAAGCTTCATAAATGCTTTGTCATCATTCAGGGGAAACTGTGGGGTCATAGATTTAGGGTTAAAAGGAACCTTAAAGAGTATCTAGCCCAACTCTTCATTTCACAGCTGAGGAAACTGAGGCAAAGTAAGTTTTCTAGTTCACCCAAGTAGTAGAGGACAGAGCTGGGATTTCAGCGCCCCCCCCCCTTCTCCTGACTCCAAATTCAAATCTCTTTCTAAGATACCATGGACCATTTGGGAAGAAATGGGATTTCTTTGTGACTTTGGGTAATACCAATAATAGCTACATTTGATTGTGCATTAAAGTTAGCAAAGAGCTTTTTGTTGTATTTACTTATTATGTTACTTGTATGTTAATCCTTGGCGGTGATGACATGTCATGTGCCTGGAATCTGCTGGGCACTGGTACTGTTGCCTGCCAGACCCAGGGCTTGGCATGGGTTATCCACCTACCACTGGGCGAAGGCCAGTGATCTGGAAGCTGGGTGGAGCAAAGGCCTCCTAGCAGTGCCTCAAGATGCTATTGTGGGTGTCGACACAAGGTAAGGGAACTGCATGTTCTGATTCAATCTGGCAGGCCAAGCCCGAGTCCCAGATGGGGCTCCAAGTCACGGAGCCTTCAGTCTGGAAGAGATCACAGAGACCATACATTCCAATCCATACCTGAAGGAGAATCCCAACTAGGACAGAACCAACACTTTGCTCAGAGACCTCCAAGAAGGGGATGCCCACCATGGCCTGAGGCAACCCATTCCTCTTATCCTTAGCTCTAATTGTAAGAAATATTTCCCCTCCATCCAGCTCAAATCTGACTCCCTGTGACTCACACCCTAGTCTCTAATTCTGCCTTCTGGGCCTGAAGCAAAAACATCTCATCCCTTTTTCATTTGCCAGGCTCAAAGAGAGGCAGGAGGTAGCTTAAATTTAGATTCTCAATCTTAGAGGAAGTTTTGGAACCAACTGTTGGCCCACTGCCTAGATGCTTTTTTATTCAGTCCTCCCTGCCTTTGTAACCATGGACAGGTCATCTAACCCTTGCAAACGTGAGACTCCACATTACTGTAAGGACTTGCCAGGAAAATCACAGGCCCTTCACATGTTGATACAAGGGATATACAAGGTCTTTGTCCTGATAGTCTTAATTCAAACAGTTCAAAGAGCCTGGTGACTTTGGGGACATCCTGGATGATAATCTCTGTATTAGATTGCTCCTCTTTGGTCAACAAATTTCCTCGGGCTCTTTAGTAGGTAGGGACCATGGGAAGAAGGATGGATGTAGAGCAAACAAAAGTATCCTGGGAACATTGCCATTCCCGAGGCATGTGACCATGGGCAAACCATTTTGCTCCAGTGGGGCCATTCAGGGAGGTATCTCTAGGCTCCATCTAACTAAAGCTCCATCATCCCTCAATCCTCTGAGCCAGTGGGCACTTTGTGCGAGCTCTGAGGCAGCCAGAGTAGTGGATCCTGAGCCAACAAAGACTCTTCCCTTCTCCCTGCCTCAATTCACTGAAGATGACATAGAGAAGAAGGACCTGGGACCCATCTCTATAACCACAACACTTGTCCCAAGCTTAACTGTTCTCTTGACGACTAGAGCCACTCTCACTACCAGATTGCCAACTTCACTCATGGTACCTCAGGGATATTCCCATTGTCTGACTCCTTCTAAATGACCTGACTTAAGAATTGGTCTCTCTTTGAACCAGACCTTCCCCCAAAACTTCACACCTTAGGATTAGACTGAGTGCTTGTCCCTGTGCCTCCTTCTACCTCTGTAACTCAAAGCCAGGCCCTCTCCATTTTTCCTACAACTTGTACAAACTACAACTAGTTTTATAAGAATTTCTATTCAAAGGGGGCAGCTAGGTGGCTCAGTGGATGGAGAGCCAGGCCTAGAGACAAGAGATCCTAGGTTCAAATCTGGCCTCAGACACTTCCTAGCTGGGTGACCCTGGGCAAGTCACTTGACCCCCATTGCCTAGCCCTTACCACTTTTCTGCCTTGGAGTCAATACACAGAAGGTGAGGGTTTAAAAAAATAATTTCCATTCAGGGCTCCTTTAAATAACTAGATTTCCTCCTTATATCTTTAAAATAGGATTTTATATCCATGCAACTTCTCAGAAACAGAAAGATTATACCAAGCAAGGTGAACATGGATATGAATATGATAATAGAATGAAATAAAATCCTACTTTAAATACATGAGCAAGGAAGTCTCTGAAATAAACAGAATCTGAAATGAAGTATATTAACAAGCATTCCTACCTCCATACTATTTCTTCATTTTCTTTCACCCTCTGCTACCCCCAGGCTGTCTCAGAATCCTTATAGAACTGGTTGAGGGATAGAGAATGAATCCCCTCTTCTGTTTCCTTTTCTTATTCCCTGACCTCAACCATCCTAGAATCTACCATCAGTTGGCTGGGCAGAAATATTGACACCAGCAGGGGTGCCCATTGCCATGCTTA
>NC_058131.1:692859200-692867319 GCF_016433145.1 Gracilinanus agilis
TAGTGTCTCCCACTTTTATAACAGTTTTCAAGTGCTTGCTTCAGAACAACTCAGAGGATTCATCATGATCAGAGATTGATGTATAATTTGGACCCATTGACCTAGAGCTGCAAGGGAGGGACCTCAGAGACCATCTAAGCCTAAAGTCTTCATGTTGTAGATAAAGAAAACAAGTCTCGGGATGGCCAAGCTATTGCCCAAGGTCACATGGGTTGTAAGTAGTAGAGGCAGGACTTGAAATCAAGTCCTCTGACTCACGAGCCAGTCTTCTTTCCATTGGCTTCCATTCCTCACTTTACAAAGGAGGGAACTGAAACAGAGAGAAATGCCTTGTTAAAAGGGGCAGTTAATGAGTGTTTGAGCTGGGATTTGAACCCAGATTTCCTCACTCCAAAGTCCTTCCACTACTCCATACTCCTGAGGTCCCTTCCAGAGCTGACATTCTATGATTCTAGGCTCTGTTGCCAGATATTTTCTCACTATAATCCTAAAAGGGAATCTTCTAGGGTGCTGGCTTCATAGTGCATCCCCTTACCTCTAGTCATGGTTCAAAAAAATCACTGTAACTTAGAATTGGAAAGAGCCCTGGAAATTACTTACCCAAATCCCCTCATTTTCCAAAGAAGAAAGCAAGCTCAGAAAGAAGAGGCTTGTCCAACGTGACCTAAGAGCAGGGGCAGAACTTAAACCCAGGCTTTTGATGCCAAATCGTCATTGGACTACACTCTCCTTTAATATGCACTCTCTCTGTCTCTGTCTCTATCTCTGTCTCTCTCCTCTCTTCTCTTCCTCCCTCTCCCTCTCTTCTCTCTCTGTCTCTGTCTGTCTCTCTGTCTTGCTGTCTCTTTATCTGTCTGTCTCTGTCTGTCTGTCTTCTCTACCTCCCTCTCCCTCTTTTCTCTCTCCCTCTCTGTTTCTCTCTTTCTCTCTCCTCTTTAGAAGTATAAAGATGCAAGAGGAGAAACTCTGAAGAAGCTTCTAGCTTCTTTGAATCTGAATATCCAGGCAAACTGGATAAAAACAATGCCAAAACCTGACTCCCCATGAAGAGTTGAGGGCAGCATGGAGAGAGAAGAAATAGGAGCTCTGATTAGTTCATGTGTGTGTGTGTCATTTTTTCCAATTGCATATAAAAACAATTTTCTACATTCATTTTTTGGAGTTCCAAATTCTCTTCCCTCCCTCCCCTCCCCCTTCATTGAGAAGGCAAGCAATCTGATATAGGTCATATATGTGCAGTCATGCAAAACATATTTCCATTCTAATCAGTTCTTACACCCCTTCGCTTCCTCTCCAAACAGGCCCATCCTTTGGGGGACTTCCTTTTGGTAAGCCAGCTCCCCTCTCCCCTCTCAGTCCCTCAGAGAGGTCATCGGTCATCGATCCTGTCTGCAAAGGGCTGCTGGCCCCTGCCTGGCCTCACTACCACGGGTCCCCAAGTCATAATAAGCAGTTAGGATTATCGTAAGTCATGAAAAATAAAAGAGAGCGACGATTGATTTACCGCTAAATTCTATGCCTATTCCTGACGCTAAGTCAGGAGATGCCGAGAAAATGGCCAGAGCAGGGAAGGAGCAGGGAATTAGCTGGGAGATGGCTCTTCTGAGTCTCCTCCTCGCTGTCTGAGCATTCCTCTGCAGTCTCACTGGTTGACTCATCCCCCACATTCCTAACTATGGTTCCCCAAGGCTCTGCTCTTCTCTCTCCACATTCTTGGTACACTCTTGGTCATCTCATCAGCTTCCAGGGATTTGATGACCACCTTTTTGGTCATCTCCATAAAGACTCCAAAAAGGATATGGCCAGCCTCAGTCTCTTCCTTGACAGCCCATCGACCACCACCTATCGGACATGGAGGATTAGACGTACTGTAGACATCTTCACTCAACATATTCCAAATAGAACTCATCATCTTTCCACCACCCCCAAAAAAATCAACCCTACACACACACACACACACACACACACACACACACACACACACACACACACTGTCCTATTTCTGTTTACAGAACATTGGATCTTGGATTTAGAGTGAGATGGGAAAGAACATGAAATATGTAACTATGGGAAAATATTCAAAATAAAAATTTAAAAATTTAATTTAATTTTTAAAAAAAGAATGAGATGGGACTTAGATATCAACCAATGCCACCTGCTCATTTAACATGATCATGAAGGCTTTTAAGCAACGGGTATGATCAGAAATTTACAGATAGAGAAACTGAGGCCCATGGAGATTAGACAACTCACCTCACATCACAAAGGTGGTAAAAGGCATAGCTGGCTTTCAAATCCAGACCTCTGAGTCCAGATCCAGAGTTTTGACCACCACCCATGTTCACAAACTCTAAGTCACATGCTTACTCTCATTCTCCCTACATTTAGGGACACCTAAGTGGCATAATGCATAGAGTTCCAGACTTGGAGACATGAAGACCAGAGTTGATCCCAGGAAAGTCACTTCAACACTCAGCCTCAGTTTCCTCATCTGTGAAATCGAGATTATAACAATACCTATGTATGATAGTTGTCATGAGAATCAAATGAGATACTACACGTAAAGTACTTTGCCAATTTTAAGGTGCCATTAGAAATGTTAGCTCTCAGCTAATCAATGGTCAAAGCTTGACTATTCTACTTCTACCACATCTGTCTTCCCTGTATACATTTCTCTACCAGCAGAATCAATGATCTTTTTCATGAGCTCATCACGTCTTATCTGAACTCTTAAAATTGACTTTGTCATCTCCAGGTCTCCATTCTCTCCCTTCCAATCCATCCTCTTCAGAGCTACTAATGTAACGTCCCCAAAGTGTTGCTCTGAACACATCACTCTCTCTCTCTGCCTCTGCCCCCAACAAACTCTTGTAACTCCCTCTTGCTGTTAGAATCACATACAAATTCCTATGTCTGGCATTTAAAGCCCTCACATCCCAGCTCCAACCTATCTTTCTAGTCTTACTGTGCATTATCCCCTTTTCATATTCACTCTAGGTCAGTGATGGCAAACCTTTTAGAGACCGAGTGCCCAAAGTGCAACCCTCATGTCCATGTAAGGCCCCTGCCTTACACCAGACAGGACAGGGAGGAAGCATCCCATTGGGCTGCTAGGCAGAGGGGCAGGTGATGGGAGAAATGTCCTCAGGAGCATGTGGAAAGAGGGAAAGGAGAAGCCCCCTCCAGCACAAAACTGCATGTGTACCATTGGTTTGCCAACACAAATCTAAGCTCGCCAAACTAGCCTTCTTGTCACTTCTAACACAGGGCTTCTAACTCCCATCTTTGTGCCTTTTCATAGGGCATTGTTCATGCCTGGAACATGTTCTCTCTTTACCTTTGCCTCTTATAATCCCTAGTGTAAGTCAAAGCTCAGTTTGAAGGTGACCTCATGCACACAGATCTTCCCTGATCTCTCTGGCTTCTAGTACTTCCTACCCAAAATTATCATCTATTTATTTGATATTTATTTTATATACTTTTTGGTATATACTTGTATGTATATATGTTGTCTCTCCCCAATAGAATGTAAACTTTTTGAGGGCAAATACTTTGATTTATGTCTTTGTATTTCCACCTCCTACACAGTACCTGGAACATAAGAGTTGCTCATTTAAAGTTTGTTCATTGATTCATTCAGTCACTGGCATCATGGACCTTTCAGACTTGTAGGTAGATAAGAGAGACCAACTGAGTCAGAGCATCTGCATTAGAATCCTGGAACTGCCCCATACTGACTGTATAACCTTGGGTAAATCATTCTATTCAACCTCAGTTTCCCCATCTGTAAAATGAAGGAATCAGATCTGATAATTCCAAAAGTCTCTTTCAGTTCTAAATCTAGGACCCCATGATCCTATGAAATACAATCTATATTACAATGATAAAGACATTCTAGAGATTCAGGATATCATGTGAGGCCTGGGGAGGAAAGCAGGAAGCTTAATATAAAATGAGAGCAATAAAGGAGAGCTTTCTGGAGGAGATGGGATTTGAGTTAGGCTTTAAAGGTCATGAAGGAATGTATTCATCAAAGACAAGGGAGGACAACCTCCTAGACCATAGGGAATGATGATAAGCAAAGCATCATAGAATCTCAGATTCTCAGAGTTGGATGTGAACTCAGGGCCATCCATCCAAAGGATAACTCACAGATTCCTTTCCATAACACCACCACCAAGGGGATATCTGACCTCTTTTTAAAGATGTCTTTTGAGGGGACCCAACACCAACAGAGGCAGCCCTTCTGTTTTGGGACAACCCCAATTGGAAGCAAGTTTTTCTGCACATCAAACCTGAATTTGCTCCTTCATGACTTCTGTCCACCATTCCTGGTCCTACTCCAGAGGCCAAGCAGAACAAAGCTAATCCCTCTTCTACAATACAACCCTTAAAATACTTAACTACATTTGGAATATGCCATCTTGCTCCCCCCCCCCCCAGTTTTCTCTTCTCCAGGATGAACATGTCTGGTTCAATCAACAGATATATTTGTGTCATAGTCTCTAGTCCTATAAACAACCCATTTCCCACCCTCTGGATAATTTCCAGTTGGTCTTTGTCTTTTCTAAAATGTGGTACCCCAACATGAATAGAGCACTCCAGGAGTGTTGTGACCTAGGCAGGGCAAAGTAGGATTATCCCCTCCCTTACTTTGTATATCATGCCTTTCTTAATACAGCCCAGAAAAATTGACTTTTTCTTTCCAATCCTGGTGATTCTGGGAATGGAAGACAAATGATGATTTTGCTTAGAATAGGAGGAGGCTACTAGAGGTAGCCAAAAACATTACTAAAGTGACTAGTCATGCTATGTCACACTGTGTGGACTCTTCCTGAGCTTCCAGACTATTAAAAGTCCCAGATTTTCACAACCTTGCTATATAGCCAACTATACCACCACTGCCTTTATCCTATGCTGGCAAAGTTGATTTTTTGGACCCATATCTCAAACTTTACATTTATTTCTATTAAATTTTACTTTACTTAATTTGGTCTATTCTCAAGGGAAATAGGTAGAACAAACTATGAACCAATTATGCCTGCTGCCTGTTTTTGTATCACCGAGAGCTAAGAATTGGTTTTCTTTTTACATTTTAAAATAAAGTTCTATTGTATTTCAAAATGTAAAACCTATTATTTTTGTTTGCTGACCCCTATCTAGCCTGGGATCTTTTTAGACCCAAGAAAAGCCATTCAACTTATCTATCACTCCAAGCTTCATGCCATCTATAGGTTTTATAAGCCAACTACACTTTATTCCAAGTCACTGATAAAAATACTGAGTTACACCAGACCAAAGACAGATCCTTAGGACCAGGGGTCAGCAACCTTTTTGGCTGTGAGAGCCATAAACGCCACATTTTTTTAAAATGTAATTTCGTGAGAGCCGTACAGTGCTCACAGTGCGGCTCCTGTAACAGCACCTGAAAAAAAATGGACTTTATGGCTCCTGCAAAAAGAGCCATATCTGGGCCCTCAAAAGAGCCAGATATGGCTCGAGAGCCATACATTGCCAACCCCTGCTTAGGACTCTCCTCTGGAAACTTCCCTCCAAGTTAACATCAACCTGTTAATAACTACTCTGAATCTAGTCATTCTGTGGCCTGTGAATCTATCTATTATCATCTAACCATAGCTTTCCATTTTGTCCCTCACCATAGCAGGAGACACTGCCAAATGCTCTAGTGAAATGCTATACCTCTAGCATGAATCCATTTATCTAGCAGACAACTTAGCCAGTGAGAAAAAGAAACGAGGTTACACTGGAAAGACCTGTTCTCAATGAAGCTGTGTTTCCCTTTGTAAGGACTCCCACATCATCCATTTAATAATGATTTGAAGAAATTTTCTAGGAATCAAAGTCAAGCTCGCTGGCCCGGAGCTTGCAGACTCCATTCTCTCTACTGGCCCTAACCCAACCCCATTGCACCCATTCTGTTTAAGACTGTTCACAGATCACTGACATAGACGCAACAGTTCCATCCATCAGTTTGGTCAGTGCCATAGAACCATCTCCTCATTTATTTGGAGGGTTTTCTACTTCTTGTTTCCCTTGACCGCTTCATTCTCTCCCAAGCTGTCTCCTTTGCACTAGCCATTCTCTCCTCTTCCCTCTGTCTTGACTCTTTGGTGAACCAATTCAACTCTACACTGTCCTTTCTTGAATCCGCAGCCTCTTATCATATTATCCAATTATCAATTACACCCAGCAAAACTTAGGTCTCAGATCACTCCCACTATTTATCACTTTCATTCCCTATCTCTCACCCTCCCATCACCATATCCAATCTATTATCAGAGTCCAATTGTTTCACCTTCCCAACAGCTCTCAAACATTCCCCCTTCTGGTCTTTGACACTGTCCGGACCCTGATGCAGGACACTCATCAACTCATGTCTGGAACGTTGCAATCCGTGCTGAGGATCTGCCTTCCTCAAGTGTCTCTCCACTCCAGTCCAACCTATATTCCACCACTAAAGTGATTTTCCTAAAGCATAGAGCTGATCATGTCACCTGTCCCCCTGCCCCACTCAATAAACTCCAGGGACTCCCTACATCCTCCAGGAACAAATGAGAAATGCTCTGTTTGGCATTCAAAAATCCTCATAACCTAGTCCCCTCCTACCTTTCCAGGCTTCGTACACCTTACTCCTCAACACATATTCTTCAGTCTAGTGACACTGGCCTCCTGGCTGTGCCACAAACAAGACACTCCATCTCTCGGCTCTGGGGATTCTCTCTGACTATCCCCCCATGCCTGGAATGTTCTCTTTCCTCAATTCTTCCTACTTACTTCCCTGGCTTCCTTTCATTCCCAAGTAAAATCTCATCTTTTCTAGGAAGCCTTTCTTAGTCCCTCATAATTCTAGTGCTTTCTCTCTTAATTATTTCCTATTTATGCTGCATTTATCTTGCTTGTATATATCAGTTTATTGTCTCTTCCATTAGATTGTAAGTGCCTGAAGGGTAGAGATTGTCTTTTACATCTTTTTAAATCCCCAGCATTTAACACAATGCCTGGCACATAGCAGCTATTTAATAAATGCTGATTGATCGATTTTTTCATTCCTGCTAGCCATTTGTGTTTTGTGCTTCCCAACAATAAGATGACTCTACTTCCAGGTTTCTTTTTGTGCTATATCATGGACCCCTTTGGCAGTTTGGTGAAGCCTGTGAACCCCTTATCAGAATAATGCTACATTTGCCTGCATTCACAACTGAAAGAAACATTACATTTCAGTTAGAGATTAGTGAAAATAAAAATGTAATATTTTTTCCTATCCAAGTTTACCAATCCTTTGAAGTTGACCTATGGACCCCAGGTTAAGGACACATGCACTATAGTAGGAAGGCAAGCCAAAATTAAAATTGAGTAGTTCATCCTTCTCATCATTGCCCTTCAGTGTCATCCTATCTACCTCAGCAATGATCCTAGCCCTCCTTTGATCTTAGCCTTTACCCCCAACATTGCTAAAACAGAAAGCCAGTCTTTTCATTGTCCTTAGTATTCTTCTCCAGTCTCAACTCATTCTGGGTTTTAGCACTCCTGACACAATCTTTCCAAGGCCAAGCTGCTCTTTTGTATTCATCCTCAGTTACCTGCCCTGCTTCCATCTTCTCTACAAGTCTTTCTAAACTGAGTTAGTTGATGAATTCCCTCTGCTTCCCCATCAGTCTCTTCAGGCAGCTCCTTTTTCCTCCTCATCAGAATCATTTCTGCTTGTGTCTTCAGAATTTCCTTCTTGAGAACTTCCCATCCCTCTTGAGCCTGCATCCTTTGTGGAATATTAGGCAAAGGATCCTACCTATATTTTTCTCTGAATCCTTTGAAATTCACTCTCTTGAACTAGGGAGTATCAAACTACAGTGAGCTATAGCAACCTGAAATCTGTACTGTTTGGCATTAATATGGTGGAGGAAGAGAGTGGAAACTAGTGAGAAATAGAGTCAGTCAATGCTCTGTACCAGTGAGCAGTAGAATGAGTTCCATAAGTAGCCACTGATCTTCTAGCCTAGGGGATAATGGGGGTAGGAAGGAGAGAGAAGAAAGAAAGAGAGAGAGGGAGAGAGAGAGAGAGAGAGAGAGAGAGAGAGAGAGAGAGAGAGAGAGAGAGAGA
>NC_058131.1:692879420-692983779 GCF_016433145.1 Gracilinanus agilis
CCACCACAACTGCAGGTGTGATAGCACTGACCAAGTCAGTTTCCCTCTACCTGCGTAGGTGTTCTGCTTCCATCATGAATTTTGCCTTATGAACATACCCTCTAGTAGTGTTTATAATTGGGTCCCCAATAGTTCAAGTTAAGAGAGTAGCAAAGCAGGTGAGGAACAGATGATAATTTTTTAAAGTCAAAAGAAAGATACAAAGCATAAACTTTTATTTTTCTCAGCCTGGGTTGAATTTTCTGCCTTTTAAATGTTTGAAAGAAAAAAACAAAATAGATTAAAGAAGGATGAGGACACAAAATCACTGCTGAGCCCTAAAGGGACTGAGGTGCTGACCTTTCCCCTCTGAAGGGGCCCCTTAAATTCTAAACTGAAGTTCAGTCCTAGTGGGAAGCCTGGATCATCCAAAGTCTAAAGTAGAATCACTTGCATCAAAAATTGGTTCATGCTTAGGGCCTCCTCAAGAGGGAATAAAAGAACATTCAATGTACAACATAGATGTGGCTTTTGTTTGTTTGTTTGTTTCCTTCACACACAAAAATGCCTAAAGATACAGAAGACTCACAATTGTGAAAAAAGAAACATGAAGGATATGGATTCAAATCCTGCTTCTGCTATTTACTATCTCTGTGGGTTTAAGAAAAACATTTAAGCTCTCTAAGCCTCAGTTTACTCATTTATAAGATGAAAAGAGTTCGACTAGATCGGAAACTCCCTTTAGCTCTTGATTTCAAGTGGAAGAGAGGAAATGACATCTACCAAGTCTATCCTATCTTCACTGTCCTGACTCTCATTAATATACTTATTCCTTGGCATGTATTTCAAAATGAGGTAAATATTTAGTCTTGTCTGTTTGTTATTTATATTCATTTGAGGTTGTTTTATTGTCTGGGTGCTCTTGATACGTCCCTGTTATCTGTCTTAGTGCATAAGCCCCTCAGTGCTGGGTCTGGGTCTATTTAATTAACTTTGTACTGTGCACGGCACAGAACTCTGTGCTGATAAGCACTTCAATACATGTTTTTTGATGATGCTGCTAAAAGATTTGGAGAGCAAGAGGAAGGAGAGGAAAGGGATGTTGACAGGATCCCTGGAAGTGACAGGAAGGTCAGTGAGGTTGAGCACAAATTCAGGTTGCTCGGGGAGGGAACAGAAAAAAGAAGATAGGCTTCTTATTTTGTGGAATAAGCAACATGATACAATGGGGAAAGCACCGGCTTTGGAACCAGAGGAACTGGATTTGAACCCCAGTTCTACCACTTTCTAACTGTGACTTCACTGACACCCCCCCACCCGGGGCTGCCTTTCCCTTACCTGTAAAACAAGGGGGTTAAACAAAACAAATTTTTACATTGGCCATGTCCAAAACCAGAAACTGTTTAGATCTATGAATGACTGCCACGAGAGTTTTGTTTTTCTCTTATTCTCAAAGGAAGTGGGAGAGGAAGGAGGGGAGAAAACAAATGTTTGTAAATTGAAAAAATAAATAAATGAAAAGAGGTTAAGCTGGATGGCTTCTGAGGTGTCTTCCAACCCTAGTTTTCCCATCCTATCCTTCCCTCTCTGAGCCTCTTTCCTCATCAGGGTTCTTTCCATTGTCCTTTTTGGCTTCACAAGCAAACCTATCTTTTTTTTGTGCCTCCTCCCTTAGACCAATCACAGTCTAGGTTCAACCCCATTGACCTTCCTTTTACATCTGGAAAAAATGAGGGCAATAGACTGAGTGACCTCCAAAGTCCATCTAGCCTTCAATCTTTGATCCTCGATGTCCATATTCCTGTATTTGCACAAACTAAAGATCCATTGCAATACAGAAACAGTTTTTCTGGTGCTGAATTGGAAGGGGAAAGGTGGCATTGGTAATAGATAGTGTGTATAGGTTTCCTGACATCAGGTTACATGGGAGCCGTAACTGTGAAATTATGATAATTGCTTATTTCCCCTCTTCCCTCACTTTCTGGGAATGGGAATGGATTCTATAGCATCCGTGGTCTCAGCTTCCACACACCTCTTGGGACTCGAGCTTAGGAATGAGCCTGAACCCTGGAGTATGTGAGTTTGTTTGCTTTGGGCAAATAATAACTTCCTGTTTCTTAGAAGACAGAACTATGAGAAAAGACTCCCCCCGACTTCTTTGCCATCCGGCAGCTCTTACAAAACAGCAACACTGATGATTTAAGAGTAAACAAATCAGAGACACCCAGACCAAGCATCCCAGCTATCCAGCACCAAGAATGAAAGAAAACTGGGTTTGGGGAAAACTCAAGGTTCAGTTTCTCCAAACCCGAGGCATGTTTTTAAAAAAGCAAAAAAAAAAAAAAAAAAAAAAAAAAAGACTTTGGAATGTCAGATGACCCAAAGTTTCCTCAGGGCTCTAACGTACTTGTGTGGAATCTTGAATTGGGTGACTGTTATTTGACCCCTGTTAATTTGTGGTAAACTTCCTAGCCCTCTCTAACCTGGCCTCACACTGGCTATTCAGCCTTCCTTCCTACTACAGCCTAACTAGACTCCTTTCCGGTCAGACCGATGTTGGAATGATCCCACTTACTCACTCTTCTTATTCCTTCTTCTGCCCCTTGACTCTTGGAGCATCTTTTCCCAGTCCTGAGATATCTTCTCTTCCCCCTTGGTCTGTCCCTTCAGTGCTCGGGTTCTCTCAGGTTCATGAAACTTTCCTCTTTGATAAAACTATGACAGTCTTTACCACTCACTTGTTTGCACATTGTTCACACATTTCTAGGAGCATATAAGCTTCTGGAGGACAGGGAATATATCTTGAGCATCAAATACAGTATTTATAGGATTTGAGGAGGAGGTTTGGGGAAGGATATCTCATTTAAATGACAAAAGGAAATTTTAAAATGCAAATTAGTGTAACTCTGTGGCTCTGAGCTGTCAAAGATAACAAAAATGGAAAATAACAATTGTTGGAGGAGCTGATGGAAAACATACATATGAATGCCCTGTCAAGTGGTCCAATTTAGGAAAGCAATCTGGAGTCTTGCCCAAGCAATCACTAAAATCTGTGTACCCTTTGGCCTAATGATACCATTACTAAGCCAATATGCCAAGGAGATTTTTCTTTTTAAGAATAAAGGACTTATATGTACAAAAAATAATTTTAGAAGTTCTTTTTGTCATAGCAAAGAACTCAGAACTAAGGGGTTCCCATCAAGTGGGAAATGCCTAAATTCCCTTAAAAAATCACACATGAATGTGTTGAAATATTGGTGTCCCTTTGGCACCATTCCCTCATAGGTGAGTTCTTCCCAAAACTTTCATTTTGAGGAAAAATTCAGACATGCTTCATTCTCCAGATTTCCCCACTATGTCCTCTGGGCACTGTCTCCAATCCTCACACATACATGTTTTCTTCTCATCTTAGAATGTAAGCACTTTGAGGACAGGAACTATCTTTCTTTCCTCATATTTTATCTTCATATTTAGTACATTAGTAAGTATGTTGACTCTGATCATTGTAAAGACCAATTACCATTCCAGAGAATTGTATGAGCTATGCCAGCCACTTCCTGATAAGAAGGGTAATGGAATCAAAATGCAGAGTGAGCTAGAGATGGTGGAATACTCCTTGCTAGCAGGGAAAACTGAGGCTGGTGGATGGCTTGATCTTAGGAGCTCAGGAGACCTGATGTGCAGTAAGGAAGGGGAAAGTTGATCTGGTATCTGTATGATACTAGAAATGGTATCTGATACCAATATGGTAATCCCCTGGGAGTAGAGGACCTTTAGGTGCTCTAAAGAGAGGTAAACCAGCTTAAGTCAGAAAGGTAGAAGGCTGAAACTTCCATACTGATTTTCCATGAGATGGACCAATGAGTGGTAGCTGCACTTCTGCCCTAGGCAAAATACATCTGATCTGATCTCAAAACAACTAAGTGCAGAAGGAGAAATACTTTTTTGGAAGCTATGAATGTGGGATTGGCTTTGCTTGTCTATGCACATTTGTTACAAAGACTTTGTTTGTCCTTTTTTTTTTTTTTTTTTTTTTTTTTTCCTAATAGGTGGCCTGGAGGGAGATAGAAGGGAGAGGAGACCTAATGATAATGTCAAAAAAGGAAGGAAGGAAGGAAGGAAGGAAGGAAGGAAGGAAGGAAGGAAGGAAGGAAGGAAGGAAAGAAGGGACACCTACCTTTGCTACATATGAGCTGGAGATTTTAGGCCTAGGCCTTGCTACCTGGCCATCCATTGTCTTATTGTTTGAATACTCTCTTCTACTCTGAATCTTTGTGATTCAGAGAGATGGCTACCTGGAGGGAAACTCTTCTTTTGACTACTCCTTGCCTCTTCATCTTCCTGGGTTGCCCTTCCCTTTCTAGAACCCTCAGTCTATTACAAACATGGTATCTTTCTATTAGAACTTATCAATTAGTCAATCAATGGATTAGCATTTTAATCAAAATAAGGAGAAATGTAAAATGAGTCTCAACTTCTACCTCTAAGTCATAGACCATAAAATCATAGATTTAGAGCTGGAAGGGATGTTAGAGGCCATCAAGTAACCTGCCTCCCCCATTTTATTTAAGTATATTCAGCACCTACTATGTATCAGGCATTGTGCTAAAAGGTTGGGGATACAGAAATAAAACTGAAACCATTCATGTCTTCAAGAGTCTTAGAGTCTAAGGGGCAGGCAATCATTCATCCTCTTACATTTCTAGGATCTTCCTGAAACCATGGAAACCTTGTTTCCCCTGGAAAATACTGTACCCTTGGTCACTCTTCTACATGTGTTTTCTCTCATGCCCTATCCTACATCCTATACACACATACTCCCATACACACATGTACCTATATACACATATATATTCATACACACAAATGCACACAAACTCCCATATCAATACCCTTGCTCTTGTATAGATACACACTTCCACACAGACATATGTATTGGGCCAGGAAGGAGAGTCAGGCTCCTGACTCCCCACTGTTCCTTCCAGAACTCCCCACTAGGACCACCCTTTAGCCATCTTTCCTACTCTGTGTTTCATTCCATCCAGAAAGAGCACCCTAACCAGATTCTGCTGGCAGTGAATAACCAGCTCCAAGGTTATTTTACCTTCACTGTATTCTAGATAGAGAAGGGACCTCAGAGGTCACCTAATTTTTCTCCAGAGTTCTATATCTGGCTCACAATCTTCCTCCCCATCTCAACTCTTGCCTTTATATTTGGGAGATTTCAAGATAGACTGTCATGTCCCCTGAAGCGCTCTAGCTTCCCAAGTCATCAACCATGTCAAATCTCATGCCCTGTACCTTCTCTCTATCTCAGCTATGCATAAGTGTCATTTTCTAGATCTCATAATCAATCACCCAAAAAAGTTCCATCTCTACGATCCAGAACTCTGAAATTCCTCTATAAATTACTCAATGAGTGAACAAAGTCACCAAATAGAATAAGCAAATTTCATTGATGATAAATTAATATAATAATAATGACATGTAGTGTTTTGATTTAGTAATTTAATTGATCTTTAATTCTTTTAAGTCAATAAATGTCTATCTTCTCTTCTTCTCCTTTTCCTGGGCCCAAGGCAGAAAGAAAGAAAAACAAAATGTGTCGAGTCAAGTAAAACAAATTCTCTCATCAACTATCTCCCCCTAAAAAATGTGTTTTAATCTGCATTGAGTCTGCATTGAATCTGAGTTCATCATCTTTCTATCAGGTGTTCATTATTAGTCCTCTGGAACTGTGGTTTGTCATTGCATTAATCAGAACTCTAAAGTGTTTCCAAGTTGTTTGTCTTTCTAATAATGTTGCTTTGTATAAACTTCTGATTATACTTACTTCATTCTGCATCAGTTCATAATCTTCCTAAGTTTCTCTAAAACCATACACTTCCAAAAGAAGCCATATACTTCATAATTTCTTAGAGCACAATAGCATTCCATCACATCCATATACCACAATGATTGGGGATTGCTCAGCCAATTCCCAAATGATGGTTATCCTCTCAATTTCCAATTCTTTGCTGCCATGTAAAGAGATGCTAGAAACATTCTTTATGTGCATGGATCCTTTCCCTCTTTTCTCTTTGGGGTTAGCACTTTAATATTTGCAAAGACCTTTATGTGAATGAATGGATGAAAAAACATTTATTAAATGTTTACTAAATACTGTGTCCTAGGGCTACAAAGAGAAACAGGAAGACAGTCCCTGCTCTCAAGGAACTCACATTCACAGATGGCAATACATCCATAATATTATAGCTTTTCTGATTGGGAACCATTTGATAGGGCCAAGGACTCTGACTATATGACTATAACGTCCTATCCTTCCATCCATTACTGAACCTCACTCCTCCTAACCCTACCATCCATCTTCACCACCACCTCCCTTCCTTATTGTCCAGATTGCTACCCCTATACTTAGATTACTTTCTTCTTCTCAAAATCTTGACATTATATTTAACCTTTTCAACTCCAACCTGAAAACACCATGGCAGAGTGTGTAAGAAGGAAGATTTAGGAGCCAAGAAGATCTAGATTTAAGACTCACCTCCCATACATACTGGCTGTGTGACCCTGGACAAGTCCCCTAATCATTCGGTGTCCTAGACAACTCTCCAAAACTAAATTGCAGAGAAGGTACTGACCTGCAATGATATATATATATACATATATATATTTTTTTTTTGTTTTTACCTAGAGCCCTCTACATTGATAAAGTAACACACACACACTCAGTCCTCAAAACACTAACCCTTCCTCTATTGTGGATTCCCTTGCACCATTATCTTATCCCTGCTCATTCCCTTTACAGAATCCATTTTTAAATTGCCATCATCATCCACCTTCTCTACCAGTGCTTCTTATTGCTACTGAATGTCAATGGAGAAAATCTGATTGGATCCACCATAAATCTATGTTATTCAGTATCAGTTGAGGATTCAATGCTATACAGCATCCATTTACTCTTCCTTGACCAGTTGCTCTCCAAAACATCTGTTCCAAACCCTCTCTTCTCTCCTTAAGCCAACCTATATCATCTCTCCTACTTCCATCTCAGTAGAAGACCTGGCCTTATATTTTACTGAAAAACCAAGGCTATCTTTCACATGCTTTCTTCTCCCATATCTATTCCTTCAACAGAATTCTTTCCTCTCCATCTTCAGGTTAGTCCTAGAGGAAGAGATTGTTCTTCTTATCTAAATCAACCATTCAATTCATTTTCTTGGTTCCATCTCCTCCCAACTCCCTCAAAAGTTTTCAACTTCAGTCATCCCTTCTCTTTTTCTCATCTTCAGTCTCTATCAACTGCCTCCTCCTGCTGCCTACAAACAAGTTCAGCCCTGCCTCATTCTTTAAAAACCTTTACTTGACCCTGCCATCTCCACAAGCTATGGTGCTCTATCTCTCCTCCCTTTAAAAGCTCAAATCCTAGAAAAATCTTCCTATATTTGTTTTTTTCCTCCTCCTCATAGCCTACCCATTCTCAATCCTATGCAATCTGGTTTATGACCTCACCACTAGACTAAAACCACTCTCCATGGTTACCAATAAGTCATTAATTGCTAAAAAATATTAATAATCATAGTAATTGAAACATGCCAGTTTTCATTTTATTTCCTCCACAAGTTTTTCTCTAGTGTAAGCAATACATATCTTGTTTCACGTGACGAACAGAGAAATATATGTTATATGAAATAATATACATACAATTTATATCACATTGGTGCCTTTTAGAGCAGGGGGAAGGAAAAAAGAATAAGACATAGATTTTGGAAATAACTTATGTGAGAATTTGTTTCTCTTGGATGAGCATATTTATTATAATATATTACACATTTATAACAAATCATATGTATTATATTTTTTACATATTATATTTATAAAAATAAAAATAAATGGTAGCTCAAAGACAAAAAAATTTAAATAAAAATGCTACACAGAATTCCAACATGAAGGATTTGGTTATGGTAAGCACATAATCAGGATACCTTTATAGTTTTTCTTTTTTTATTAGATCAACAAATGTCAAGAAAATACCTTTAAAAACTAAAAGTTTATTTTAGCAATATTAAAAAGAATCCTCCTTCAAATGTTAAATAGTTATTTTGGATGCCTCTTTTAATTGTCAAAGAAAAGGAATATAGGACAATAAAAGCCATTAGGAGACAATTTTAATAATAAATTTCCTTTTCTTAGATCTCATATTTCTTAGCCTCTCTGCATTGTTGGATACAGTTAACTAAACCAGTGATGGGCAAACTATGGTCCGAGGGCCAGATGCAGCCCCCTGAAGTGTTCTATAGGGCTGTGTGACATTATTCCTAATCTGAGGAATACAATGAGTAGGATACAATACAATGACACTTCTAAAGAGTTGCCTTAGAAACAGACTGACAGATGAGCATTTCCTTTCCTTTGGTCCCCTCTTTAAAAAGTTTGCCCATCACTGGACTAAACCTTTATGGTCGTTATTAGTTGTTCCCTGGATTTTTTCTCCTGGTTCTCTTACTATCTGTATGCCTGTTCCTTCCTACTTCTTTTGCTGGCTGGCTCTACTTTTATATGTAAGTATACCCCAGGGCTCTACCCTCCACATTCTTCTTTTCTCCCACTTGGCACTCTTTTTTGCTCTCCTTATCAACTCCATTGGTTTACTTATCACCTCTCTGCAGATGGTGCCCAAACCCACTCGTGGAGCTCTTATGTCTCTTTCTTGAGCATTAACAAGTGCTGAGTATAACAACATCTACCCTTGGATGTTCAATAGGCACCTCAGCTTTCATGTGTCCAAAATGAATTCCATTATTTTTGCTCCTATTCAACAACTTTCCCACTTTCTTCTGAGAGTGCCATCATCCTTCTAGGCACCCAGGTTTACCACCTTGGAGTTATCCTCTGTCCCTTACATTCAACTCCAGTGGCCACAACCCTAGTTGAGATCCTCATCACATCTCTTCTGGACTATTGCAACAGCGATTACCATTTGTTCTTCTTGTCCCTCCTCTCCCCCTTTCAAATCCATCTTCTCTATAGACAGGTTGATATTTCTAAAGCATAGATTATAACTATATCATTCCCTTGCTTAAGATGCTTTGGGTATCTTCCAATTGCTTTGAATTCACACTTACCTATTTGATATTTAAAGTTCAGAATATATTTCTTTTTTCTTTAAACCCTTACCTTCTGTCTTGGAATCAGTACTATGCATTGGTTCCAAAGCCGAAGAGCAGTAAGGGCTAGGCAATGAGGATTAAAGTGACTTGCCCAAGGTCACACAGCTAGGAAATGTCTAAGGTCAGATTTGAAGTCAGAACCTCTCATCTCTAGACTTGGCTCACAATTCACTGAACCACCTACCTCACTGCTCCCTAGAACGTCTTTCTAGATTAATTTCACATTCCTCCCCCTGCCATTCATATCAATGCATACATACTCTCTCTACCTTCTTCCTAAACTGGTTTACTTACTAGTCCTGGTTTATGACATTCCATCTTCACTTCTCTACTTTGTCCAGGTTACTTCCATACCTGTAATATTCTCCTTCTTCACCTCCACTTCTTAGAATGCCTAAATCCCTCTATGGATCAGCTTAGGAGATTTTTTTAATTTCTCCCACAATTAGTACTTTATTTCCCCAACCCCAACCCAAATTACATTATGTTTTATTGTTGAGTCATTTTCAGTCATGTCCGACTCTTCATGACCATGTTTGGGGAATTCTTGGCAAAGATAATGGAGTGGTTGACCTTTTCCTTCTGCAGCTCATTTTACTGATGAGAAAACTGAGGCAAACAAGGTTAAGTGACTTGTCCAGAGTCACACAGTTAGGAAGTGTCTGAGGCTGGATTTAAACTCAGGTCTTCCTGACTGCAGGCTCTATCTGCTGTATTTACTCTAGTTTTTATTTACTTCTTCACACACATACAGTTTTCTCCCACAACAATATAAGCAACTTCCTTGAAGACAGAGAATCATTCTGTCTTTGTGTCTCCAGCATCTAGCAGTGTCTGGCCCATGGAAGTCACTTGACACATACTTCAAATAGAATAGAATGGAATGGCCTGGAATTAGAGGTAGAAGAGACTGTCTAGGCCACTAATCCAACTTCCACATTTTGCAAATGAAGAACTAAAGTTCAGAGAAGAAACAGAGACAAAGCACTTTATATGCACAAAAAGCCGTGCCAGAATTGGAATTTGACCCCACGTCCTCTCACTAAAATTCCATTGCTTTTTTAAGAACACTGTGGTTGGAGTGAAATTTGTATTGCCAAGACCTGAGTTCAAATTCTTAGCTGTGTGACTTTGGGCAGAGGGTTAAACTTCTCTGATCCTCCGTCTCCTCTTTTGGAAAAAAATGGGTTTGGACCAGTTGGTGTTAAGCATCCCTTCCAGCTCGGAATCTATGTTCCTATTTTCCTTAGATTAGTAGCAAGGCACGCATGATTTCTCTTCATCTTGAGATTCTTAAATGCTCATTTCCAAAGAGCAAACAGGCCTGCTTCTCTTTTCTACTCTCTCCCACCTCCTGGGCAGAGCTAGCATTGCATTCTCTATAGCTTCCCATCATTCCCCTCCCCCATGGAAAATTCCCACATGGCTTTCCTTCCTCCATCATTCCCAGGAGGGAAGGATAACTTGCGTCAGAGCAAAGGATCCGAAAATGTCTCCCTGCCAGCACACCTACCCCTACTCCTGCCCCCTCCTACCTTCAGGAAGCATCACGGGCTCTGGGATAAAGGGTGGCCCGACTCACTCCCACCTCCTAGCAGGGACGCTGGAAAGCCTCTGGCTTATTTATCTCACTGTTTTGTGAAAACCTAAATTATGACAGACAGACGTGAACATTTATGGGTCTGGAGCAGGTCTGAACCAGAGGGCTGTTGGAACACAGAATGTCAGAGCTGGGAGGAATCTCAGGGCAAATACTAAAGCTGAAACAGGTCTTAGAACAGGGGATGTCCAAGCTGGAAGGGGTCTTAGAACAAATATTAAAGCTGAAACAGGTCTTAGAACAGGGGATGTCCGAGCTGGAAGGGGTCTTAGAACAAACATTAAAGCTGAGACAGGTCTTAGGACAGGGAATGTTAGAGCTGGAAGAAAACTTGGAACAAGGAATAGAAGGGCTGGAAGGAGCCTTAGAACAGATGTTGAACTTCAGGGGGGCCTTAGATCTGGGAATATTAAAGCTAGGAGGGATTTGAGAAGTCTTAGTGGTGAAGATGATGGTCTTCATTTAGGGGGATGAGAGGACTCCAATTTGAATGTAATATAAGTTCTTACACTATAAGACTGGCAAGTTATTGTACAAAGCCTGGAAAGCCAGATCTCAGCCCTGAAACTACTATTGTGAGTTGTGGTTTTTTTTTGGCAGCAAAGAGTCCTTGAAACAGTTTTGAAGGACACAGGACCCCCATCAGGGTTTGAACAGAAGTTATAAGCCTATGACCTTCCTTGACTGGCATGCAAATGGATTTGAACAAAAATGCTAAGTGGGCAGATCATCATATCTCACCTTCAAAACCAGTGGTTCTGTCTTCCTTATGCCTCACTATCCACAACAATGGGGGTTTTTCATAATCTTCTTGCCAATAAAAGCTAACTCTGACATTCTCCTCCCATACAATTGAGGAAACTGAGGCCTGGGAAGAGACAGTGCTGTGTTGAAGATTACACTGCCAGAAAGTGGCAGAAGTGGGATCAGAACTCAGGTGCCTTGATTCATGGTCCAGTAGTCTTTCAGTTACACAAAGTGGGAATGGAACCAAGCTTAGATATGAATTTTTGACTGAATCATACCATAAAACAAGGATTTTATTTGTTTGCTTTTTTTAAAAAAGACACCTACTGTGGAGTTGTGAATTGGGCTAATCGTTCTAGGAAACGATTTGTATTTATGTGAGAAAAGTTCTTAAATTGTTCATATATGTTAATCCAGAAATCCCACTCCAGGGCTTATTCCCCAAGGAGTCAAAGAAAGAAACCCCCTCCTCCTCACCCCCATCTGTGAGAAAACATTGAGAGCAGCCCTTTTCAGCCCTGTGTTTTTGTTTTTAGCAGAGCTTTTTATAATAGCAAAAAGCTACAGTGGTACACAAATTAGCTGGGATAAAGTAGGGTAATTAAAACCTTACGACTTTTTATATCTTCAAAAAAGTTTTAATATGCCACATGCCTTTTTTTTGCTGCAGTGACTTTTTTTAAATATAATATGAGAGGCAGCTAGGTTGCTCAGTGGTTAGAGAAGCCTAGAGATAGGAGGTCCTTGGTTCAAATGTGGCCTCAGACATTTCCTAGCTGTGTCACCCTGGGAAAGTTCCCTAACCCTCATTGCCAAGCCCCTACTGACCTTCTGCTTTGGAACTGATCCTCAGTACTGATTATAAGAAAGAAGGTAAAGGTTTTAAAAAATAAGCATAAAAAAATAAACCTTAAGTTTATAAGATTTGGATACATGTTCCATAATGCTTTATTATGGAATGAGATTTCTCATTGGATATTAAACAGACCTTTGAAAAAGACAAGTATTCTACATTAAGCCTTGATTATAGCCCATTTTTTGTTTTTTTTTAAATATTTTAACTTTGTTAAATATTTCCCAATTATATTTTTATAAAGTTTTTAATATTAATTTTTTTAAATTTGAGTCCTAAAGTCTCTCTATCCCTTTGCCCCTCTCCCATCCTTTGAGAAGGCAAGCAATAGTGTGTCAATTATACATGTGAAGTCATGAAAAACACAATTCCATGTTAGCAGTGTTTTGAAAGAAAATACTCATAAAGAAAACAAAGAAAGTGAAAAAAGCCTGCTTCAATCTGCACTCAGTTCCTCTGTTCTCTCTTTGAAGGTGGGCAGCATTTGTCATCATGGGTCCTTTGGAATGGCCTTGGATCATCCTCTCTATCAGAGTAGCTAAGTCTTTCATAATTGCTTCTCCTTACAATGTTGCTCTTACTGTGTACAATGCTTTCCTGGTTATGCTCCCTTTACTTTGCATCAGTTCATGGAGGACTTCCCAAGTCTTTCTGAACCCATCTTGCTTGTCATTTCTTATAGGACAATAGTATTCCATCACAGGCATATGTCACAACTTGTTCAAGCACTCCCCAAATTGATGGATTGTTGTCATTCAGTCATGTCTGGCTTTTCATGAACCTATGGACCAGAGCTATCCATGGAGTTTTCTTGGCAAGGATACCAGAGTGGTTTGCCATTTCTTGTTCCAGTGGATCCTTTTCAGGCATCGGTTAGATGACTTGCCCAGAGTCACACAGCTAGGAAGTATGTGAGGCTGGTTTTAAACTCAGATCTTCTTGACTCCATGCTCCGTGCTCTTAACCACTGAGTCACAGTTTTCAATGGAATTTAAATCAAATGTATTCTCAGGCCATTGGCACAAGTTCATCTGAATCTCTTGGATACATTTCTTGTCCCTTTTCAATTGAAAGAATGGTGTAAGATTGTGGCAGTATCTTATCTCCATTTGGAATTTTCTGTCATTCTGGAATAAGTCTGCTTGAAAATATACCAATATCATTGTCAAAATTTCTATATCATTCCCTTGATGGAACAAAACTTGCGAGCCTACTAGAAGTAGAAAAAATAAAGGTATTCAAAATATTTGGGGGGATGAACATTTTATGGTCAGATAAAGAAGCCCAATTCTAAAGGGCTCACAGGAACTTGTGACCATGATTTGGGGATGGCCTTGAATGAAAAGGCAAGCTTCCTTAATCACAATTATGTTTTCCAGTCATTATATAGGTATATATCCAGTCTTTGTATTATCTTGCCTATGACAATAATTTGTTTGTTTGTTTCTTCCTAGCAATGGTTAACAGGTATTTGGGTTTTGTTTTTTTATTTTTTTAACTAGTCTTCTTCCAATTTTGAGAGGGTTATACCAAACTCTAGATTCATCAACAATAACCCCTCCATCTGCCAAGTCTTCCTGAAAGACTTTGCTTGTTTTCTTAGGAGGAATTAGGTTGTTTTGAAGCAATCGTTTGTTCAGTTCTTGGCATTGTTTTTCCTTCTTGACCATGATTTCCTCTGAGCTTTGATTCAATTGATTCTGTTTCTACTTTGTGATCTAGGAAACTCTGGATTTGCTGATACCAACAGTGACTCCAATACCACTAACAGTTATTGAAGTATTCTCTTTAAGAGCTACTTTTTCTGCCCATTTCTTTAGATAATTATCCATTTTAAAAACACAGGAGAGCAATGAAGCATATTTATGACACTCAACTCACAGAGAACTAACTAAAGTTAGGAAAACCAGCTCAATCTAACTGCATCTCTTCAAAATCCCCTGATCTAAGTCGAGCTAGTATCAACTAAAGCACACATTTATGACTAGCACTATCACAAAATATATTGCTTGTCCCTAGAAATTCCTACACCTCTGTTGAAACAAACCATGTTTCTAAAGATTTACTTCTAGCTATCTGTGTTATGTAAATGTAATGGAAGGTTGATGAGGAATGAACAATATGAAGAATTCAAAGAGATTTGGGAAGACCTCTATTAACTGATGTAATTAGAAAAGAGCAGAAACAAGAAAGAAATAGACGAGATCACTGAAATAAGGCAAATGAAGACAATACAAAAGGGTGGGGAATATAATTCAAGTCAAATACAATTATGGTCAGTGTTGGTTCCAAATGATCTGAAAGGGTTAAAATATTCTTCCCTTTGGTTAACAAATGGTAAATTAGGAGTTGAAAGAAACACGTGTTTTCAGATGCAATTGAAATATCATATTCTTTTGCTTAACTGTTGTTGTTTTAATGGGAAGGGCCTATTGGGGGAAAGAATATTGATTGGGAAGAATGTTAGGTCTGAAAACAAAACATATCCATTAAAAAACTGAAAATTCCCACTGAGCAACCCCAAGGTAGAATCAAACTCCTATGTTATCTGAATCCCTTGAATCGAATTAAAATTAAGATGCCAAAACAATCTCTTGTCCCACAATCCTAGAGCTGGAAGAAACCATATGATCCAATTTACATCTAAGCAGAAATCACCTCTACAGCATCCCTGACCGGTGACCATCTAATATTCCCTTTGAGTCTTTCACTGCTGGGGACCCCACTGCTTCCCAAGGCAGTCCATTCCACTTTAGGAACACACTTATTTTTTAAAAATTTTTCTTGTGCATATAAATTAGTACAGCTATATCTTTGAAGTGATGAGGAAAAGTGTGATGAAATGTGATCCTCTTTTTATCTCCTCCTAGGAAAGAGACAGAAGGAAGGAAAAAAGAAAGAAATGAGCATTTTTAAGCATCTACTATGTGGCAGGCGCTGGGCTAAGTTCTTTACAAATGTTTTTTCATTTGAGCCTCATAACAACTCTGGGAGGTAGGTGCTATGATTATCCCCATTTTAGAGTTGAGAAAACTGAGGCAGAGGTCAAGTGGCTTGCCCAGCGATCATACAACTACTGAATGTCCGAGGCCAGATTTTAATTCAGGTCTTCTTGACCCCAAGCCCAGGACCATATCCACTGCACCACCCAGCTGCCTCTGTTAGCTATATGGAATTTGGTAGATAAATGTGCAGACCAGAGTGTTCAGAGCCCAACCGCCATCCAGAAGCTTCTTAATTGTCTGAGAGGAAACCTGAGATTGGAGCGTGGATCAATGAGCTTGACCCACGGCATCCAGCGAGGTGAATCTCTATCCTGGTGGGGATGTTCTGGGATGGAAAATTCCATCCTCTTGGAGACCTGCTAGCCAGGAAGGTGCTCTCGGGTCAGAGCTAATGGCAAGATGCTCAGCCGGAGGAACTTAAAGATTTTCGGAAAGCTCCTGGGCCTTCCTTTCTGGGCAGATTTCTTTTTGATCCACTTTCTAATGGCCTTTCCCCAGCGTATTCTTTATTTTTGATTGTGAGTAAGCCTGAGTAAATTCACTCTTGTGGTCTGGAACAGGCAGCAGGCATGGGATAAGGGGGAAAGGGAATGATGCAGGCTTCCAATACCCAGTTATGCTTGCAGTGACAGAGGAGAGATGAAAGGTAATTAGGGACCCCATGTGGCCAATATCTGAATAATACTAATTGGCATTTCCACAGTGCTTTCCACATGTATCATCTCATTTGAGTCTCAACAAGCCTGTAAGCATAGGACCAGAGGCATTTTTGCTCCCATATTACAGAGCAGAAAACTGAGGTTCATTAAAGGCTTGCCTGGGTTCATATCACTAATCCACATCAAGGTTGGAATTTTTTGTCTCTGATACACTACACACACACACACACACACACACACACACACACGTGTGCTCTCTCTCAAGCCAAATGGCCAAGAAGTCTCAGCAATGATAAAACCAGGAAGGTCAGGTTCCAAAAGTATCTTTAAAAAAAAAACCTCTTACCTTCTGCTTAGCATCAATAATGTGTATTGGCTCCAAGGCAGAACAGTAAGGATGAGGTAATGGGGGTTAAGTGACTTGTCCAGGGTCACACAAGAATATCTGAAGTCAATTTTGAAGCTAGTATCACCCATCTTATGGCCTGGCTCTCAATGCATAGAGCCATCTAGCTATCTTTTAGAGTATCTTTTAAAATGATACCAAAAGATATCTTTTTAAAAGATAATAAAGTATCTTAAAAGAAAGCCACTGTACAAAGTTTTACTCACATCATTTTAAAGAGGATAAAGTCATAAGTTAGAGAACTAAAGTGACATAAAGAGATTTACTTTATTAATAAAAATAGGAGTTAGAATTCGAACCCAGTTCTCTCAACTTCTCAAGGCCTCTTTGTACTAAACCTACTTGCTCAGGGAGGTTTAAAAAGTAGTCAAGTTGTGCTAAGAGGCACAATAGATAAAAGAGCCAGGCTTGATGGGAAGTCCAGGGTTCAGATCTGGTTTAGACACTTCCTAGCTGTGTGAATTTGGACAAGACATTTAACCCAATTCCCTAGTCTTTACTTCTCTTCTGCCTTGGGTCCAATATTTAGTATTAGTTTTAAGACAGAAGGTACGGGCTTAAGGTGGGAAATATTCAAAGGCAAAAGACAAAAAGACTTTAAACTTTAGGAAGAGAAGAAAGCTCGGGCCCAGAAGAGTTGTGACTTGTCTAGTCATGAAACTAATATATGTCAGTCTGAATTTGAACTCAGATCCACAAGTCTAACATTCATTCTATAATGCCTAGTTCATAGGTTTATAGCACTGGGGTCTGCAGAAAGGGACCTCAGAGCCCTCTCATCCAACCCTGTTATTCTAGAGATGAGGAAACTGAAGTTCAGCTGCCCAAGGTCACCCAGAGAGCAAGTGGTAGAATTTGAATTGGAGTCTTTTACACAGCGTTGCTTCCCTCTTCAGGGATGTTTAAAAAGAAGTTAAATGCAAATGTGATAGGACTTAAACAGTGGAAGGAAGCCTGGAGAGATTTTCCCAAGATCCACTAGCTGGCAACAGAACTGGAGTTCAAAACCAGGTCTCCCCACCAGATCTTCCATTCTAGGGTCCAAGCACAGTGTCAAGATGGGACTTATGGGATCTCTGGTGGTTGGCCAGGGGAGGAAGACCCAGGACCCAGACAGACTTTGGAGGAATAGAGGGAACAGAGCCCCCACTTTCATACTGCTTCATGCCCAGCCTCCTCCCTCTACAAAGCAGGAGCCCATTGTCTCTCTTGGGCATCCTGGGCATCCTGGACAACCCAGGACCCTCTGCCCACAGTCCTTGGAGCTCTGCCACCATTTCCGCTGATTGGGGAGGAGAGGGAAAAGGTTTTCTTCCAGCTCTCAGGCCCATCTCCCTGCTGATTGTAATCAACACCCATTCATAGGCCCCTGTTTACCAGCTTGGGAAAGCAGGATGCTAATGGGCTGGGGGTGCCATCTTAACAAGCGAGAGAGAGGGAGACAGAGTTGGCAGCTCAGAGAGAAGGAGCAGGGGCTCTCCTGGAGAGCTGGACAAGACTGACCCTTTAGTCTTTTCCAAATCCCCACCATCACTCCTTGGTCAATGCAGTTCACCATCAGCTTTCTAGACTCCAGATGTGCTCGTCCATCTGTTCCATTACCCTCCACATTCTCCATCCCCTCCCTCTAGTTTCTCCCAGGCACATCCCAACTCCTGCCTTTCCTTTCTGCACCAGATAATGAGAATCTCAGAATTTTGCATAGCACCACATACTTTTGAAAGCTTCTTTCCCAGCATTTAATCCTTGTATCAGTCCTGCGCCATAGTGCCAGCATAATTACCCCTATTTCTTTTGGATCAGACTCATGATTTCATTGGTATAGAGAATTCCCATTTAAGTTAACTCCCTTCGCCAATACACCTACTCTACATTTATAGTTAGATTATTTCCTGGAGGAGTTCTTGGGGTGCCACAGTCAGTGTGTATCAGAGGAGGATTCAAACTCAAATCTGAGGTCAGTTGTCGTTCTCTTGGACTATCATTCTGCTATGGGGTGATTGCATGAATATATCACTTATGCTTGATGGTGTGGAGAATGTTGCTTCTGTATGTGTTTCTGGTGGTGTGGGTCTGCACGTCATTCTTATCCTCATCCAGGGAAGGGCAGCCAGGATGGTGAAAGGCCTTGTGACCATATTGTATGAAACGTGATTGAAAGAACTGGGCATGTTTAGCTTGGAGTAGAAAAGGCTTGGCCAGATCCGATCGCCGTCTGGAAGTAGATGGACTGTCATTTGGAAAAAGGGATTAGTCTTGTTCTGTTTGGCCCAGGAGGGCAGAACCAGGAACAATGGATGATGGGAGTTGCAAAGAGGTAAATGTAGGCTTGACATCTGGAAAAAATCTTCCTAACCATTAGCACTGTGTCCAACAGTGGAATGGACCCTGGAGAGGAGGTGGGCTCCCTCTCCTTGGAGGTCTTAAAGCAGAGGTTGAATGACCATTCATCTGGCATATTACAGGAAGGATTTTTTCAACTAGGAGTTGGACTTGGTGGTCACTAAACCCTTCCAAGTCTCAGATTCTATGATTCTGCATCCATATTCAAAGCCTCATCTTGACATGACTTGGGACTGACTGTCTGTCATTTTGCATTGTCCATCTGCCTTTTTTTTCTTTTAAAACCCTCACCTTCTGTCTTCAAATTGATACTAAGCATTGGTTCCAAGGCAGAAGAGCAGTAAGAGGTAGGCAATTGGAGTGAAGAGACTTGCCCAGGGTCACCTAGCTAAGAAGTGTCTGAGGTCAGATTTGAACCTAGAACCTCCCATCTCTAGAATTGTCTCTCAATCCACTGAGTCATCTAACTCCCTCCATATGTCTTCTCCATCCCATTGCTATAAATAAGACATCATCACCTCCCCACAGCCTCATTGCTCAAAAGCCACAGTGGGAGGAGCCCACATCTTCCTGGCTGCTAATTGTGTCTGGATGTGGCCATTTCTATTTACCTATATAACAAGGAGCTCCACTTAAATAACTATTCACTGTTTACAAGGTGCTTTTCTCAAAACATCCCTTTGATGTAGGTGGATGCAGAGAACATTATCCCCATTTTACAGCTGAGAAAATGAGGTTCAGAAAGGTTGTTATCCATGATCACACAGCTAGGAATGATTGAAAACAAAATTCAGTATCATATCCCCTGATTCCAAGCCTGAGGTTTCTTCCTCGAGACTGTGCTGGCTCACCAAGGTATGAATTATTTTCCATTGTAAGCCTGTAGCAACAAGACTGTGGAAAAAACATTCTGCTAGGGGAGCAGCTGAGTGAATCATCAGAGAAAATCCAGGGAAAGAGGTGGGTCTGGGAATCTGAAATAAGAAAAAAGGGATCGGCCACTGGGCTCAGCTCATGCCAATCACACTGACTCTGCCAATGAGGCATCCCTCAGGCTGGAAATCGGAATTTAGCAAGTAGCCCACCTGGGGGAATGAAGAGAGTGAATTCTGAAACAGGAAGAGACAGTGGAGGTTGTTCCTGGCCAAGGGCACACTGGCTCTTAGAAAGGGTTGATGCCTGTCATTGAATTCAAGAGAGAAACTCTGAGTGTAGAATCCACAGGTAAAAGAATTGAACTTTATTGAAGGTTTGCTGTTGTTCAATCATTTTTCAGCTGTGTCTGACTCCTCCTGACCCCATTTGGGGTTTTCTTGGTAAAGATACTAAAGTGGTTTGCTATTTCCTTCTCCAGCTTATTTTCAGATGAGAAAACTGAAGCAAACAAGGTTAAGTGACTTGCCCAAGGTCACCTGACTAATAAATGTCTGAGACCAGATTTTAACTCAGGAAGATACATTGAAGGGTAGGATCAGCTTTAAAGGCCACCTGGAAAGCGTCTGTATGGGTAAGCCTTGCTCCTCCAATCCAATCCAGGACAATAAGCACATAATAAGTACCTATTGTATGTAAAGCATCTTTGCTAGGCACTTGAAGGACAAGATTATAAACAGCCCTTGCCCTCAAGTAGCTTCCATTTGTACTGAAGAGTGTGGAGATGCAACATATAAACACAAGCATATATACAGTAATTTGAGGAGGAAGAAGGTGCAAACAGCTGTGAAGATCAAAGAAGGCTTCTCATAGGAGGTGGCAGGATAGTTGAGTCTTAGTTATCCATGTTAAAAGAATGCTTGAAGAAGTAGATTAATTCCAGGAATGGAGGGAGTGTGGCTGCCATACAGCCCTTTGCAAAAGCCCAAAGGCTGAGGATGGAAGACTGAATTCAGGGAAGAGTGAGTAGACTAGTTTGACAGGAACATCAAGAAAGTAAGCAATATGGAACAAACCTGGAAAGGTAATCCAGAGCCAGATCAAGCAAGGCTTTGAATGCCCAAATGAGGAATTTGTATTTTATTGACTAGGTGAGTGTCAGACTTGGTTCTCAGGCCACACTAGTATTTTGTCTCACATCTTTGTTAAAATGTCAGGAAATGTCGTAGACTAAAGAGAGTGCTGGGTGGAGTCAAGAAGACCTAAGTTCAAATGCAGCCTCGGACTCTAGCAGGGTGATCCTGGGCAAGTCACTTAACCCTCTATGCCTCAGTTCCCTTATCTGTAAAAATGATCTGGAGAAGGAAATGTCAACCATTCCAGTAGCTTAGCCAAGAAAACCCCCAAAGGGGTAATGAAGAACAAAACAATAAAAATAACAATGATCATATCCCACGAATCTGACTATCTCCAACAATCTATCCCTAGTACCTGAATTCTTCTCATTAATGGTTCATCTTCTTGGGTTCAGCATTATACTCTCTCATACAGATTAACTCTACTGGGAGGATAAGAGAACGTTCCCAGTCATTCCATTTTCAGAGGGGAAAAAGGTTATTAGAGCTGTCAGAGTGGTCTGCGACACCCTAAAGTCCCCAGGTGCCTAGCAGGAAGGAACCCCATAACTTCATAACTTTACTGAGTACCCAGCAGGTCCCTCCTCTTCCTTCCTGTGCTTTAGTATTTCTCATTTTAAAGTGATAGAAGTATGCTGTAGATACAGAAGGGGAAAGACTGGCATTGTTGTCACAGAGCTTCAGCTTGAACCTCAGTCCTGTAATTAATCTAATGTACCAGTCATTAAATCTCTCTGAGCCTCAGTTTCTTCACCTATCAAAATGAAGGGTTTGGCATTCCTGGTTTCTAGCACTGAATCCTATCATGTAAAAGAACCCAGCGATGGCCAAGCCTCTTTCCATTTCACTGATCAGCTCTTTTCCAAACACTTTCAAGAAATCATCAGGTTGCTTTCTGAACGTACCTGAAAAGATTCCTGTTCCCATTAAAAAAAAACCTTACCTTCTGGCTTAGAATCAATACTATGTATTGGTTCCAAAGCAGAAGAGCAGTAAGGGCTGGGAGATGGGGAATAAATAACTCACCCAGGGTCACACAGATAGAAAATGTCTGAGTCTAGATTTGAACCCAAGACCTCCTGTCTCTAGACCTGGCTCTCCATCCACCCAACTCTCCCCTCTTCCCATTTTACAGAAGACAGCACTGAAGTTCAGGAAGGCAATAGTGAGAAAAAGGATAGAAGAGGACATGGCTTTTTGGGATGCCTCTCTCCTTTAGACTACTGTTTTAACCCTGGGCTGGGGAAGGGGAGGAAGAAGATTTTCATTGCTGTTTGGTCTTCTTTTCCCCACCAGATGCTTTGTGATCTACAGAATATACTGTTCTGAGGCCTCTGGTCTATGGAAGAGTTAAATCTGACTTTCTCCCTGGGTCCTTTGCAAAGAGAGCAGGAGGCGATGATGAATTGGATGGGATTTTCTTCTGTTTAGAGGTGATATGAGCTTGGTCATTAACACATCTCATCAATATTTTTCATCAGGAAAAGTTGTGGCATTTAATAGTGGCACTGAGGAAGTAGAGGGGTAGGGAGGCCCAGGGGACTCATTCCTTCCCCTGCCTCTTCCCATCTTCAAAGAGAGGTCATTAAGAGATAGGATAAGGGAGGAGTGTGAAAGAAAAGTCTTTCTCCCATAAACACAGAACAAATGTCCCATATAGTCAAGTGCTCACATGTTCCAATGTGAGGGTTCCCTTCAAAAACCTAGATCAGAACCCCAATAATAACAGGTCATACCCATCCTGTGGGACTCTCCTGCATGGAAAAGTCTTCTTTGTCTCTTGACACAAGGAGGTGGAACTTCAGGTCCAAACATTTGTTAATCCCAGCCCTGCCTGGCCATGTAGCCAGCCGAGCTTCTTTTTTAGTCCTGAAGACATCTTTTCACCTGGTTCCTTATTTGTTTCATTCCACTAAAGAATCTAGTTTATACAGTAAGACTGCAGGACCTAGAATCAGGAAGACCCTGGATAAGTCACTTAATCTCTGTTTACCTCAGTTTCCATAACTATAAAATAATAACAGCACCTTCCTCCCAGAATTATTGTGAGGATCCAACAAAATAACTGGCACTGAGTAGGTACTATATTAATGGTTAGTCCCTTCCCCTAATGGTTTATAGCTAGAAGAAAATTGTAGGAAATATCTAATCTAATCTAACCTATTCTTATCATAGACTCAACTAGATCATACAGAGGATAGATTACTGAAGCTAGAGTTCGGAAGATGAGTTAATACCAATAGTATCCTGGGCAAATCTGTCTCAGTTTCCTCAACTGAAAAAATGGGTATCATACTCCCACCTACTTCACAGCATTATAATGGAGACCAAATAAGATAATATTTGTAAAGCACAGTGCTTGGCACATAGGAGATACCAAATAAGCATTCGTTCTTCCTCTTCTCTGCCTATGCCCACCGTGTAAAATAAGGATGATGATGATAACTGACATTCACACAGAGCTTTAAGGTTTGTAAAGTGCCTTTGGTACATTATTTCATTTTATCCCATCCGTGGGTAGATAAAAATCCATATGCATACACGGGAAGCTCACATAAATATACACATAAACACATATAAACATTGACACCCACAGAAAAAACACCCCAATACACCCATCCACATCTTTGGTTTACTTTAATGTCTTAATGAATCCTTTGGTTTATGGATATGACCACCCCTTCCATCGGGGCAGATCTTAAACCCATTTGTACCTTCTCCTCCCCGGTGATTATCAGCTATCTATAAATCTCCATCAGGATTCTACCCATTAGCCAGAAACCTTCCTCTGATTCTTTAATAAATCTGGAATATACCAACTTGTCTATCCACCATTTTTCATTCTGGACCCCACCTCCCTCCTTTTCATATTATAAATTATGTCCTATTATGTCCTTAATGACAGCTGTTATACCACATCTGAATGTAAGTTATAGTTGATCACCTTCATACACTCACAATGCTTCATTTCATCTCCTGCTAGGTCATCTGGAATTTTATCTTTGTCCAAGATCATGGTGATCGTGTCCAAGATCATGAATCATTTATGATTCACAGGCACCCAGAAAATATAAAGATTAAAGAGATGAACTTTAGTAGCAGTTAGTAACTTAGAATCATTCAAAATGTCATGAAATTACCCCAATACAACCCAGTCCAGTCTCCTCCATCTTCTCAACTCTGGTCCCAGATGGTCCTCGTGAAGATTTTATTCTACATATATGTGTGTGACTATGAAGCCTAATGTAGAAAATCACCTACAAAAGCTTTGTGGATTCTTTTCTCATATTTTCATTAAGGATACCTACAATTTGTATATAGACCAAGATTTTGTAGAAATAAGAAAACAGACATATGGGTCATTAGCTGCTCATCTTGTCCCATTCACAGCCTTTCCATTTTTTTCAGAATCTTCTCCTCTTTGCAATATTTTAGAAATCAATCCCTTTAAAGGTATGTTCACCTCAGTACTGATTTCCTCCCTACAGAGTTGGTTAAAATCAAGTATTTTCCAATGCCATGTTAATTGCCTTCAAGTACCAGACAGTTCTGCTATCATTGTTGATGAAAATGCATTATCATAGAGACACCGGCAGATCTTTTCCATTTCGTATGTCTTTGTTGTCCTAGTTTTATCTCCAAATGCTCTTGGGATGGCACAGCTTAGCTGGATCTCCTGCCAAGTTCTTTGCAAACCTGTTTTTTTTTCAAACACCTTTCACTTTCATGAGAAGATATCACTTGCAATATTTCACCCTTCCCATCCATAATGTTTTCTGAAAGGTGCTAAGCCAATACTGGTTTTGGTTGCCAAGTGTTCACACTCAGCAAAACATCAAAACAAAACAACAGAAATCTGCTGACTAAGGTCATTTCTGGTTTCTTTAAGAGACCGTTTTGCACTGGTTAAAGCCTTCTAAGAAATGGTGATTAAAAAAAAAAAAAAGCTAGTCAGGCGGAAGTGCTGGTTGGACATTGTGTGCAAGATATGTGATTACCTGAACAAACATGTGAACATTTGTACCTCTTCCTGCTCCTGGCTAATTTCTTTATTAAGTTTCTCTCTGGGTTCAAAAATAGTCTGGGGATATAAACCTCTTAGTGATTACTGAATATAGCAGAAATTCATTTTCTAATAGTCTTGCCCCCATCTCAAATTGAGGTGAATAAAATTTCCTTTCCCTGTTAGGTCAATTTCCCCTCTCAATTTCAAACCAAAATTTATAGGCTGAGACTAAAATAATTATTCTTTAATTGCAATTTCAGATAGCACAAGATTACAAACATAGCATTAAACCCAAGGTATAACAGACTATGATAGGACCAAAGGGCATTGAATCTCTACCCCTCCCATCACATCCCACTGATCAGAGGAGAAATAAGAAGTTAAATGATCAGACAAGTAAAAAGGAGCAGTATTTTCCCCAGGCAAAATTCCACAGAAGAGGGAGGAAGCAAGGGACTATGGGCTGGACTCCAGGCATCTCATTGACTATCCTAGCTGCTATTTCCCAGTTGACTCTTGGTTCCAGTTGGTTTTCATTTGCCCTCCCGATTATATTTCTCACTGTGTTCATGCACCCAGCACCATGCTATGAGCTGCCAGCAGTACTTGTTTTCCTCCCCTTTAGTCACAGAAGCAATGCTCATTTCTCCAGTTTCCTGCCATTTGCACAGTGACACAAAGAGGTGCGATGTGGCTTCCATCTCTCTGCATGGATTTCCCTTCATCTTGGCCATGTTGTTTCTTTTCTGAAGTTCTTTCCAACATCAAAAGCTTCAGAAACTTAGGGAACCTTGGGTGGTTCCCGCATGCTAGCATTCCCCAGTCACCAAGTCTCCATGGCAACATCCCTGGGGGCAAGGGTGGTACAATGTCTTCATTTTTGTCCATTTCCCATTTTTTTTGACCTGGCATCTTCTTCAAACCAATCAGATTGGAGCTGCAATGATGGCTCACAGTGTTATTTTTTTCTTAACTTTGACTTTTCTGACAATTTGGTATTTAGTGTAACCTTTGTTCTAACTAGTCGATGAGCTGACTTCACATAGCCAGCTGATTCTGAGATGATCCCCACATCATTAACCCATCATTTTCTTTTTGTTGTAATAGTGTATTTCATTGTGTGGGAACTTGTTTAGTGCTTATTGCGTCTACAACCTTCTAATTCTCCTCTTTTTTTAAACCCATACCTTCTATCTTAGAATCAATATGACTTCCAAGGCAGAAGAGTAGTAAAGGCTAGGCAATGGGGGTTAAGTGACTTGTTCAGGGTCATACAGCTAGGAAAGGTCTTAGGTCAGATTTGAACCTAGGACCTCCCATCTCTAGGCCTGGATCTCAATCTGATTAACCACCTAGTTGCCCCCAGGTCCAAAATTATAATTGTACAATCATAGATTTATGGAATTTAAAGTTTATCAAATCTGAGCTCCTTATTTTTTTTTTACAAATCTGGAAACCAAGATAGAGGGGCAAAGTCACTCAAAAGTTTTCTAAGGCTTACAAAATACTTTATAAATATGATCTAATTTGATCCCTCAAAACAATCCTTGAAGGTAAGTGCTATTATTATACCGACTTTACAGAGAAGGAAGCTAAGTCCGAGAGAGGTTAAGCAATTTGCCCAGGGTCACATAACTAGTAAATATCTGATGCCAGATTTGAACTCAGGTCTTCCTGACTCCAGGTCCAGGACTCTACAATACAAGTAGAGGAAACAGGCTTCAAACCCAGGTCCTCTGATCCCAAATCCATCACTCTTACCTCTGTACCCAAAAATTCTGTGAGATTCAAATGAGAAAACATCATGTAAAACACTTCCAAAAGTTTAAAACACTATATAAATGCCAGTTATCACCATTATCATCACAACCACTACCATCATTGTCATCATCACCTAATTTCAAGAACCTCATTATCATCATCACCATCATCATCATCATCACTATCATTGGCATCACCATAATTATCATCATCATCATTATCATTATCCTCACCATCATCACCATCTTCATCATTAACACCGCCATCATCATGATCATCATCATTGTTAGTCACTGTTACCAGGTCTCCAGCCTGGTGATAACTTCCTTCCCTGAGCCTTCTACTATACTTCTACTGAGCTCAGGAAATGTTTCTACAACAATATAGGTGTGTGCTAGTAAATGTTTAACAACCAGGCTCTCAAAAAAAAAAAGCATACACACACTTTTAAGTTTAATGTGCATTATTAACACTTTCTCAATTCTAGACAAACAAAAATGATAAATTAAGCCCTGATTTGTAGCAATTTCGTATTTGTGAGGTGTAAATGCTCACACTGCAAATTTAACAATTGGCTCCCAAGCCTGTTAGAGCTGGCTCCAGCACACTCCGCCTGAATGTGCCCCCTCTGCCTGGAAGAGCTGAATGAAGGAGCAGAGCATAACACAACACTGACTTTTTCATTCTGACATCCTGGCCAGAGGCCAAGCTAAAGTAAATAACTTTCATTTGTATAAAAGGTCTGCAGTTTTCAAAGTGCTTTCACAGATTTTTTTCTTTTTCTTATTTTTTTTAAAGTTGAACTGATACTTGTTGTTTTCTCAGTATAACCACGATTGCTTGTTAGATATAGGGCGGAAGGGGCTTTCTTTCAAGTAGACAAGAATGGGTTGGACCAGAAGTCTGCTAAGATCCCTTCAAAATCTCAGATTCTTTGATTCTGTGATTCATTTCTGGGTAGATGCCTTACCTCTTCAACTCTTTCTTATAACAAAGAAAATCAGTTCATCAAAACAGACTGACCCAGCAACTTCATCTGACAACATATGAAGCATCACATACCTGAAGTCCCCCAGCTGCCTAACGAAAGGATGGAGGTCATATATTTTTCCCTCCTTTTCTACTTGCTTCCTTTTATATTTTTACAATGCATCCCTCTCCCTTTGCCTCCCAAAGAACCATCCCTCATCATAAAGAATAAAGGACAGGACTTGGATAGGGATTGGGCTTGTGACTGCATACTCTTCGAAATGTGTGTGACCTTACCTCTTCTGCTCACTTTTCTCACAGAGAAGAATGGGGGGGGAATAGGAATATCTCTGGGAAATACAGAGATCTCAGTTATTGAGGGGCAAGTGACTACCAATAATCTACCTAATTACTCAATCAAAAGTAGCTCTTGTTTCTTGATATTAAAGCCAGAGAGTATCCATCAAGACCCCCATTTTCTCCTTCCCCAATGCTGACTTAGTCTGGAGCCTAGTATTCCTTGTAGAATTTCTTTCCTTCATTCACTTCTACATATCATTGTGTAAGCTGCAATTATCTTCATGGTGGCCTGCTTGATCTTGCTCATTGGGTGCAAGAGGTGATGATAGGAACCAGTCTCCCAGGCGATGATGTTCCTCATTGCCTTTATGCATGACTTGAAGTCAACTCCACCAGTTCCTTGACTGGCCTCTCCGTGGAGGAGCTGAGATTCTGTCCATTAAACTCCATCCATCTTTGACTTCTTCTCATTTCTCTGGACTCCTTTATAGTGAATGAGCAAGTCAATGTGGATTTGATTCTTTTCCTTCAGGGATGAATTGTCTCATTAGTAATTAGACAAAGATTTCACTTGAAGATTTCTTTTGTTTATAATCTAAGGGTGAGGATGCCTTTTTTCTTTCATTCTTGCACTATCAGCACAGAAGAGGATGAAGCCTTACAGAAGACAGAGCCACTTTATATCTGGACCAGTTTGGGGACTCCAAAATTTATTGTCTGAAGATCAGGATATGAATGCCTCAGTACTCAACGAAGTGGACTTTGGATAGCAAGTACATTCTGACACTAAAGCCACCCTTATTCCCTTTTGAACTTGGCAGGTTATACTTGAACAAGTGCTCCCCTGGAATGGCCTTCGAGGACATGAGGTTCTCATTTTGTACAGATGTAAATACAACTGCTTAAGGCAGGGATTGGGGAGAAACAGTAGGTGTCTGAGGGGAGATGAGAAGATTTGCAACAACCACTTCCTACACTGAAATGTGACCTCTGAGAAGTCATCTCACTTCTCTGAGCCTCAGTTTTCCCATCTGTAAAATGAAGTGTTAAGATTAGATATTCGCTAAAGTCTCTTCTAACTCTACATCTTGTGATCCTATTATCCCAGCAGGAAGGATGCTTTGGAAGCTTAAAAACAAGATACCCCCTGATACATGACATTCTATGATCAAGCAAACAATTGTTAAGCACTCACTGCATACAGCGCCCTGCGTTCTGTGTAGGAGAAATCAAACAACAAGGATAAATTCAAGAAGTGGCTAATATGGGGGCTGGCAGGGGCTGGTGGTGGGAGCTTGGCTGGGTTTCCATATTTTTCCTCCTATAATTTAAGTAGCTTTATGTGAATGGGAATCAAGTGAATAATTAATGGTCCCTTTGAACAAACGGCCGAGTAGAAATGCTGCACACAGCGGCGATTTATAAATTGCCTTCTCAGGATGGAATGGCCCACGCAGACTAGGGGAGCTCCCAGAGAGACGCCTCCTGAATTCCCCCTCCCCATATTCTCCCAGCCTCAGCAGAATCAAAGAGTCACAGCTCCAGCAATCCAGCTGTTCCTGACACCTGGATGTCAAGTCGATAGCAATATGACAGCAGCAGCATAGCCATTAACCAAGAAGGGTCCAATTATGGCAGGAGAAATATTTATATTGCAAAGCATCCTCCAGTGGGGGGGCTGTTAATTAAACAGGAAAAGGAGACTAGCTCCCCTATTCTCCTATCCCCTAGGTATCTCTCACTAAGAGAGTAACTGCTAACTCCTTTGTGGAAGAAAAGGAGCAGGTCCCAGTCCCAATGGGGTATGCCTCTTATTGGATGAAAATAATTCTCTTTTCCTTATTACATCCTAATATGGCTGCTTATCAATTCTGACCCCACCCTTTGGTGTAAAGTGGAGATAAATGAAAAGAGTTGTATATGTATATGTACATATATCTTTGTGTGTGTGTGTGTGTGTGTGTGTAGGACAGAACACAGAGTCAGGCAGGTTATTGCAGATACCATGCAAAGGGTACTGAAGTGTGAACAATAGAAAAATGAGCAGAGAAGAAAATTTAAAAAAATGAAAAAAATAAATTAATAGAGTTTAAGTCCACCCAAAGAAAGAGAGAGAGAGGAGATCATTACAAAAGACCAAGGTCTCCTATCCATTTCTACTAGTTTCTGGTCCTATAAATTGACTCAGAGTGGGGTTGTAGAGAAGACTCCAAAAAAGATGCACTGAGGACAACTGGGGGACCATAGAAGTATTCCCAAAGCTGTGACTAGGAAAGGAAACATTCTTGACCCCAATCCCTTGGTGATGACCCTGAATAAGACTAAAGAAAATCCAAAATCCTTCCATTTGGGTCTTTGTAATGGTAGAGAGAACCAGGAAAATCACTCCTCCAGAGACCATTCTAGACTTCTGTTTCCTCATTTCTAAAATAAAGGGTTTGGACTCAATGTTCTCTAAACTAGATGGCCTGTAAGGTCCCTTCTAATTCTAGGTTTGTGATCTTTGGGAAGAGTTCAGCCTATAGTATCAACCAATTAACAAGTATTTATTAAATATTTACTATATGCCAGGCACAAAGGTTAGGGCTGCAAAGGAAAGGCAAGGGACACAAAGAAAAATCAATAACAGTCCCTGCCCACAAAGAGTTCACATTCTGATGAGGTAGACAGCAAGTATAAATCAGTTCACACAAGATAAATACAGACTAAATGGAAAGTAGCTTTAGAGGAAAAGAAACTAGCAGCTCAGGGAATTGGGAAAGGTTCCCGTAAAAAAGTGGCTCTTGTGCTGTTATTTGGAATAAATAAGAATAATATCATTATTTGGTATGTTGCCTATGGCTTCTTTCAACATAATGTAGTTTTCTTGTTTATCTCTTTTTTGTTGTTGTTAATATTTGTTTTTGTTTTATCTGATAGCATAATTGCAGCCCTTCTTTTTAGATCCATCTGTTGCTCTTTTATTTGTTTTATTGGATTGTTTAATCCATTGACATTTAAAGTTAGGAGAGTGAGGTTTATATTTTTCTCCATATATCTCTAACATTGTTTTGGAACTTTTTTAATTAGAAATTTTCCTTCTTCTATAAAAAATAGTGCTTTGTCTCTTTAGCTGTTCCAGTTTAATAAAACTTTAAGGCAACTCTGTTTCCAAGGGTTCTCTTTTCATCACTTTCAAGTTCTCCTTCCTCTTGCTTATTACTATTTTCCCTGGTTTTGAAGTTTTGCTTAAAAATTTATTAATTTATTTTTTCTTATTTTATCATTTTTAAATTCTTTCCCTCTATTTTTCACTCTCAATTGAATAGTCAAGCAATACATCCCTTCCTTGTCTCCTCTTCAACATGTTTTGTTTATTAGATTTTCAATTTTTCAATTTTTGTTCCTTTTTCTAAAACTGATTCTTCTCTGATTCTCTGTTAAGATTTTTTTCTTTCCTGCCTATTCTAGACTTTTGTTCTTTAATTCATGAGCCTCATATTTACTTATTTCTCTTTTAGCCTCTGAATTCCTTATGGAAATAAAGCTTCTGAGGTATCTTCTTTGGGTTTTCTCTTATAAACAATCTCTATGTTATAACCTTGTAAATCGTTCCCCATCATCCTTTTTCTATTGCATCTTACACTTCCTGCTAGTGATAGAAAGTATAGAAGTAGTACTTCATGACGGGAATTTTCCTGTCTCCAATTGTGCAGTTCATTGTGACCTTTTGCCCTCCCTATGATCATTTTTCCCCATTTGCTGGGAAATGTCTTTTCTGGGTCTGTGGATTCTACTCTTCTGGCTGTCAGTTGCCCTCAGGAGCTCTGAATCCCTTTATCCTGATGCAGGATGTGTGATCTCTCTAAGCACCTAATTCCTGAAGATTATGCCCACTGTAAGGTCCCCATCTCCACTAAGAGAACAGTTCTTTCCCATGAAAGTATTCTTTGGAACCTGATTCTTATGATTGAAATACCTCCTTTCTCTATCTTCTTCCTCATCCTTTATTATATATGCCCTCCCATTCTGCAATTTAATCCCACAAAAATAAAAACATTGGTTCACTTATGAGCAGAATATTGTAAGATTTGCTCCAGGATGTTTCAAACCTGTTTCTCTACTATCTCTTCTTTTTTTATTTTCAATTTCCATTTTCATTCTTGTTTCTTAAATCTCCTAACAGTATCTCTTTTGTGGGTGGTGTTTTGGGATGCTGCATATACTTACCTTTCTTGTATTTCTATTGTCTGTGATATTTGTATAACAAATAATTTGTTCGGGTCTAGTTTTCCTCATAGAAATTATTCAAATGCCTCTTTTTATTGAATGTCCATCTTTTTGATTAATAGCTATGTTCAGGTCTGTAGGATGTGTCACATTGGGCTCCATCATGAGTTCCTTTGCTCTTTGGAACACATTACTATATTCCTTCCTACAATTTCTAAATGGTGTCAAATAGTCTTTTGTTATCCAAATTTCCTTTCCTTTATATTTGAAAGTCTTTCTATTAGTCATTTGCAGGATTTTTTATTTGTCATTGGAATTATCCAACTTCAATTTGGAATTGTATGCAAAGGGTTTTGAAAGAATGCATACCCTTTAATCCAGTAGTATCACTACTGGGTTTGTACCCAAAGAGATAAGGAAAATGTTTGTACAAAGATATTCATAGCTGCACTCTTTGTGGTGGCAAAAAAAAATTGGAAAATGGGGGTGGTGTCCCTTGATTGAGGAATTGATGAACAAATTGTGGTCTCTGATGGTGATGGAATTACTATTGTGCTATAAGGAGTGATCAACTGGAGGATTTCTATATGATTTGGAAAGACCTTCAAGAACTGATGCAGAGTGAAATGAGCAGAACCAAGAAAACATACACTGAAAGTGAAACACTGTAGAACTATCCAACGTAATGGACTTTATTACTAGTAGTATTACAATAATCCAGGAAATTCTTGAGGGATTTATGAGAAAGAATGCTATCCACATTGAAAGAAAGAACTATGGGAGTAGAAACACAAAAGAAAAGCTTATGATTTATCACTTATTTATATGGATATAGGATTTGGAGTTTCAGCTTTAAAAAATTGCTCTATGGTAAAAATGAATAATGTGGAAATAGGTATCAAATGATAATATTTGTACAACCCAGTGGAATTGCTTGTTGGCTCTGAGAATGGGGAGGGAAGAGGGGAGAAAAAGATAATAAATCATGTAAATATGGAAAAATATTTTTTAAAAAATAAAAATTTTAAAAATTTTAAAAAAGGAATTGTCCAACTTATCCACTATATGTCCTAGAGTTTACAGTATAGAGTGTTTTTCCAGAGAGATGTCTTCATACTTTTTTTCTGTGTTCTAAAGTTCTAAGCATGATCATTTCCTCATTTGCCCATTTGCTATGAAACATCTTCTGCACTTTGCATAATGGCACTCAGGTTATTTGATTTGTCATGTTCTTCTGGGAGACCTGTCTCAAGATTCTGTCTTCAAGATCGATATATTTTGCTTCTATCGAGATCATGTTTTCCTTTAATATTGTTAGTTTTTCCTTTTCTTCTAGATTTTCCTGGAGAAAGTCCAAGTCATTTTATCTCTTGCCCATAATTCCTATTTTGGAGAAATTTGAGATGTTATGAGAATTGGAAAAAGTGTTTAGTTCTCTATATTGTTGCTCACATGACCAAAAAGTCTTGAGCTGAATCTTAAAGGAAGACAGGGACACTATATGTTGGAGATAAGGAGGTAGAGTATTCCAAGTATGGGAGATAGCCAGTACAAAAGCACAGAGACTAAAGATGGAGCATTTTATTTAAAGTACAGCAGGTAGGCCAGGATAGATGGACCACAGAGTACATGAGAGAAGAATATGAAAGATGGAAAAAGATAGGATTAGGCCACCTTTGAAGAACTTTAAAGACTCTTTGGGACCTTATGTTTGATCCTAGAGGCAATAAGAAGTCTCTGGAGTTTATTGACAAGAGGTGGGAAATGACATGGTCAGACCCATTCTAGCTTCTGTTTGTCACTGCTAAAAGATGGTACCCTTGAGTCAAACGTAATACTTCAGAAATCGCTTGTACGGGGCAGGAGAAAAAAGGGAAGATTGGTGTTTCCCTAGTCCTGGACTCTATTCTTCTCTTAGGTAATCTTAGGTAATCTAACAGTAATTAATTTTTTGGCTTCCATGTCCCTATCTAACACCTACTTCTCTACTCCTGTCCCATTTGTACACATGCCTCCTTTCTCCAGTCCCTAGAATATGGAGGAAAGTATCTGACACATGTATTTCTCCGCATCTGAGTGAGACAACATGTCTTTCCTCCCAGAAAAGTGTAGAAGAAACTACTTGCAGTTCTTCACACATGACTCTCCCACCTCCATGCTTTTGCATTAACTGTATCCCCCCTTCACCCTTACCATATCTGGATTCACTCCTTCATCTCTACCTCTTGGAATTCCTGGTTTTTAGCAAAACTCTGTTCAAGTGTTGTCTTTTACATGAAGCCTTTCTGACCACCACCCACCTGACTGCTAGTGCCTTCCCTCCCCCAAATTACTTTTGGGTTCATTTTGCATATTTTTAGCACATACTTATATATGTGCTTGTCATCTCCACCAGAATGTAAGCTCCTTGAGGTCAGGGACTATCTTTGCATCCCCAGTACTTAGCACAGTGTCTGGCACATTGTAGATGTTTAAATGCTTATTGACTGGCCGATCAGAGATGGCAATGCGGATGAAATAGTAATGGGAGAATTCCAGGCATGGTGGAAGACCAGTGGAGGACCCATTTCTGGGCAGGGAGGAAGTTTTCCCACACCATTCACATGATGCTACTTCTCCCACCTCTGAGGGAGGCCAAGTATTTCCTTTTGTTTCTCAGCTACCTCCTTCCAGAGACCATAATGGCATCACTAGATCTGATCACCAGAGCTGAGAGGGACCTTAGGGATCTTCTAAGATAATTTCCTCATCTTATAAAGAGGGATATGCAAGGCTCCCAGAAGAAGAGAGCTGTCCAAGGTCAGACAGGTAAAATGTAGAACTATGATTTGAACCCATTTTATGACTCCAAATTTGATGCTCTTTGGGCTTCTTAGAGAAGATGAGACTCAAGCTGGTCCCCAAAGGGCCATAAGTAGAGAAGAGGGCATCTTGAGATGGAAAATAGTATAGGAACAGTGCCTCAAACTTACTAGACTCTAATGAATGGCTCTTGTAAAAAAATTTAATTAAGTGGATTTGAACAAAAGCCTGGAGGAAGGGGAGCCCAGGGTTCATTCAGAGGAGTCTAGTCTGTTAGGGAAAGAAGGTTTCCTTAGGTAGCAATGGAAAATAACCTCTCCGCAGTATGACATTCTCTTAAAGCAAGTGTGGTGTAGCAGGAGAAGTATTGAATACTTGGGTTCACATCTTGTCTCTGCTGTAAAGCATTTGGGGGCAGATCATCTCCCCTCCCTGAGCCTCAGTTTCCCCACCTATAAAATAAAGCAATTGGATTAGATGGCCTGGGAGGTCTTTTCCAGCTCTAAATCTATGATTCCCTGAATTCCCGTTTGCCAGTTCTAACCCGGCCTCCCAGACTCAGTGATTAACAGTTTTGCTGGGAGGAACAGGAGGGCCCCCCTCCCCCTTTTCCCTGTTTCTTTTCTCTTCCCCTTTTTCAAAGGCTGAGCCGAGTTAATCAGATAAATTCCTCAGCCGGTAGCACCAACAATTTTTCTAAGGCTGAGTCTCCCCGGAGCGACTCATAATTACTCTAGACCAAGACATTAAAGCAAAGGGGGAAAGAAGGGAAAAAAAGAGATGTTTTTAATTAAAAAATTAATTTTTCTGACAGACCCACTGTTGGCTAACCTGCTGTGGTGCTTCATTCATCAAGGGGAAAATCCCAGAAGATCCTTCTGGTCCTTGTTAAGCCTCTAGTGAAGAAGGGCCTGGGGGCTTGGGCCCCTCTTCTTCTGTCCCTTTGGAGTGTGGGGGGGTGAGGACTCCAGCACCTTCAGAGAAGAGGATCTGGAGCTCTTGGCTTTTCTTGCTCATTGCCGGAGAGACCCAGGCTCTGGAGGACAAGCAAGCTGGCTGGGCCTCTGAGGCAGTGGGAGGGCCAGCCTTTGAAGACTAGCTCACTGGGACACAGTCAGGGCTGGTTAGGGGCCTGGTGGGTGGTTCACAGAATCATGCATTCACAGGATGTAAAAGCTAGAATGAACTTTAGAAATTATTTAGTCCCTCTCTTTCATATTATGGAGGAGGTCAAGAGAAATTAATGACTTGCCCCTGTTCATACAGCTAGCAATGGCCAGAGCTGGACATGGAGCCCAAGTCTGGGAGGCAAGGAATGGCAGTAGGAAGAGCGGAGAATGTGGAGTCATCAAATCTGCATTCAAATCTCATTTCTCCCACTCCCTACCTATTTGTCCTTGTTGCCATTCAGTTGTTTCAGTCGTGTCTGATGCTTCATGACCCCATCTGGATTTTTCTTGGCAAAGATACTGGAGAAATTTGTCATTTCCTTTTCCAGCTCATTTTACAGATGAGGAAACTAAGGCAAACAGGGTTAAGTGACTTGTAAAGGGTCACACAGCCCCTGTGTCTGATTTGAACACAAGAAGATGAGTTAGGGACACCAAAATGGCTCAGTATATTGAGAGCTAGGCCTACTGACTGGAGTTCCTGGGTTCAAATATCATTTCAGACACTTCCTGGCTGTGTGATCCTGGGCAAAAATCACTTAAGCCCCATTGCCCAGCCCTTACTGCTCTTCTGCCTTGGAGCCAATGCACAGTATTGACTACAAGACAGAAGGTAAGAGTGTTAAAACAAAACAAAACATGGGTCTTCCTAACTCCAGGCCTGGGCTCCATCCACTGCACCATAGAGCCACCCCTCTTACCTATTTGGTCTTAGACAAACCATTTCCTTTCTCTGGAGCTTGTTTCTAACACTGTAAAATGAGGGGATTGGACTAGATTGTCCATAAGGTGCCTTCTAGATCAAAGATTAATCTTTTTACTACGCCATTAAGTCTGTCAATCAAAGAGCAATTTATGAAGCCCCTACTATGATCCAGGCTTGGGCTGGCCATTAGGGGTAGAAATACACAGAGCAAAGAAATCCTTACTTGGAAGGAGCTCATTCTAAGGGATAATCTTAAAATTCAAAGAGGTTACTTTCAATGTCCCAAAGCTGCTTCTTGGCCCCAAAGGCCATCCATGGCTTTAATACCAATATTCTCTTAGTGATGAACGTGACATCAGTCATGGTTGGATGGACTTGGAGGACAATCTTGGAGGACTGCTGATCACAGGTGGCCCTCAGAAGAGCTGGAAGATCAGTGTGACAGGGCTTCAGCGTGTCACCATGATGATCTGTATGCAAGAACAGGCGTCATTAAGGAAATGGAAGTCTCGAGCCAGATTTGAGCCAACTATGTTGTAAGAGTGAAGAGTAAAAAATGGATCGTCTAAGACTTACATTGGAATCTTCCAAACATTAAAAGAAATACAGGAAATCTTCCAGTGCACCAGGACAATCTGTGATGGAAAATGTATTGACTGGTTCAATGATAATGTCAAGGATGACAGGCATGGAGGAGCTGCAGTGTTCTCTGGGAGGATCCGTATACTGAGGTTATCCTAGAGTGACAGAAGAATAAGTGTTGCCAATAAGTGAAGTCCCAGAGTGGAAGAGTGACTTTACTAAGGGCACACAACTAGCTAGGAGCAGAGCTAATTAGAACCCTGAGAAAAGACCTCAGCACCGGGAGTCAAGAGTCCTGACCCTGCCATTGACTATGTGGCTTGAGGAAATCACATTCTCCTCTTTGAAGCTCTCCCTATTCCCCCTCTCCCCTGTGATCAGATTGTTAGACTAGAGGAGAAAGCATGGAGCCACCATTCCAGGATCTGATTCTAACTACCTGGCATGACTCAGGACATGTCTCTTAGCCTCCATTTCCTTATCTATAGAATAAGAAAGTTGGACTAGATGGCCTTGAGATCCATTCTAGCTCCAGATAATAATAATAATGGCACATATTTCTATAGTGGCTACTATGTGCCAAATACTCTATAAAAATTATCTCACTTGATAGACAAAACAACCTTAGGAAGTAGGTGCTATTATTCATCCAACTTTTACAGATGAGGAAACTGAGAGCATCAAATATTAAGTGATTTGTCCAAGGTCACATAGTTAAAAGCTTCTGAAGGCAAATTTTTGCTCCTATCTTCCTGATTCTAGATCCAGTGCTCTACCCACTGGGCTATTTGATCCCTTAGGTCCCCTCTAGTTCAGATATCCCCTGAAATTCCCAGAGTAGAACTCATTCTGCCACCACCTCACTTTCATAGGGCCAAGACCACACTCCCTCTGGTGGGGAGAGGATCCCAAGCACCCGAATTCTCTCAGACTACGAATAAGAGCTCTGGGCATGACAGAATTTCCTCTCTCTTCCCCAGGTCTGCAGTGAAAATGTGTGAATTTGCTTGCCCCGTTTGGAGGCTGATCAATGGCAAGCAGAGCAAAGCAGCAGTGGGAGATGCTGCTTAAACCACGGCTCCCCTGGGCCCCATCATTCAGTGCTCTGGTAATAAAATGGCCAGGACTAAAAAAAACCCTATGAGACTCCAGAGAGTTCAGTCTCATCTCACTGGATTATAACCCTGTTATCTAACCCCCCGGGGCTTGTTCCAGCTCCTTCAGAACCGATGTGGGGAAATGAAAGCCTCACCAAGAAGCAATGCACCACAAGAGAAGAAGGGAAGAGAGAAGAAAGCAACCAAGAGAGAATGGGAGGAGCAGCCCAGCTAGAGGCAGGGGGAGAGATGCAATGACCTCTGAAGGGCACTGCCTGCCCAACAAGGCTTGGCCATTAGTGGAAGCTCTCTTTGTGGGTCCCAGTGAAAAATACCATTCCTCCACTTTTGTTGCACAAAATGTTCAGGCATCTAGCTGCTGCGTGACTTTGAGTTTCTTCATCAGTCAGTAAACTCTTATTAAGCCATAATAATGAGCCAAGTATGGCACTAGGTACTGCTTGTATGATGAAAGGCCAGAAATAGGCTGAGGGAAGCCCCTACCCTCAGCGAGCTTATATCCTAAAGGGGAAGGAAACAATATGTACAAAACTAGGTCCGCACAAGATATATACAAAGTAGATGGAAAGTGATCTGAGGGAGGGGAAGGAATAACAGTGGTGGGAGGTGGGGTGGGAAAAGCCTCTGGCTGAGGGTGAGATTTGGACTAAGTCTTAAAGAAATCCAAAGGAATTTAAGAGCTAGGGGAGCATGGAGGAACAGTCTGCCTCAGAGGAAAGTTGTGAGGAACAAATGAAATAATATATGAAACTTTTGCAAACCTTCAAGCTTTACATAATTGTGAGCTGTTATTCTTAATTAATAGATTAATACAACTTGACTTAACCTCCCTAGGGGCTCAATGGAGAAAAGAGAACTGTTCCCTGAACTTGGAGAGCTCCCAGTGGATTGGCGTACAGGATGCACATGCAGGAAAATCTCAGAAAAGATTTCCTGTCCTTTCCTTCTCTAGCACCTCCCCAATTTTCTCCCTTCTTGCTATCCCCATGGCCCCTACCCTATTTCAAGCCTTGTTTCCACCTGCTAGGATCCTTAAAATAGCCACCTTAAAGCTCTCTTCCTTTCACTGTCTCCAAAATGATCTTTCTTTGGCATAAATCTGGTCCTGTCCTTCTTCTGCTCCTCATCCTTCAGCAGCCTCCCAAGTCAAGTTTGAATTCCTCTGCCAGTCATTCAGAGCTCTCCACAACTTGGCATCAGAATTCCTTTCTAACTCTGTTTCATCTAACTCCCTTTCACATACTCTCAGTTCCAGGCAAATCGCACACTCTAGCCCCTCCACAGCTGTTGGAAGGTAGAAAGAACAGTGCACTTAGAGGCTGAAGACCTTGGGGTTAGACCCTTGGGTCATCCAGGCTGAAGGGCAGACAGCTGTGTAAGGAAAGTCTGTGGGGATAGCCTGGGGCTCCTAATTATTTCTGCCAACTCCTTGGCTACTCAAAGAGTGTCAGTGTGCTCCTTGAGGCTAGGGATCAAGTGTGGCTTGGCAGACAGTGAAAGCTCTGGCTTCCGGGTGGGTTGGTGTGCCATTTTTTGTTGAGAGAGAGAAGGAGGAGGAGGTACAAAAGAGAAAAAAAAGAGATTAAGTTGGAGAGAAGTGTTAGATAATAACAACTAGAATTTATATAGATATTTAAACTTTGAAAAGCACTTTACATGTCTTATATCTCATTTGACCATCACAATAATTTCTTGAATTGTGATGGAATACTATTGTGCCATAACATTAATTTAAAAAAAAAACCTGTAAAGACCTATGTGAAATTATGAAAAGTAAAACAAGTAGAACCAAAAGAACATTATATGGGGGCAGTTGGGTGGCTCAGTGGATTGAGAGCCAGGCCTAGAGACAGGAGGTCCTAGCTTCAAATCTGACTTCAAGACACTTCCTAGCTGTGTGACCCTGGGCAAGTCACTTAAAACCTAGCCCTTATCACTCGTCTGCTTTGGAACCAATACACAGTATTGATTCTAAGATGGAAGGTAAAAGTGAGAGAGAGAGAGAGAGAGAGAGAGAGAGAGAGAGAGAGAGAGAGAGAGAGAGAGAGAGAGAGAGAGAGAAAACGTTATATACAAATACATAATTAATGTTTTAAGAATAACTTGTGGGAGTTGTGAACTGATCCAACCATTCTGGATGGCAATTTGGAACTATGCCCAAAGAGCTCTAAAAGACTGCCTGCCCTTCGATCCAGCCATAGCATTGCTGGATTTGTACCCCAAAGAGATCATAGATAAACAGACTTGTACAAAAATATTTATAGCAACACTTTTTGTGGTGGCAAAAAACTGGAAAACAAGAGTATGCCCGTCAATTGGGGAATGGCTGAACAAATTGTGGTATATGCTAGTGATGGAATACTATTATGTTCAAAGGAATAATAAACTGGAGGAATTCCATGTGAACTGGAAAGACCTCCAGGAATTGATGCAGAGTGAAAGGAGCAGAGCCAGAAGAACACTGTACACAGAGACTGATACACTGTGGTAAAATAGAATGTAATGGACTTCTGTACTAGCAGCAATGCAATGACCCAGGACAATTCTGAGGGATTTACGGGAAAGATGCTACCCACATTCAGAGGAAGAACTGCAGGAGTGGAAACACAGAAGAAAAACAATCGCTTGAACACGTGGGTTGATGTGGAAATGGTTGGGGATGTGACACTAAAAGACCACACCAATGCAACTATCAATAATATGGAAATAAGTCTTGATTGATCACACATGTTAAAACCAGTGGAAATGCGTGTTAGATATGGGGGGGGGGACAAAGAGGGGTGAAGGGGAAAGTAAAAACAAGAATCATGTAGCCATGGAAATTTTTCTAAAAAAATAAAATATTAAAAATAAAAAAGAATAACTTGTGAATGCCTACCTCCAGAGAAAGAACTGATAAGTACAAACATGAAAGACATAGTTTACATATACAGACTTTAAAAAAAAAAAACTCTTATTTTATGTCTTAGCACCAATACTGCATATTGGTTCCAAGGCAGAAGAGCAGCAAGGACTAGACAATGGGGGTTTAGTGACTTGCCCAAGGCCACACAGTTAATTTTTTTTTAGTCAACTAATGCTTTCTCTAGTGTGAGGAAGGGAGGGAAGAAGATAACTATGCATTTTAATATAACCGACAAACATTAATTAAATTTTAAATAATCTCTTGAAATTGATTCTCTTATTATTATTATCCCCATTTTACAGATAAGGCAACAAATACTGAGAGGTGAATAACTTGCCCAGGATCTCACAGCTTGTGTCTGAGTAAAGTCTTAAATTCAGCTCTTCCGAACTCCAAGTCTAGCACTCTCTGCTACTCCACCTAGAATATGAGATAGTAAACATGGAGGAAGGAAGGGCATCCCAGGAAAGACCTTTAAGGCCCATTTCATGTTCAGAATGAGTGACAAGAGGAAAATCCAACTACAGGGATCTTTTCTACATCATGACTTTTTCCATCACAGTTCTGATATATTATGGGTCAGCATGAGAAATTAAGTGAGAATTTGGGTAGAATTTTGTGGAAACCATAGCTGACATACACAGGCCAGCAGACAACGCAGGAAAAGTTTAGAAACTCAGAAGTGCACAAAATACATGTATAGTATTGTATAATATCAACATGTTTTATCCTTTAAAGTCCTAAGGATACACAATTCCTTTTTTAAAGTTAAAACAAGTAAAAAGTTAAAGTCTGTGAAAAGAACATGAAGCCAGAAAAATTTCCATGGATTTCTCAGATCCCGGGGCCACCATACCTCTAACCCCCACAATGGAGAAGGGATACCTGTATAGTTGCTTTGTACCCGTGTGGATATAGCATTAGACTCAAAACTGAGAAGGTCAAGGAACAAATCTTCCTTGTGAGACTAATATTCTGGAAGACCATGGACAGGTCATTAGACGGCTCAAGCCTCAGTACTGGCAAATATAAGATGAGGATAATAATACTGATTTCACAAGATTGCTGAAAACACCTAATAAAAATAATTATACAAAGTAGGATATGAATGCCAATTGTGATGATGATGCATAATGAAGGGGAGGAGGGGTGTCTGAGCGTGGGCACTTGGGGCTTTACATGCAGTTGGAAGGTAAGATGGCAGAGCCCCAAGTTCCAGTGTTGATCTTTAGAGAAAGATGTCAGCATTTGGGGAATTCAGACAGTTAAGTTAGGTATCAAACTGGCAGTCTCTAATAATGTTGGCATGGAAGGAGAGAGCAGTTGGGGCGAAGGCAACAGACCCAGAGTCCGAACATGTTTAAGCTGGGACAAGACTGGGATGTGTAAGAATGGCTCTGAGTCCCTGATTCAAATCCCAGCTGAAACCTAGAGAAAGGCATCCTTCCCCATCTGTGGGCTTCAGCTTCTTCCTCTGTAAAATGACAAGATTGGACTAGCTACTGTCTAAAGCCCCATCTCGATCTTAATCCTATGGTTCTTCTATTCTGGATGTAATTTGGATATACTTCTATATACACATAGTATCTTGTTCATTAGGATTTAAGACCTTTGAAGGCAGGGGCTGGTTTTGCTTTTTTCTTTGCGTCCCCAGCTTTAGCACAGGCCCTGGAATATAGCAGGTGATTGATAAATTCTTGTCTATGGATCCATTAAACTGCATTGTCCCACCTTAGGATATTTGATCCAGTGAGAGAAGGAATCTCACCGGCCATATAGCCTAAAATGAAACCTTTTACAGAGGAAGAAACTGAAGCTCAGAGAGGTGAATGACTTGCCCAAGTTCACACAACTTGGGAACAAACTCAGATTTCCTGATTCTAAGACCAGTGTTGAATTTTCATTTGTGGCTCAAGTCTGGATGACAGAGGGTTGGTCAATGTCCAATCAAAGGTGGCAGTCACAATCGAAGGTCACAGGAAGGATGAGCACCCCAGGCTGATGGCTGGGTAGGCAGAAATGTTCTCTTTTGCCTGCGTAGGTTCCTGCCAACAGCCATAATGGGGGCCAGGGATTCCACATCCCAGAGCTGGCCCATCCCTCCCTGTGCCCCCAACTTCTAGACAGCTGGGATCTGCCTCCCTAGCTCAGATTTTAGCTCTCTTGCCCTGACATGCTAATCCTTGGGCCTGACACCTGCCAATCAGTGCCTGAGAGGCATCTAGAGTACCCCTGTGCATTGGTCCTGCTTAGCCTACGGGGCTTCCAAAAGGGAGTTTATTCTGCTAATTGGATGAAAACCATTTCTTACAGAATTTGGCTATGAAAAGACCCCTTGAATGCTTAACCGCCTGGCTGGGAGTGATCGTGAGTTATTTATTACCACTATTAGTAACAATCATGTTGATGATATGTTCCCTTGATACATGCTGATAAAAGATAATTCCTGGATTATTTGTTATTACTAATAATTATTCATCTCTGAGTCATTTGATCAAAGGATTTAACCCTAGAGGGTACCTCAAAGATCATCTAGGTCAAACTTCTCATTTTACGGAGGAGACCATGTGGAATAGTGGTAGTGAGAAGAATGTTGGGTTTGGACTTAGAACATGGGGGTGCAACTGTGGGAAATGTTTGCCAGCTCCCCCACCCAGCTGCTAGAACCTTCCCTGCTCAGGTTAGCTGCCACCTACTCTATATAGATCTAGCATATCCCTAATTCAGTAAATTTGCCTCCCTGTTAGGATTGCGCTCCCCGAGGGCAGGCACCCTCTTTCTGCTTGTATGTGTATTTCCAGTGTTTGACACAGTCCTGACACATAGCAAGCACTTAATGGATTGTTTTCTGCTTGGCTCGATATGATTTAAATACACTAAACTAATCTCTTTCTAAAGGCAATTCTGGAGTGAGCTTGACCCCAGAAGCTTCGCCACCATCTTTGATCAAGTCTTCTGTAGGTCCTTCTCATCTCCACTGCCAGAGACAAACATCCAAGGAGAGAAGGAAATCCGTATGCTATATGGAGCCATTAATTCACATGGCAACTCTAAGTGAGATTTTTAACCAATCAATCAGCACCCTTTTATTCAATACTTTCTGTATGCCAAGCACTATACTAGGTACCGATGATACAAAGACAGAAACGAAGTAGCCGTGGCCCTCTTTGAACTTCTCCATTCTTTACTTCTCTGAGTCTCAGTTTCCTCATTCCCTCAAAAACCTGAGATATGAAAAGTGTGTCTCTCTAAGCACAGTGAGGAGCAATTGAGCTAATGGATAGAGAAGGGTCTGAAAATAGAAAAGAACTATACAAACATTCAATTCCACAAGATTTCATTCAGCGGCTATTACATACTAGGCATTGTTCTAGGTCCTGGAGGTGCAAAGACAAAAGACAAAACCTTCCCTCTAGAAGCTTGCTTTCTATTATGGAATCATTATATATGTAAATAAATATAAGCTCATTGGTGAGGACTGGACCAGGGAGAATCAGTCCAACCACACTATTTCTAAACTCTCTTCCTTTTTCTCCTTGTACTGTATCCCCTCAGAGCTTGCCAAACCCTATCTCTGCGTTCTTTCCATCATGCACTCCCTCTGCTCCTACTTATTAGCTTATTAAGTAAACCCACAGCAGTTATGAAACTTAACTAATTGGATAGCCTACAGATTTACGTTGTTTAATCTTGACTGGGTCCTCTCTGCAGCAAAGCAATTCTTTTACTCCTCCCTAATTTTTTATCCCACTCCCCAAAGAGTCTGTTCCAAGCCTTCTCTCCTGGAGACTCTCACATCACCCTGTCCCCCAACTGTCTCAGCTGAGGACTTTGTATCCCTCATAACTTGAGAAAATTAGACCATTTTCTATAAGTTTCCTCTTCTCCCCTTCTCTACATCATGAAATCTCTTCCCCATCTGCTTCCTCTTTCCTAACAGCTTCTGAAAAAAAGTGGTGACCTTGCTATCTCATCCTCTTTCATCTTATTCAGCAGATTTACCCCCTGAATCATTCCCCCCAAACTTCAATCTCTCCCTCTCTTCAGATTCACTCATTGCCTTCAAACATGCCCAAATCTTCTCTGTCCTTAAAAATAACTTTCTGTAGATCCTAACATCCCCCAAATTACCCTCTTATATTTATAATTATCCTCATATATATGGGAGCCTTAATCCTAGGGGAATAAAACCTTTTATATTCATTGCCTCTCCTCTCATTCCTCACTTTTTTGTCTTAAATTATACTCTCATTTTACAGATGAAGAAATCAACTCTGAGAGGTTGGCTATCTGACTTCCAACCTCATCACTCAATTGAAATTTCTTTCTCCAAAATTATCAGTGATATCTTAATTGTCAAATCTCATGGTCTTTTCTCAATCACCATCCTTCTTTACCCTTCTACAGAAATTTGGCATGACTTGGTCACTGTCTCTTCCTAGGTGCTCACTCTTTTTTCTTCAGGTTCCATGTCACTGCTCTCTCCCAGTTTTTCCACCTAACCCCTTTTTCTAGGCTCATTTGCATTGATCTTTATCCCTGCCACATCTGCCAACTTTGGATGTACCCCAAGACTCTGACCTGGATCCTTTTCTCTGTCCTCTAGACACTCTATGGCCTCATCAACTCCCACGAGCTTAATTAACATCCATATGCAAATAACTCACAAATCTATTTATGTAGCCCTCATCTCTTTCCTGTTTTCAGGCCTGCACCAACAACTGCCTATTAGACTTTTTTTTAATGTATTTCTTTTTTTTTCAAACTCTTCCCCTCCATCTTAGAATAGAAACAAGATATTGGATCCAAGACAGCAGAGCAATATGGGCTAGGCAACTGGGGTTAAGTGATTTGCCCAGGGTCCCACAGCTAGGAAGTGTCTAAGGCCAGATTTGAACCCAGGACCTCCCATCTTCAGACCTGAATTCCTATCTACTGAGCCACCTCATGGCCACCATTAGATATTTCAAATAAGATGTCCCATAGGCATCACAAACTCAACATGCCCAATACAGAACTCCTTAATTCCCTGCTCCAAACAAAACTAAATGAAAATGCTCCTCTTTTCCAAACTTCCCTCTTTCAAGGACATAATCATTTTTCCAAGTCCATAACCTTCTCAGTCTCACTCACCCCACATAGCCATTAATTTGCCAAAATCTTGTCATTTCTACCTCATCTTTCACATCCAACACTTTCTTACTATTCACATGGCTTCCATCTAAATTCAATCCTTAATCACTGCCTTCTTGGAATATTAGCCTTGTAATAGGACTCTCTGCCTCTCCGCCTCCAGTCTCTGTCCCTCTTCAATCCATCCTCCACAATCTATCTGACCACATCATTCCTCTGCTCAAAAAACTCCAGTGACTTCCTCCTACCTTTTGGATAAAACATGATCTCTTCTTTATGGCATTTAGAGTCCTTCACAACTCAGCCCCAAACTACTTTTGTGGTCTTATTAGAGATTACTCACCTTCCCATTATTTGTGGTCCAGCCAAATTGGAGCTCATGTTGTTTCTTATGCACAATTCTTTATCTTCCACCTTGGAGACTTCTCTCTGGCTGGTCCCCATAGTGGAATGCCCTCCCTCCTCACCTACACCACTTAAAATCCTTTGTTTCCTTCAAGACTCAGTTCAGGCAGCACCTTCTGCATGGAACCTTTCCAGGTCCCCTTACTTGCACCCTAGCTCCTATGTCTTCCCTCCCAAAACAACCTTGCATTTTTTACACCCTTACCTCCCATCTTAGACTCAATATTGTATATCGGTTCCAAGGTAGAAGAGTGGTAAGGGTCAGGCAATGGAGGTTAAGTGATTTGCCCAGAGTCACACAGCTAGGAAGTGTCTGAGGCTAGATTTGAACCCAGGACCTCCCATTTCTGGGCCTGGCTCTCTATTCACTGAGCCACCCAGCTACCCCCTTATTTTCTATATATTCTGTATATAATACTATAGGTATTATCTTCCTAAACCTAATATAAGCTCCTTGAGATGATGAATTACTTCATTTTGACTTTGTATTAGATCTCTGGGTTATCTGTATCATACAAAGATGCTGAATAAATATGGCTTGATATAACAGGAAAGGTCTTACATAGGACCATAGATGTAGAGCTGGAAAGGATCTCAAAGGTCATCTAGTCCAGCTTCCTTATGTCTGCATAAAAGGCAACTGAGGCCCTAGGGATATTAAGTGACTTGGCCAAAGTCACACAGAGAGGATACATGTCAGAGATGGGATATGAACCCATAGCCTCTGACTCCAGAGAGTAATTTTTCCCCACTACCATAGAGAAAGGATACTTGAGTTATATTTTGAAATAAAGGAGTTCATTTTTATTATTAATTGATGTTTTTGCTGGCTACATTCAAATTCCCAAGTATTTTCCTCCCCCTCTCTCCTCCCCACACTAGAGAAGGCACCATTTAACAAAAAAAGATGTATATTGTATTTCTACTTATCAGTTCTTTCTCTGGAATTAGACATTCACAGGTTATTCTTCAAACATTAATTCTCTAGCTGTGTATAATGTTCTCTTGTTCTACTTTTTCTGCTTTTCATAATTTCATGAAGTTCTTTCCAGGTTTTTTAAATTAACTTGCTCATCATTTTCTTAAGGCATAATAGTATTCCATCACAATCATATGCCACAACTTGTTTTGCCATTCCCCAATTGATGGGCATTACTTCAATTTTCAGTTCTTTGCCACCGCAAAAGGAACTGCTATAAATATTTTAGAACATATAAGTTCTTTTCCTTTACCTCTGATAATCTTGGGAAAGACCAAGCAGTGGCATTGCTAGGACTAAGGGTATAGATAGTTTTATAACTCTAGGGATATAATTCCAGATTGTTCTCCAGAATAATTGAATTAGGGCACAGATCCACCAGCAGTGTATTAGTGTCCCCATTTTTTACATCCCCTCCAACATTTGTCATTTTGCCCTTTTTATCATTTTAGAGAATCTGATAGGTGTGAGATGATATCTCAGAAGTGTTTTGATTTGCATTTCTCTAATCAGTAATGATTTGGAGCATTTTTTCATATGACTATATAAACTAGGCTTTCTTAAGAGGTGGATGATGTGGAGGGAATGCATCCTAGGCATGGGAGTCTATGAAAAGGCAAAGAGATAGGAGATGATCTGAGGGTGAAGCATACCTCTTACCTCTTAGACAAGAGGTGTCAAACTACAGGAGCATCAGAGATACAAGGACCTGACCAAGGTGCTGATTTGTGTTGCCTGATTGATCCCAATTAGATCCCACTGAGACTCAAAGTCTCAGTTTATTCTTCTGTAAATGGAGTAATAATCGTATGTATGTTACAGAGTTGTATCGAATAATGTTTGCAGAGCACTGCAATAATGGAAAAGCAACTATATGGGTCAATTATTTTTTTCCCAATATATCTTAATTCATTTAATTAAATATGTGTCTAGGTATAAAAAATTTAGCATTCTTTTTTTAATTTGAGTTCCAAATTTTCTTTGTCTCCTCTCCCCTCCTTGAGAAGGCAAGCAATGATGAATTCTTTTATACGCATGAAGTCACTTTATAGTTAAGTTGTTTCAGTCATGTCTGAATATGATCTTATTTGAGGTTTTCTTGGCATGTGGTTTGCCATTTCCCTCTCCAGCTCATTTTACAGATGAGGAAACTGAAGCAAACAATATACTAAGTGATTTGCCCAAGGTTGCCACACTAGTATCTGAGGACAGATTTGAACTCATGAATATGAGACTTCCTGACTCTAGTCCTAGCACTCTATCTACCATGCCACTTAGCTGCCCACATGTGAAGTCATGCAAAACACTTTCCCATATCGGATCAGTTATTATTATTAGCATGACTCTTTGAATAGGGCAAGCTCATCTTCTTTCTCAGTCTTATATTGTTTAAACCCTTACCTTCTGTCTTAAAATCAATACTAAAGATTGTTCTAAGGCAGAAGAGTGGTAAGGAATAGGCAACTGGGGTCACGTGACTTCTTGGGGTTACACAACCAAGAAGTATCTGAGGTCAGATTTGAATCCCATCTCTAGATATGCCACTGAACCACCCAATTGCCCCACAGTCTTTTTTGTATTTGTATACTGTTTTTATTGTAATTTTTTGTAATTGTATCCTTTCTACTACTTCTGCAAAATTTCTCATGTGTAATATGTTGCAGCCTACTCATGCCTATCATGCCCCACTTCATCGTCCTTTGAGCAGTCCTCAATTTCATTTCCTCTGAGACTATCATGATCCCTGGTTTACTGGCATAATATGAAGTTTAAAAAAAGTTGACATTTATACAGTACTGTAAGGTTTGCAAAGCTTTCTACAAACATCATATAATTTGATCTTCATAACAACACTGTGAGGTTGATGTGGCAGATATTATCATCTCCATCTTCCAAATGAAGACACTGGGGCTCAGGGAGATAGCTCATAATGGCTTGCCCAAATCACACAGAAAGGATTTGAACCCAACTCTCTTATGATGCCATGTTCAGGGCTCTTCATACTCCTCTCTGGGTCTCATTATGTCTCTTCAGAGTAGAAAAAAGTGACTTTTTTTTAAATTTTTCCAATCAGGATTCAGACTGAGGCATTTTCTAGATCTTTTTTTGGTCATGGGAAAAAGGAGCTGGACTGCCCCCTCTCATCCTGCTATCTTGGTTGGGCTTTCCCCACCCTGCCTCCCACTACCTTCTCCCTTCTCCATGAAATGTTTCCAATTGCTTCAGGCTTCCCTCCTTCCCTCCCTCCCTCCCTCCCTAAATATATATCGATCTTGTATTTATTCTATGTCCACCTTTATATGAACATGTTGTCTCCTGCTTAGACCTGTGAGCTTCTTGAGAGTAGAGATTGTTTTGTTTGTTTGGTTGGTTGGTTGGAATTTGCATCTCTAGCATCTGGCACATAGTAGGTACAAAATAAATGCTTGTCCATTCAGATTGGCACTGCACAGCCTTTACATAATACTCTGACCTAATTATTCTGTTGTTCATTAGGTGTTGGGGGATGGAGAGGCAAGGGAGAGAATGGGCTGGAACATGCATGAGAGAAGGATTGAGAGAAGGAAAAGGCAGGAAGACTTTTGGAAGAGGCTTCTTTAGTTGCAGCTTGTTGGCCAGGGAGTGCTGGGCTGGGCCCAAGGGTATGCAGATCTGCCTCTTCAATGAAGTCACTGAGAATCAGATGAGACAGAGAGCTGGTGACCACAGCCCAGGAGCCAGGACAGCCCTCCCAGCCATCCTTCTGTGGATTCAGGGCCCAGGCTTTGCACCCTGAATCATCGTGCAAGGGGAGCTGGGTGGGGAAGGGTCACTGCCTGGAGTGTGCTCTGTAGGGCCAATGGCCCCTCTGCTCAGACCCCTTATGATATAAAGCCATTGAGCAGACTCCAGCCACCATTGATCAGCAGCATTTTAGGGCTTCAACAACTTAACAGTTCTTACTACTCAGTGTCAGAGAAGAAATATAGAGAACACAAAGGCCATCCCTGTCCCTGTCCCCTACGTGTGTTATCTCTCCCTAGTAGCAGCAGCTAGTGGCACAGTGGAGAGAATCCTAGGTCCGGAGTCATGAAAATATGAGGTCAAATTTGGCCTCAGACATTTACTAGCCATGTGACTCTCAGCAAGTAATTTAGCCTCTATTTGCCTCAATTTCCTCATCTGTAAAATAGAGATAATAATAGCACCTACAGTTGTCATGAGGGGCAAGGGAAATAATATATGTAAAGTACTTGGCACAATGACCAAAACATAGTAGGCACTTAAACATTTGTTCCCTTTTTTCTGTTGGAATATAAGCACTTTGATTCCTGGAGACAGACCAGGACAGAGGACAGTGGGACTGTCATCTTCATTCCAGCATAACATTTTAAATAATATAGCCTAAAATGCCAATGATTTCCATCTACACTGGACAAAGGTTGATGATTATGAGCTTGCAGCTTACTGAAACCCCTCAGGTCTTTTTCCTTTTGTGTGAGTGTGTGTGTTTTTGAACCCTTACTTTCTTAGAATTAATACCCTGCATTGGTTCCAAGGCAGAAGAGTGATAAGGGCTAGGTAATGGGGGTTAAGTGACTTGCCCAGGATCACACCACCAGAAAGTATCTGAGGCCAAATTTGAACCTAGGACTTCCCATGTCCAGGCCCAGCTCTGTATCCACTAAATGACCTAGCTGCTCCCCCACCTCACCCCATCTTTTTCATGTGAACTGTTTTATAGCCATACCTCCCCCAAACCACCAATTCTGTATTTGTGCAGTTCATTTTTTAAAACAAAGGTAAGCCTTTCTAACAATATTGGGATTTAGAGACTTTCACAAGAGCCCAACAGGCCAATAGAGCTATGTAGTAGTATAGGGGTTATTCCCCACCTCTTGAAGGAAAAGTTCCCCCAGATTTAAGGTACTCTTTGATCCAAACTCCTAAAATTATAACTCACAAGCCCCCATCAGTGTGTTTGCCTTTTCTGATTAGCCACAGGGACACAAAGCAAAGGCATTTACTGAAATGGCATCATAAAAAATTAGCAATTAAACATGTCCCCCATAAACTTACAGAATAGTCTCCCACAAATAAACCCAGCAGGTCAGGTAGACACACAAGGAATTAAAAAGTTGGTAAATACACATTTAGGGAGCACATGTAGCCCAGGCTTACTGGTAGAACAGAATACATATAGAAAACACATGGCCAAGGCATGACCAGAGACCAGGGGATAGTAGAGGTAGGGCTACTTTCTCATCTGGTTTGATCTGATCAGTTCTTTATCTCTGATGTCAAAGGGAAAGACTTGGCCTTAGCAACTGAAGGCTCCACAGCATAGGGAATGGAAATATTCAGCATTGAGGTCTCGGATAAAATGGTAGAGGAGAAAGGGTATTGTGTGTCTAGAGCAGAGGCAGTCAACTTCAAGAAAGCCTAGACCCTCAAGGTTTTAGAAAAGCATAGCTCTTATACTTAATTTTATTAGATTTCTTCATTCAAGCAGATATCTATTGAGTTATGCATTGCTTCACTCTCAACTGGGGACTTCTAGGGAGCCAGGAGGAGAAAAGGTAGTCCCAGATGTTGGAGAGCTCAGATTTGGTTTGTTTGGTTGGTTTTTGAGACTGGGTTTCCATATCTCAGCCAGGCTAACGGTGTAGCAGCCACTCGCTCCTAACAGTAATGGACATGGAACTTTTCTGATCTGGGCCAGTTTGTCACTCCTTAGACATACTTGTGGCCTTCTCTTCTGGGGGCATCACCATACTGGAGCCAGATTTAGTAAGGACATGTGATCAGCTCAGAACTCCTGAATTCAAGGAATCCATCCACTGGCCTCACCCTTCCCAGTAGCAGGGATTATAGACATGGACCCAGCTCCAGCACAGACATGTTAAGAAGACAAAGCTAAAGCCTATAAACAACATTAAAGCATACTACAAGTTATTTTTTTAAGTTATATGACAGTTTAAGATGAAATGCTGCCATTCCCCAATTGATAAATGGGCAAGAGACATGAATAGGCAATTTTCAGGTAAAGAAATCAAAAGTATCAATAAGCACATGAGAAAGTGTTCTAAATCTCTAATAATTAGAGAAATGCAAATCAAAACAACTCTGAGGTATCATCTCACACCTAGCAGATTGACTAAAATGAAAGAAGGGGAGAGTAATGAATGATGGAGGGGATGTGGCAAAATCGGGACATTGATGCATTGCTGGTGGAGTTGTGAAATAATCCGGCCATTCTGGCTGGCAATTTGGAACTATGCTCAAAGGGCTATAAAAGACTGCCTGCCCTTTGATCCAGCCATACCATTGCTGGGTTTGTTCCCCAAACAGATCATAGATAAACAGACTTGTACGAAAATATTTATAGCTGCGCTTTTTGTGGTGGCAAAAAACTGGAAAATGAGGGGATGTCCTTCAATTGGGGAATGGCTGAACAAACTGTGGTTTATGTGGGTGATGGAATACTATTGTAAGCTCAAAGGAATAATGAACTGGAGGAATTCCATGCAAATTGGAGAGACCTCCAGGAAGTGATGCAGAGCGAAAGGAGCAGAACCAGAAGAACATTGTACACAGAGACTGATATACTGTGGTAAAATCGAATGTAATGGGCTCCTGTACCAGCAGCAATACAATGACACAAGACAGCTCTGAGGGATTTATGGTAAAGATGCTACCCACATTCAGAGGAAGGACTGCAGGAGAGGAAACATAGAAGATAAACAATTGCTTGAATGCATGGACTGAGGCGGACATGAATGGGAAATAGACCCTGAACAAGGACACTTGTTACAACCAGTGGAAATGTGCGTTGGCCATGGGTGGGGGGAGAGCGGGGGGGGGGGAGGGTGAAGGGGAAAGTAGGGGCATAAAGTATGTAAACAGATTTAAAACAAATATTAATAAATGTCTAAAAAAAAGATGATATGCTAAAATCAGTGTGGGTTAAAATTGGTTAATCCCCCCAAATCTCACAGAAGCAATATCAAATCATACTATAAGATCATTTTTATAAGTTGCAAGCCAATTTAATATTCAATGTTAATTGTGTAGAAGTTCAGAGAAAATATCAGTGTGGGTTAAAATGGGTCGATTCCAAAAAACTACAAAAAAATAAACTTGGTATGAATAAGCAGGAAAATTCAGAAATGATTTTTTTACTGAACAAATAAATGGAAAGAAATCAGTGATCATTAATGAACACGGGTTTCCTAAGACTAAATCTGCAGGGCATTTGTTAAAAACTCTCATGATATCCTACAAGAAGAAAATCCATTGAGGTAGATTTATCCTCACCATGGGTAAATAAAGATGTCACATTTCCCATCTCCACACCTTTGTATAGACTGTCTCCCATGGATAGAATTGTGATCCCTGTTTACTTCTGCCTCCTTAAGTCCCTACCTTCCTTCATCTCAATGCCAAGGGCTACCTCTTATAAAAGGCCTCTCCTGATACCTCTGTTGTTGCTCACCTACCTCTCTTGAAATTTCTTTGAATATATTTTGTATTTACTTACCTGTGGACATTGGGTCAGAGGATCATGGATTTAGAGCTAAAAGAAAGCTCATCATTGTTTCCCCTGGAGAGAATGTAAGTAAGGGCAGGGATAACTTACTTTTTGTCTTTGTATCCCTGGTGCTTGGGACAACCTCAGTACTTAAGAAATGTTTGTTGGGTTGACTTTGTCTACTACCTGATGGGGGCTCTTTAGTGCTATGCAGCAGACTTTGTCTTCTATAGCAAGGAGATACCAGTGACATGATGATTGAGCATTCATATGATGCAAAATGGGAAGCAACAATAGCTATGGCAATGGATGACAAAATCTGGATCCCAAAAGATCTCAACATGCTAGAACAATGGGCCCTCAGGCAATATGTCAACATTTCAAGAATCTGTCATTTCACTAGTGTCAAGCCTCTTCCACAATTCTGTGCAACTGGAAGATCATTTTTGAGAGATTTGGAGGCTAAAAAAGTCATTGCTTCATGATCAGCCTAGTGATGAGCCTCTCTGAATGGACATAACAATCCTTCTTCCACAAACATACACTTCGTCACCAGGTCCATGTTTAGAACCTTTCCAACCCTGATGGGACTTTCGTGGGTTCTGCTGTCATAGGCCAGAGTCAGCTCCATGCCATGAGAGATGTTAGAGTAGAATTTTATTGTTGTTCAGTCATTTCAGTCATGTCCAACCCATCATGATCCCATTTGGGATTTTCTTGGCAATCTTTGCCATCTCCTTTTGCTTCATTTTATAGATGAGAAAACTGTCAGACAGGGTTAAGTGACTTGCTCAGGGCCAAGCAGCTAGTGTTTGAGGCTCCTGATTCCAAGCCCCCTACACCACCTGGATGCCCTAGAGAACAGAACTTTAGTTAAAGCTAAAATGAAATCTAATGGACATAAATGTAGTCTTTCCATCCAATTTTTTTAAATGCCTGCAGAAAAATAGAACTGGGACAAAGTGGGTAAACAATAGTTAATATGAAAAAAGTCTGGGGTGGGGGTTAGTGGAGAGTGTTGTTATTATTTACTTATCCAGTTGTGTTCAAATCTTCATGAACCCATGGACATAGTAGCATAGCATACCAGGCTCTTCTAGCCTCCACTATCTCTTGAAGACTGTCCAAGCTCATGTTCATTGTTTCCATGACACTACCTATCCATCTCAACCTCTGCCATCCCCTTCTCCATTGGCCTTCAATCTTTCCCAATGTCGGGGTCTTCTCCAGTGAGTCCTGCCTTCTCATTAGGTGGCCAGAGTATTTAAGTATCAGCTATAGTACTTGACCTTCCAGTGAACAGTCCAAATTAATTTCTTTAAGTATTGACTAATGTGATCTCCTCACTGATCAAGGGACTCTTGAAAGTCTTCTCTCACACAGTTCAAAAGGGTTAATTCTGTGACCCTCAGGTTTCCTTACAGTCCAACTCTCACAGCCATACATTGCTACTGGGGGAAAAAACCATAGCTCTGACCATAGGGACCTTTGTTAGCAAGGTGATGTCTCTGCTTTTTAGTATGCTGTCCAGATTTGCCATAACTTTTCTTCCAAGGAGCAAACATCTTTTAATTTCATGACTGCAGTCACCATATGGAATGATCTTTGAGCCCAAAAGAATAATAGTAGTGAGAAGAAGCAGCAAGGTGATTCAGTGGGTAGAGAGCCAGGCCTGGAGACAAAGAGGTCCTCAGTTCAAATATGGTCTCAGACACTTCTTAGCTGGGTGACCCTGGGCAAGTCACTTAACCCCCATTGCCTAACCCTTATTGCTCTTTTGCCTTAGAACCAATACTCAGTATCAATTCTAAGACTGAAGGTACAGGTTTAAAGAAAAAAAAGAAAGACTAGAAGAGAGTAAGAAGTGGCAGATAAATGAATATGATCTCCATTGCTTCAATGCTTCCATGATCTCCCTAATGAGAATATACTCTTCAGAGATGAAGATTGCAATTGAGCCCTTCACAACTTGACCCTTCTTCTACATTTCCAGGCTTCTCCCACTGTATCTCCTACACGACTTCTACAATGAGGCTATATTGGCCAACGTGTGCTTTATCCATGTCACACTCCCACACCGGTGACTCTATACCTCTTCTTCTCTGGCTGAATCCACTGCCTAGAACACTCTCCCTTCTTACCTTTGACGCCCAGCTCTCCTGGCTCCTTTCAGAATTGAGCTCAAATCCTACATTCTCCAAGGATATTTCCTCTCTCCTTCCTCCAATATCTTTCCTCTGAAATTATTTTCCATTTATACTATGTATTTGACATGTACACAGTTGTAGAAATGTTGTTGCCTCCCTTAGAGCATACATTCTTTGAAGGCAGGAATAGGTTATTGTCTATCTTTGTATCCCCAGAGCTCACCTCAATTCCTGACACATTGAAAAGAGTTGATAATTAGTGACTAACCAGCTTCTTATCCCAAATGACTCTTGCAATGTCCTCCCAAAAATCCTCTGTAGGAAGTTCCTCCCAAGATGCTAGAAGTCTTCCCTCAGAAAACATGTTGTTGCTTAGTCATTTTTCAGACATGTCCAACTCTTCATGACCCGCTTTGGGGTTTTCTTGGCAAAGATACTGGAGTCGTTTGCCAGCTCCTTTTCCAATTCATTTTACAAAAGAGGAAACAAGGGCAGCTAGATGGCTCAGTGGATAGACAGCCAGGTCTGGAGTCAGAAAGATCTGGATTTAAATCTGGCCTCAGACACTTTCTAGCTTTGTGAGCCTGGACAAGTCACTTAACCCCAATTGCCCAGCACTTTTCTACCTTGAAACCAATACTTGAAACCCAAAACCAAAAGGTAAGGGTTATAAAACAAGCAAACAGCTATAAGAAATGATAACCAAGAAGATTTCAGAAAAAGATGGAAAGATCTGCAGGAACTGATGCAGAGCAAAATAAGCAGAACCAGGAGAACATTGTACAAAGCAACAGGAATGTAGTATGATGATCAACTGTGAAAACGTGGCTACCCTCAGCAATGCAATGATCTGGGACAATCCTGAAAGACTTAGGACATGGAATACTATCCACCTCCAGAGAAAGAAATATTGGAGTCAGATGGATGCAGATCAAAGCATGCTATCTTTCACATCAGTGCATTTATAGCTTCATTTGGGGGCATTGGTTTTATTAGTGTGCTCTTGCAACAATGACCAATATGGAAGTGTTTTTTGCATGACAATAAAAATTAAATTAAATTTTAAAATTAAAAAAAACAGACAAGGAAATTTAGGCAAACAGAGTTAAGTGAATTGCTAGGAGTCACATGGCTATTTGAACTCATGTCTTCCTGACACCAGGCAAGAACTCTATCCACTGCACTACCTTGCAAGGTGTCTCTTACTCCCCTCTTGCTTACCTGCTTCATATCAAGTTCTTCTCCTGTTCTTATCTGGCCATAGCTACCTCTTGATGCCACCCTTTCTCCTCTACAATTCTGAGCATATATTGCAGCCCGTTCATTCCAACCATGGGCTCATTCAATGCCTTTTGGAAACTTTAATTCTTTGTAGACTAATTTTCCATGATTCACACTATGGATATAATATCACCAAAAAGTATTGATGTGAAAAAGATGGACCTTTGTTTCAAGTCCAGGGAGGTCATGAAAAGCACTGCCTGATTTCCCAAAGGCAATCCAGCCTACCCTCCTCCTCCAATTCAATTCTGGGCCCAATTATAGGATCATAAATTTGGTACTGAAAGAGATTTTAAGAAGGTCATCAAATCGATCTCTTTCATTCACAGATGGAGATAGGAGATACAAAGGAACAGAGAGACAGAGTGACTTGCCCTATATAGCACAGTCTTCAAATGGCAGAGTTGGGATTAGAGCCCAAATCCTTTGACATGAAATCTAGTTCTAAATCCTCATGCATTCTTTTTTGAAAATAACTCTAATGTTCTGTCTTAGAACCAATACTAAGTGTTGGTTCCAAGGCAGAAGAATGATAAGGGCTAGGCAATTACACTTAAGTGATTTCCCCAGAGTCACATAAGCTAGGAAGGAGGCCAGATTTGAACCCAGAATCTCCCATCTCTAGGCTTGACTCTCAATCCACTGAGCCACCTACCTGCCCCCTTAGTATCAGTATCAATTCTAAGATAGAAAAGTGGTAAAGGCTAGACTATTGGAGTTAAGTGATTTGCCCAGGGTCACACAGCTAGGTGTCTGGGGTCAAATTTGAATCCAAATCCTCCCAATTCAAAGCTTGGGTCTCAATCTACTGTGCTACCTAACTGCCCTTCATACATTCTTTATCCACAGTTTACAAGATAAACATGCAAGCTCTCCATCCAACTGAAGGAAAAAATGGTTATTCTTTGACCACTTGATTTTTCTGGTGTGAATAGTCGAGTGAATTCTTTTGAGTCTTCTTCAAGGACTTCATTTAGGAGGCTTAGCAACATCTCTGAGTTTCCCTCAATCAGCACAATCCCATCTGCAAACTGGAATAAATCTGAAGCACATCACCATTGACAGGGACTCTCTCTTTCATTCAGACTCTGCACTGGGCATCTTCCATGACAGCTGCAAACACAAACTTTGGCAAGCAGACGTCTCCCTTTTTATCCTTTGCTTGATATAAATAATCAATGGGTCATTAAACAACATTTTCTCTGTTCCATCTTTCAAGGAATCTTGTCTGATTTAAGCATGTGCATAAGAAACACCTTGTTGGAGGAGAGCCTTTAAGGAGACATTTTTCTTGACCAAATCAAATGCTTTTTTATAGTAAACAATCAATCAGCCCAGTAGGATCTTGTATTCTCTGCACCATTCGGTCAATTATGGGACTGCAAAGCTGTGTTCTGCTGTAGAATATCAATTGCTAAAGAATGCCTGCCTCTTCCCTTCCTGTGCCTTCATCGAGGATGCTCCCCGAATCTGGGTACATTATCCTCACCAAAATTATATGGAGGCAGAAGGGAATAGAAAAGCATTGAATATCTGCCAGGTGCTGTCCTAGGTCCTGGGGATATGGATACCAAAGATGAACAATCCCTGCCCTCAATAAGCTTATGTTCTAGCAGAGGAGAGTATGGTCATTCAGTCATTTTCAGTCCTGTTTTCTTGGCAAAGATATTGGACTCATTTGTCATTTCCTTCTCCAGCTCATTTTATAGATGAGGAAACTGAGACACATGGAGCTAAGTGACTTACCCAAGGTCACAGAGCTAGCAAGTATCTGAAGCTGGATTTGAACTCATCTCCCAGCACTGCCCCAGAAGAAAACAGAAATATGAAAATAAACATGTAAGTCAGTAGCTATTGATATGTTCTCAAAAATCACTCTCTCTCTTTAAGGAATAGTGAGGTTGGTTATTTTTTCCCCATGTTTTTATATCTTCTCTTCTTTCAGGTATGTTGACACAGTGCTCCTGTGGTCTCAAAATTGTACTACTTATAGCACAGACCTCTTCACTGGGCCCAGAGTCAGGAAGCTCTGAGTTCAAATCTGGCCTCAGACACTGCCTAGCTGTGTGACTCTGGGCAAGTCACTTAACCCTGTTTGCCTCAGTTTCCTCATCTGTAAAATGAGCCACAGAGGGAAAGGCAAGGGGGCAACTAAATGGCTCGGTGGATAGAGAGCCAGACCTAGTGATGGGAGGTCCTGGGTTCAAATTTGACCTCAGACACTTCCCAGCTGTGTGACCCCAGGCAAATCACTTTACCCCCATCACTTAGCCCTTACAGTTCTACTGCCTTGGATCCATACACAGTCTTATTTTCTAAGATGGAAGATAAGGGTTAAAAAAAACCACTTCAGCATCTTTGCCAAGAAAACCCCAAATGGGGCCATAAAGAGCTTCAGACATGACAGAAACAACTTAACAACTCTTCCACTGTTATTTAGTTGAATCCAATGGTTCTTCCTAACTTTTTTTCCCTTTTTATGCCTACTCTTCTTCCTGATAAAGTCCATTAAGACCTGCATACAAATGTGATGGCTCCAGTGTAATGAACAGATAAAATTATTAGAGAACACTTGACAGTATTTCTATTTTTCATTTGTTTGCTGGTTTCATCATTAAATACCATCAAGAAGAACTATATCATGTTTTCTTTCCTTTAAAAAAAAGCCTCTTACCTTTCATCTTAGAATCAATACTAAATACTGCTTCCCAGGCAGATGACCAGTAAAGGCTAGGCAATGGGGATTAAGTGACTTGCCCAGAGTCACACAGGTAGGCAGTGTCTGAGGCCACATTTGAACCCAAGCCCTCCCGTCTCTAGGTCTGACGCTCTGATCCACTGAGCCACCTAGTTGTCCCCTTCTCTTGTGTTTTCAATTTTTTTTCCGAGATTGTGTGCTCATATTCATCCATCATTATTCTCTGTAGAGTTTATATTCTAACCAGGGATTCCTCATCTCTTTTGATTTCTAAACCCCTTGCGTAGTCTGGAGAAGCTTATGGACTCTTCTCAGAATCATGTCTTTAAATGAATAAAATACATAAGATTACAAAGGAAACCAAAGATATTGAAATACTGTTATCAATTTTTTAAAAATCAAACACAGAGACCCCAGAGGTTAGGAAGCCACCTTTGAAACCAGTGTAGTCCTTTGCCTCCATATTTATCTACTTGGTTAAGGGAATGAGCATTTGTTAGCTGAGGTGGCCTCGGGCTTTTTGTCTCATCGTGATGACTGATTTATAGTAATATTCCTTAGGAGATGGTGATGCTCTGTGCTGAAGTTAGTTCTTTTATTCATGTCCCATTTCTCTGCATCAAAATTTACCTAAATGGTTTAGGTTAGAACGATTGAAACTGCAGAGCATCTCGTCTCATTTTGGGGCTTTTAGATTGGTAGTGGTTTTGATCTTTGGTCTGACAAGTCAATGGTCTGCCTACGGACAGAAAGCTGACTCAGAATTGTCATCCCTATTGGTAACCAATTGTTTTGTGTGTTACAACAAATGATACAAGCAGCTAGGTGGAACAATTGGTAGAGCACTCAGTCTGGAGTCAGGAAGATCTAAGTTCTAATCCAGCCTCAGACAATTACCCTGGGTAAGTAATTCTTTCTGCCTTGATTTCATCAACCATAAAATAGAGATAATAATAGCACCTAACTTCCAGGGTTGCTCTGAAGATCAAATGACATCATATCTATAAAATATTTTGCAAACTGTAGAGTGCTATTTGAATTCTAGTTATTATTATTAATTTCATTTTTTGATATTATCAAGGACTTCTCTGATCAGGGTATCCCTTCTCTCCTTTTTTAAAGTTAAAAATTCTTACCTTCCATTGTGGAATCAATACTGTATATTGGTTCCAAATCAGAAGAGGAGTAAGGGCTAGGCAATGGGGGTTAAGTGACTTGCCCAGGGTCACACAGCTGGGAAGTGTCTGAGGTCAGATTTGAACCCAGGATCTCCCATCTATGGACCTGGCTTACAATCCACTGAACCACCTAGCAGCTCTGCCCCTTCTCTCTTCTTGAAGACAGTATTCTTCATACTGGATGTATGTTTTCTATCTAGTCTACAAGCTTTGACCTCTTTCATTTTTTTGTTACTAAAACATGTTTTCCAACATTTTTCATCTTTCTTGATGCCCACTTTTGTACTCAACTCATCAAACATTAAAATATATGAATGTAACAGAGTTTTGGAGACAGATCTCTGCTGTGGGTGTGAGCTGCTGGGAAATAATAGTCTAGCCAGAGACCTGTTCTGGCCAACCTGGAACAAAAAGAGACTATCCAAGTTCTGAATGGGGCATAGTGGCTGCACAAGCAGGGAGCGTGGACTGGTTGACTTTTTGGTTTAGGGAGAAAGGTGGAGAACCTACAGGTGTTTTTGCAGTGCAAGTCAAGAGCCTGAGAGAGTGATGGTTGAGCAGCTGCTTGGGTTCAGAGTGCTGCAGCTGCCTCAGGCTCTGGACTGACATCACAAAAGCACCTGCTAGAGCAATTCTTTCTGATTCCATTTGAAATTTACACTCAGGATCTGTCTGTCTGTGTGTGTGTGTGTGTGTGTGTGTGTGTGTGTCTATCCCTCTGTCTATCTTTCTCACTCTCTGACTGAGTCTTTCTCTCTGCCTGTGTCCGTCTCTGCATATATTTCTCTCTCGTTTTCCTCTCTCTCTCTCTCTCTCTCTCTCTCTCTCTCTCTCTCTCTCTCTCTCTCTCTCCTCTGTCTTCTCTTTGCTTCTGCCTCTTCTCTCTGTCTCTAACTTCCTTCTCTATCTATGTCTTTTTCTTTGTCTTTTGACTTTCTCTGTCCTTCTGGGTCTCTTGTCTGTCTGTCTGTCTATCTCTCTCATATATACATATACACACACATATATTTCAGAGTCAAAATTGGAAGAGACACCCAAGGTTATCTAGTCTAATCCCTTTAAGTTTATAAAAAAGAAAACTGAGGCACAGAGAAATTAAGAAATCTTCTGAAGGTCACAGAGCCACAAAGTGTCTGAGGCAAGACTTGAACTCTGGTTTTCCTGACTGTGGTGCCCTCTACCAAACTGAAAGAATTGCCTCCATATCATCACTCCAGAGAAGAAGGGAAAGGAATGAAATGCGAGCAGCCCTGTCCATGAGAGTCTAAACTTTAGACCAGAATAACATGAGGATCAGACTCTGGCACAGCCTAGGCACCCAACAGAGCCTCGTGAGGTGGATAGCATCTATGAACATTTCTTAGAAATCCCACTCCTCTCTCAGCCATTCTTCCAGGGCAGTGATTATATATGGGGAGGGTCAGCAGCTTTGGCAAGGAGATCTACTGGTGATTGTAGGCTGGCCAATGTCTGCACAGCAGAGGAAAGGCCCCAACACAATACCCTACATTCAAATGATCAAACGCAACCCTTTGGGGTCCTCCTGGATATTAGTTTCCTTCTCTTTCTTTAAAAGGACTTGAGGAGCACGTACCCAAGGGTGCTAAAGACAGAAAGACTCCACTTACATTAAAATATTTATAGCAATACTTTCTGTAGTTGGTTGCAAAGACCTGGAAGCAAAGTAGGTGTCCACTGACCATGGAAACTAATTTGTGATACCTGAACGGAATGGGATATTACTGTGCTATAAGAAACAATGACCATGAAGAATTCAGAGAAGCAGGGCAGACATATATGAACTAATGCAGAACAATGTATATAGAATTTGGAAAACTAAATATACAATGAGTATAACAATGTAAAAAAAACCTAAACCCTAACATTATTTTTCTAAACCCTCATCTTCCATCTTAGCATCAATACCAAGTATCAGTTCCAAAGCAGAACAATAAGGGCTAGGCAACTGGGGTTAAGTGACTTGCCCAGAGTCCAATGTCCAGGAAGTATCTAAGGTCAGATTTGAACCCAGGACCTCCCATTTCCTGGCCTCAATCTATCCACTGAGCACCTACTTGCCCCAACCCTAACATTATAACGTTGGCCCCAAAGAAACAATAAAATTCAACTCCTTCCCTTCTTTGTGGAGGTGAGAGGCTATATGAATCACTATATACTGTCAAACAGAATTCTTCCCTTTCTTCTCCTTGTTTTAATTCCTTTTTAAAGGAGATGGTTCTCTGAGTAGACAAGGAATATATTGGGAAATCAAGGTAATGAAGGGGAAAAAGATCTTTTGTTTTAAAAAATGTTTTCAGCATCTCCTCAAGGCATTGCTTGTGTCAAGGAATCAGAAGAGACAGTGTAGTACAATGGCCAGAGCACAGAATCTTGAGGCAGAGGCACCCAGTCCTGTTCTTAGTCCTTTTCATTGTGGGATCTTCTTGTGACCTTGAACAAGTCACTCCACATCTCAATTTATTCACCTATAAACTGAGGGATTTAGACTCAATCTTAAAAAGGCTCCTTCCCATTCTACCTCAGAGAACATTCATCAAGTCTATTATAGACAAGTCCCTTTGCTGTCTCTGTGCTCACTCTCTGGCTCTCCGGCTGTCATTTGTCATTGCTGATCACAAGCACCTAGCACACAAAAGGTGCTTAATAGGTGTTTATTGGATTTTATTGAATAATAAGTGCAGGATTGGAATGCAGAGGACTGGGAGCTACTTGTCGGGGTCTGGGTTCTTTCTTTGTCTGGGTCTCTGAAGAGGAAATATTGCTAAGCAGACCAGCCTACCCAGCCCAGGGCTAGCCACCCAAATCTGGGTCACTGCTCAGCCCATCCTAGTCTCCTGCCTTGGACTCCTCAGTCCTGGAAAGATTGAGATGGACGAGGCCATTCACTGAGCACGAGCCGAAATGAGTCAGGGAATGGAGCTGTCGCCCAGCAAGAGAAGATGAAGAGACTGGCCTGCCCAGGCAGAGCTGAGCAAAGAAAAAGGAGAAAAATGGGGGTGGAGCTCATCAGGCTCTGCTGGAGGGAGGGCTAAAGAGAGGAGAGAAGAGAGTAATCTGGGCTGGCTCGAGGAATGATGGAAGGGCATAGAGTCACGCAAACCTATTCATGAGATTCCGTCTCCCTATCTGGCTCAGGCTAGACATGAAGGGGCCACTTATGGGCTCAGTACCATTCTGATCCATGTGGGAACTTGGACCTTGTTCCATTTTCTCACACAAGCAAGTTCGCCCCTCCTTATAGACAGCCTTGTACACCCCATCACCACCTCTGGCCGGGAGCTCACCTTGTCAACGCCAAAGCTAGGGAGAACACACCATCGATTTAGCCCGTTGTGGCTCAGAATTCGAGAGATCCCCAGGATTCCAACCATGCACCACCACACCCAACCATTAGAACTCCTGGAGATTTGGAAAACTTTAGAAATTATGTAATCCAACAACTTCTTTCTTTTAAGTTTTAGCAATGCCTTTAGGTTTTACGTCATCATCATTCCTGAATCTATCCTTCCTCTCCCTCTACCCACTGAGTCTTCCATTGGAACAAAGGGGCAAAAAAGTCAACCAAAACCCAACCACGTTTGCCAGGGCATGCGACACTTTGCCCCAACAGTCCCCTGCATCTCCAACCAAAGAGACACACTTCTATATCTCTTCTTTGAGGCCAGACTTGGTCACAATTCACTCAGTTGAGTTTTATTTTTTCTTTTCTCAGTCAAGTCATTTGCCATCTTTGGGCCTCAGTTCCTCATCTCTTAAATGAGGCAGTGGACCAGACCAGGGATCTTTCACTGGGGCTCAATGAGTCAACAAATAGATTTCGAGGAGTGGAAGAACTGGAGTGGAGGAAAAACGTCACCTTTATTCCAACATAATTGGTTTCCTCTATAATCCTATGTGTTGTATTTTATGTTTTAAGCCATCCTTCTAAGAAGGGATGTCCTGGTTTTACCAGCCTGGCCAAAGGGTCCAAGAAACACAAAAAAGGCCAAGATCCCCTAGACTAGATCATATCCAAATCTTGCATCTTATGACCTTGAGAATCCATAACCCAAATCCTAAGAAGGACCTCATTCTTTAGCTTCACTTGGCAGACAAAACTCCTCCTGGTCAGAGCTTTTATATTACAGGATCCCTTTTAGAATACGTGTCCCTCTTATTCATTCTACTTCCTTTGTTGTCATTGAGTGTATTGTTTTCCTGACTTGGTTTACTTCTGTATTAGTCCATGCAAATGGTTCTTGGATATCTATATCAAGTCCTAAGCTCTTGTTTCTGAATTCCAGTCCCACAATATTAGGGGTCTCTTGGATATCTCAACTGGACATTTCACAGGCATCTCAAATGCAACATTTCCAAAATGGAGGTCATGGCCATCATTTCCCCATCTTCTCTGCTTCTGAGTAAGGAGCCCATCATCCTCCCCATCACCCCGGCTCTCAACTTCATTGTCACCCTTGATTCCTCTTTCTCTCTCACCCCCACCTGTCAGCTGCCAAAGTCTTGTCGTTTTTCTCTTCACAACGACTGTGGCATCCCACCCTTTCTCACTGCTCACATGGCCACCACTAGGGCAGCACACAGTAATACACCCACACAGATACATTCCTGTGGGAAAAGGGCCACATACAAGCATTTGCATGAAGAGATATGCATTCTAAATTACATGAGTCTACCAGAAGGACACTTGAATGTGCTTAAGTAAACCAGCTATATGATGTCACTCATTCAAATGACATTTAACTAAACACCTCTTCTTCCCAGGGGAACCTGGCAGCAAGCTTGAATTGTGTCTCCTTCCTTCCTTCCTTCTCCTCAACACTCAGGGAAATCTCACCACCTGTATGTACCCCATCCTACCCATTATGCTTGCCCCCTCCTGCTGCTTTGTCTTTCTTCTTTCCATGTTGGGAGGCAGTCCAATAGAGTGGAGTGTGGGTTGAATTAGGATATTTTTTTGAGAAATGCTTTCCTCTTTGGGCTCCCCAAAACATTTTGATTTTATTTATTTTTTTAAACCCCTACTTTCTATCTTGGAATCTTGGAATCACTACTTAAAGGCAGAAGAGCAATAAGGGCTAGGCAAATGACTTTCCCAGGGTCACATAGCTAAGAAGGGTCTGAGGCCAGATTTGAACCCAGGACCCCCTACCTCTAGACCTGGCTCCAGTCCACTGAGCCACCTAATCCTTTGATTTTAAAACTGAGGAAAACAATCTCTCCCCCAGGTTATAAAATGGGGGTTCTCCCTTTTTTTTTCTAGACCTTTTGCTTTATTAAGAATAACAGGGTTAAAGGCATACTACTAGACTAGTTTTTATTATACATAGAGTAGAGACTGGCTTCTTATTTCTCTGTAAACAAGAACTCTCTTGGCTATTGAAATCAGTTAACTCTAGCCACCATGTTGGGAAGAGTACACTAGTAAGCCATGTTGTTGGTCCAGTCAGGAGTGAGGAGGAAAAGGGGCAGCTGGTGTCCTCCTGAGACCCGCCTCTTCCTGAGATGAAGTGGTGAAGGAGGAGTTGAGGACTCTGATTCCAATTCTGCTGGGCCTGTTTTCCAATCAGAGATGAATTATCTAAACTGCCACAAAAGTCATTCTGACTTGAATCTTTCATTTGGAATTGAGTAATCAATTCCTGGCGACCAAACTCTTAAATATTTAGTCCAACCATAATTTTACCCTTAACAGGAGCTGGAGAATGGCGTCAGAAGGGATACATGTGGGCTTGCCTCATAGGAAGTCTCTCTTTTTGCTTGCCCAGCCTATCTGCTTAGGTTCTTGCGCTTATTCCTCTCACTCTGGACCAGCTCTCCTGACTAGCTATTCACGTTCTTTTGGCTTCTGTTCAGACTATGAGGGAATCCATTGACTCATTAAAAACCCTGAGTATTTTTTTAATTTAATAAATGGACTTAAATTTAATATATACAGTGGCCAGAGAATTTCTTTTGTTACAAGAGAGAACCCCCAGGTCCAAGTTGGAACCCCTGGGCTAAACCCTCCATCCATTCACTCCTCCACGGCCAGCCAGGTATCCGGACCACATTTCGGATCCTCTGAGACTCAGTTTCCAAGTCTCTGTCAGAAGGATAATAATATCTACCTACCTCTATCTTCTTTCAGAGGATTGTTGTCATGAGAAAAGAAAGCACTTTGTAAATGGGAAAATGCTATAGAAATGAGTTATTTTTAGCCAAGAGAATGTTCGAGTTGAATGAGACTTTAGAAAGCTCTTAGACCAACTCCCTCATTTTGCAGAGAAAAATGGAGACCTAGAAAGAGAGCTTTATCGCCCAGGTCACAAAGGAAGTCAGTGGCCGTTCTTGGACATGAGCCCATGCCTTCTCAGTTCCAAATCCAATGCCCACGGCACCATGCCACACTGTTGCACGCAGGCAACATAGAGGACAGCTGGGTGGCACAATGGATAGAGCCCTGGACCTAGATCTGGAGTCAGCATCAGACATATACTGCGTGACCCTGGACAGGTCATTTAACCCTGACAGCCTCAGTTTCCTCATTTGCAAAATGGGGATAGTTTCTAACTCTTGGGGTTGTTATGAGGATCAAATATTTGTAAAGTACTTTACAAACCTTAAAGTGCTATATAAATGCTTGTGATTAGAAGCATTTATTATTATTGGCTTTTTGTTTGCTTGCTTGCTTGTTTTGCCCAGATCTGCATCTTCATCACTGTGGGAAATTCCACAAATACAGAGTAATAACTCTTGGCAACTAACAGCCTGGGGGCTCTCAGAGTCTAAATGATCCAAAGAATCCGGGGTCCGTCCCATTACTAATGAGTATATATCATGGGGAAGAATTGAATCAAAGTATTCCTTTCTACACCACCATCCCTCTATCCTCTGTGGCATAATGTCTCTCCTTTTTATAGTGTATCATAAAATATCATATCACATTTAATATAATATTAATATTTATAATAATTACATAGACTATATATTATAAATTATAAATTATTTATACATATAAACTATAAATTATATATAATAAATAATATGTATAATGATAATAATTAATATTGTTAATCATACATTGTTGTATTATATTACATCCTATATTATATCTTCTGTATTATCATCTTATACTATATTTTTACTATTATCATCATGATTAGTGTTACTAGTTCCACCTCTGACATACACTAGCTGTGTCAATGTAGATAAGCCACTTACCTGTCAGGGGCCCAGACAACTCTCTAAGGCTATATAACACTGGTAATGGGAGTCTGCTGTGCCAATGAACTTCTCAGCCCCAATCCCTAGCTCTATCCACCTTATCCTCTTTATTTCTTAAGTTCCCTGCTCTGAGCCATGTGCTGTGCCAAGCCCTGGAAGTACAAGGATGAGTGTCTGCCCTCAAGATGCTTACATTCTCTCAGAAGAGAAGATACACAGAGAAGAAAATCAAGGCAGATTACTGGTTCAAATGAATATAAAATGCCTTTAATAATCTGTTGTTGCTGTTGTTTAGTCATGTCAAACTCTTTGTTGCCCCAGTTGGAGTTTCTTGGCAAAGAAGTGGAGTGGTTTGCCATTTCCTTCTATAGCTCATTTTATGGGTGAAGAAACCAAGCAAGATTCATTGACTTGCCCAGAGTCACACAGCTAGTGTCTGCAGCTGGATTTGAACTCAGATTTTCCTGACTCCAGGGCCAGCACAATAAGGAGTAGATCAACTCTTCCTCCTGGCCCTGAGTGTCAGAGGGTGAGAGAGAAGGAAGAGAGCCAAGGGAAGTGGTGTGTCCAGAAGGAAGCTGGGCTTTAGTGAGCTCCAAGAGGGAAGGAATAAGATGGGTAGAGATCTAGGATAAAAGAGAGTTTGTTACAATTAAAAAGAAATGGTTCCAGAGAGCACAAAGGGAAAGGAGGGCAGTGGAGGACAAGGAAGGGGGCTTGGTTTTAAATGGATCTGGTTGGGGATGGAGAAGGGAGGCAGAAAAATGATTCCAAAGAAGGGAGAAGCAGGCTCTGGGAGGAAGAGGCTGGCAACAGGTAAAAGGAGTGGCTTTTTCCTTAGTCCTCCCCAACAAACTGGTCCACAAGCTACCCCTCCTCCCCCAGACTATCTTTTCCTCCCAACCAATACAAGGGATCTCAAGGCTAACAGCAGGCCAGAAGACAGAGTGATCTTTGAACCACAGCAAGGAAGAATTAGCACCACTACTCCCCCCCTAATGTCAACGCCTGGGGCAAAACTGACCCGTCCCCATTATAGCTCTTACAACTTCTCCAAACCCTTAGACCTATGCCACTTGGTCCTCAACAGTCCTTTTTTTCTTTCTCTCCTTCTAAGCAAGACACATTTGAGGTCCTCTCTCTCTACCCAGTCCTCAGTCTTCCCTGGGAGCTGTCAGTCAGCCAAACTCAGGACAGCAGCCAGCAGAGGGTCCCCTGGGAAGGAATAGACAGAGAAATCAAAGCCACATTGTTCCCTGGCTGCTCATCAAACCCTGGCAGGACCGCACTATGTAGTCTCATTTCAATGAATTTGCATGAAATGTTTTTCATCCCTGATGTGCCCCCAGCACATACAGAGAACACACACACACACACACACACACACACACACACACACACACACACACACACACAGAGAAAAAAAACACACACACACCTGGATTTCTAGAGCCTGAATCAGAATAAGGGATGGGACATCATAAACTAATGATGACATCACAGAGGGTAGATTCTTTCCCCTGTGGCCCCTGAACATGGTAGATTTTTAGATAGCTTTCACTGAAAAACAAGTCACGGGAACATTTTGTTCAATAAACTAGTATTTACTAAGCATCTGCTATCTGCTCCAACTAGGCACTGGGGCAGCAATAAGGCACACAGATGAACAAGACATAATACCTTGTCTTCAAGGGGATAACAGTCTGGTTAAGGTGGTACAGAGTAGATTTGGATTTAGAGGATTTGGATTCAAATCCAGAATCCTACTATTAACTACCTACTTGGGTAACTCATTTATCCTCTCTCAGTCTCAGCTCTATAAATCAGGGAAGTTGGACCTCTATGATACCTTCCAGCTCTATGTCCAATAATCCTCTGACTTGAAATTTCAAACAATATGAGAAATATCCAGTCAAGGGCTAAACCGAATGAAATCAAGTGGAGGGGAGACAGTAAATGGTAAGGCACCTCAGTTAGGGATCATAAGAATGAAAGGGAGCCATCGCTCTTTTTACTGATGAGGAAACTGAGGCACAGAGAAGCTAATTGACCTACTCAGAGTGATATACCAGTTTCTAAAGAAGGATTTGACCCTCAGACTTTTTTATTCTAAGTTCGGAGACCTGTTAAAGGGATTTTCTTAATCTCTCCCTCTGTCTACTACCATAATAGTCAGGGAAGATTTGAAACTTGAGCAAGGTCCAGAAGGCTTCAGATAGACCAAAGAGATGAGAAAGGACTCCCTAGTATGGCTGAACAATGAGAAAACTAGCTTGGCTGGAACAGCAGGGGCATCCTGGAAATCCACAGAAAAGAAGGTAGGACTGGATGTTTGAAGAACAACATTTGCTCATTCTTGACTCTCAGTTAATAATATCTCTTCATGGTCAAGGGAGAGGACATGGAAGAGACTTTAAAAGTCATAATGGGGGGGGGGGGCAACTGGGTAGCTCAGTGGATTGAGAGTCAGGCCTAAAGATGGGAGGTCCTAGGTTCAAATCCGGCCTCAGACACTTCCTAGCTGTGTGACCCTGGGCAAGTCACTTGACCCCTATTGCCCACCCTTCCCACTCTTCTACCTATATAAGCCAATACGTAGAAGTTAAGGGTTTAAAAAATTTTTTTTAAAAGTCATAATGCTTAATCCCCTCATTTTACTAGTGAAGAGACAGAGGCCAAAGAAGGCCTTCCCAAGGTCTTTTCACTACTTCGGTTACTCTCTGGAGAAGATCTCCAATGTATCAGTATCTTTCCTAAAATGTAGCATCAAGAGCTATGCACAAGGCTTCATTCATGTTCTTAGAGGACAATAGGACAACCACTTTCCTAGCTCTGGTTTGTACACCACTCAATACAGGTTAAGATTACAATTTGCTTTTTGCCTGCTACAAGCCTATATTTCTAGAAGCTCAATTTGTTTTTTCTAATTATCCCTCAACTCCAAGAGATTAAGTGATTTGCCAGAGCTCACCCAGGTGGTAAGTATCAGAGGCAAGATTTAATAAGCCTTGCTATCTGAGTCCAGATCTGATGTTCTTTTTGCCTCCCCTCCTCCCTTTGCTTGCTACTGTCCCTGGAACTTGATAACCAAGCCTAGAATCCACTCCTACTTTTCCTTGACACATCTGAGCTGTCTCAAGTCTAAGCAAGGATATTTACTTAAAAGAAAAAGAGAATATGCAAATTCAAATGTAATATAGCATGGAAAAGCCAACCAGAGAGCATGTAAAGGATGTTATTCAGCATCAACTGGACCAACCCAAATGGGCTAAGTAGGCTCTTCTTTGATTGAAGTTTTCTGGACCCACCTGGGTCCACAAGTGCCTAGAAGAGGAAAGTACACTCTATAGTGCCCCTAGTCCTAAATGTGAACAAATGCTAAATACTGAGGGGACACAAATACAAACAACCACCAAAAAAACAGTCCTTGCCCTCAGTGAGCTTACATTCTAGTGGAGATCGAAAACATACAAAAGGGAAAAGCAGGAGGGAAGATGGGAGGGGAGGAGAGAAGGAGGGAGAAAGCAGCTGTTCAGGGTCATGGTGATGAGATCTGGAGAATCAGAAGCAAAGTTGGGAGGGGAATGAAGGATGATGGGCTTATTTCCCTTCCCATAGCTCACCAATGAAATAAAGAAGTCAGAGAGGCTAAGAGTTTCCAACATGAGAAGGCCCCTGGCACTGAGGAAATTTAGCACAGTTCCTGACACATAGTAAGTACATATTAAATACTTTTTTGCTTGACTACTGCTTTACAAGACCCCAATATAAAGATCTTCAATGGAGAGCAAGTGGCAATCTGGAGGAGGAGAATAACTACTAGATTAGAGTCAGGAGACTTGGGGAAAAGTCCTTACTTCACCACTGGCCAGCACCGTGATGTTGGGCAAGTTGTTCCACCTACTAATCTGTAAAATTGAGAGGGAAGAAGGAGAGAAAAGGAGGAAGGAAGAGCAATATGATGATAGATAGATAGATAGATAATTTATTAATACTCTTGGCATTGCCTTTTTCTTAGTATTGTTGAAAGAAAAGTGCTATAGATATGTGAATTGTACATAGGTAGAAAATTTCATATATTGTCAGACATGGTTGATTTGTTGATTGGTATTGCTGAAATTCTTTATCTTTTAAAAAATCTGTTCCAAGTATCCTAGATATAGAGTTGGAAGAAAGTTCAGAATCTACCTAGTCCAATTCCCTCACTTTGAAGATGAGTAAAACAAGACTCAGAGTTAAGTGACTTGTTAGTAGTGAGGATCAGATGTCAAACTTTGAAGCCAAATCTTCTGACTCAACGACTATTAATCTTCCCACCAGATTCCAAGTATCTTTTCATAGATGAGGAAACTGGGTCCCATAGAGAGTAAGTGATTTGCCCACGATCACACAGACATGGTAGTCATCAGAGGATAGAATTGAACTCAAGTTCTCAGACTCCAGAGCTAGGAATCTTTTCATTGTGTCACATTTAGATAGCTCCCTGGGTAGGGATAGAAGGTAATATTAAAAAAATGAAGGTGATTTAAAGACAACATTTTATTTAAGCAAAAGAAAAGAAATAGGAGCTATGATCTACTCACACAAAACAAATAGTAGGCAACTAGGTGACTTGGTGTGCTAGTCTTGGAGTCAGGAGGCCTTGAATTAGAATCCTTCATCAAACACATTGGTCACCTCCTGAAAGAAGCCCCTATATGAAAACTCAAGAATATTCTAATCAAAATCTAGAGCTTCTGGCTCCAAGAATAAAATTTTTATGTAGCCAGAAAGAATTCAAATGCCAAAAAATCAAGGTCAGAATCATACAAGACTTAGCAGCCATCACTATAAAGGCCCAGAGAACTTGGGATATGATATTCCATTAAAAAAAAGGTAACAAGCTTGCGAAAAATAATTTACTCATCAAAACTGAATCTAATCCTGCAAGGAAAAAGTTAGCCTTTAATGAAATAGAGAGAGCTTCTAAGCATTCCTGTTGAACAGACCAGAGTTGCATAAAAACCTTGAAATATAAACAAAAGAATCAAGAGAAACATAAAAATGTAAATATAATGGATCACAAGAGACCAAATAAGAATGAACTCCTTACATTCTAATGAAGGACAGTAACAGGGATCCTCTAAGAACCCTCTTATCTTCAGGGGCCATAGAAGGAGTATAAGACAGAGGTCATAGGAGTGGGCTTTTTATGTTTTGGTAATACATAAGGAAAAGGAAGAAAGAAGAAAGGGAGAAAGGCAGTGGAAAGGAGAAAATTACTTTGCATAATTTGGGAGACCAAATGGAAGATGATAGAAAAAATGAGGAAAAGAGACCAGTAAATAAATGAGCAATACTTGGACCTCACTTTCATCTGTACTAGTCAAAAGAAGGAAGAAAACACACAGAGAACTGGATGCAAACATACATTTTACACAACAAGGTAAAAGTAGGAAAGGGGAAAATGAAGAAATAATTAGGGAAGACAGGAAAGGGTTGGTTCCAAATAAAATAATCTCTCAACTAGAGGAAAGCTCTTAAAACAGGATTTAATGGGAAAGAAATATTAAATTATGATTGTTCTCTGATCTGAGGGAACAAAAGAGGTGCAGGAAAATAGATCACATCAAATCTAGAGCCTTGGTGATGAGCCCTTTTCACCACCTTCTTCTCTAGCTCTGATTGATTCAACCAAGCACAGGATTCATGATAAAACATTCTAGTCACGTCCTCAAAGAACAGTGGTGGACTCAGGGTACAAATTATAACGTTTTTTACATATCTAATCCATGAATTTGTTTTGCTTGACCATGTATATTTATTATAATTTTTTCTTTCTCTTTCAATGGAGGGGGGAAGCTAGGAGAGAGAGATGTATTTTTCTTCAGTTGAAAAAAATAAGTTTAAAAAGAAGGCATTGATTGAATGCAACTAGGACCAAAAGGTGAAACAATTAACTGTGAGAAATCAGTATGGTAAGTTTCCATGATAAAGATCTCAATTCCAACATATATAAGGAACTAATTCAAATTTATTATAATGTAATGGAACATCATTACATCACATGAAATGACTAGAGAGATGGTTTCAGAGAAACTTGTATGAAAAGATTTGTATGATCTAATCCAGAGGGAATTCATCAGAACAGGGAGAACAATTATGCAGCAACAACATTATAAAGACAAATAACTTTGATAGACTTAAGAACTCTAATCCATACTATGACGATCAATATACCAGAAGACCAGTGATGAAGAATGTGACCCAACTCCTAACAGAAATAGAAGATGGACTACAAGATACAAAATGAAATGAATGTATTTATATTGCTAATGAGAAAATCAGTTTTTGCTTGACTCTGTGTATTTATCTCAAGGTATTTGTTCTTCCTTTTTTCTTTTTTTAAATAAAGGCAGGAGATGAAGAAAGAAAATAAATGCTTGCTAGTCAAAAAATATAAAAAATTTAAAGATAATAAATAGGGATGACAGTACTTGAACTACCTTTCTCATAAGGTTTCTTATAAAAGAAATATTTTCTAGTTTTAAAGTGCAATAGAACTTGAATTATTATTGTTAGTGCTATTGTTGTTATTGTCATCCCAAGGCAGAGTCACTACTCTTGGAAACTATTCAGAGATCCAGTCTTAGCAATTTAAGGGAATGGTGCCCATCTTGGGATCAATATCACTTGTGGTTTCCCAATGACTTGATAGGGCTCTCAAAAACCCAAGGCCGAGCACCAGAGGAACAAGACCACAGAGAGAATTCAGAGTAGGGTGGGCCTCTAGGCCAAAAAAATGATCCTACCTCCAATTTCTATAAGGACTTAATATTAATGAAGGGAGGGAAGCTAGGTAGCACAGTTAATTGAGTGCCAGATCTAGAAATGAAAGGTCCAGAGTTCAAATTTGGCCTCAGACACTTCCTAGCTGTGTGACCCTGGGCAAGTCACTTAATCCCCATTGCCTAGCTCTTACCACTCTTCTGCCTTGGAATCTATACCTAGTACAAATGCTAAAACAGAAGGTAAGGGTTTAAAATTTTTAATTTAAAATTTAAAAGAAAAAGATTAGTGAAGGGATTTCCCCTTGAAAATTATATGTGGTATTTGAGCATATTTGAGTATAATTGTCCACTATTTTATAGGTAAAAAGAACCAAGATTCTGAAAAGCTATGATTTACTCAGACACACAGATAGGAAATGTCAGAGCTATAATTCTGGAAAAAGGAATTCTTTATCCCTTTTTTAAGTTAATGGGGGACCTGGAGGTCCTCTTACCATAGAGATGTGTAGGGATTAACCAGCCCACAATGACAGGAAGTAGTAACCATAGAGAAAGGAAGAAGGAACCATTGAGAAAGGAAGTGAGGTAGGGTGAAAGGATATAAAAGGGGGTCAGCATCAGTTGGTTGGGCAGTCAGTTGCTGACAATTAGGGCTGGCAGTTGTGGGAAGTTGGCTTCTAGGAGTGTGTTGGGATGGTGGTTGGGGTTTACTTGCTAGAATATAAAGGTGGGCCTGAGCTTTCTGAGAGAGCTTTTGGCTTTAGCCTGTAGAGAGGTTTTTGGCTTTTGGGTTTTGGGCTTTTGGTTAGGGCTATTATGTTAGGGTTTTTTCCTTTCTTGAACTTTTTGGAAGGTGACTGGTCTTCATTGACAGACCTAATTGGGGTTGGATTAAACACTGATTGGGTTAGTCTGGATTGGGTTGTAACTTTGTGGGGTGGTTGTTAGTTACAGGTAGATATAGGCAGTTTTAGATAGTGGTTATAGGTAATTATAGGATAACTAGTATAGACATTGGGAAATTTTCTGTCTCTTCCTCTTTCCTATATTTCTCTCCTTCACTATATTCATTTTACTATTATCTTTTACTATCTTTATTTAATTAAACTAAAGTGTTAATTTTGTTAAAAGCTGCTAATTTTCTCTGACTTAAAAGGATAATATTAATTTATAACTCTACTATATTCTCATTAAAACTTAAATTATTAAAAGCTGCTCTCTTATTTTGTCAAAACTCCTAATTTAACCCTTACAATTCATAGGATTATAGATTCAAACTAGAAGAGACTTCAGAGATCACCTAATCTAATCCAATTTTAATCCAATTTTATAGTTGAGGAAACAGGCCCAGAAAGGTGAAGTAACTTGCTAGTGGTCACATAAGTAGTCAATGGAAGAGGCAGAATTTGAACTGAATTCTTCTAGCTCCAAGCCAAATATGCTTCCTGTGGGACTATGCTAACTCTCAGTTTCATGAGGACAGAGCCTATGCCTTTTTCTCACTTGCTTCTCCCCTAGAGCTGGGCATAGTACTCTCTTCACAATAAGTACTTTCCATTTTGGGGATTATTGAACTGAATTGAGTTGTCCCAACTTTATCTGTGCAGTCTATGATTTTTCAGGTATTCTTCTTGGGGCCCTCTGGAACCCCATAGAGGAGGAGATCCTTCCGGGTTCCAAGACTAACTAAAATATTAACTTTTCCCAGTCTTCACTTTCTTGACTCAGGCGAAGTCTGGCCCTACAGTTGAGCAAATTACAAAATACTTATAGTCACCCCAAGCTTCCCTTAACTCATATCTTCAATACAAACATCTTACTGGTATTTCTCTAGGTCTGGGAAGCCTAGAACACTGTTAATATGAGCATCATACTAAGGGTGATGAAGAAGCACATAGTAGGTATGAGAAAGCTGCAATATCTAACCAAATAACTCCAAAGAAAAGCAGGTGTTGAAGCTGTCATCAGAAAAAAATGTGTGACAGAAAGAGAAAAATGGCCTGGTCAAATAGCAAGAACAAGAGACCACAAGTAGATGGCTTCATTGGTTCCCTTAAGATTTCAGGAGAAAATGAGGAAGGCTTCCAGCATGTTGGGTAGATGCCCTGGAGTGATTTTTTGGGGAAAGCACAGATGACAATAGCACAGAATGAGCAACCATGGATGAGTAGTGATCTGCAATGCCCAAATAGATGAAATCTATTTAAGTATTTAAGAGAATTTGATCGGGTTGGGGCATCTTGAAATTGCAATCTACCTTTTTTCAAAGGAAATCTGGCCATAACTCCCCCATCTTATCCCATTTCCATTGAGTTTTTTAACTCAAGCAGAGGACTTTGCTATATTCATTTCTATTAAATTTCACTCAATTAGATTCAACCCATCATTCTAACCTGTTGGGATCCTTTTGGAATACTGATTCTACCATCCAGATTCTTAGCAATTTCTCCCAGTTCCCTGTCTTTTGCAAATTTGATAAGCCTTCCATCTATGCCTCATCCAAATCACTGGCAAAAATATTAAACAGAAAAGGGCCAGCGGTAGACCTCTGAGACACTCCACTAGAGTCTTTTCTCCAAGTCAACAATGATATGTATTAATGACTCCAAGTCCAGTCATTTATTGAGTTCCAAATCCACTTAACCATGCAATGTTCTTTCCCTAATGTCTTAGAGGTGCCTTGGGTACAGCCCATAGGCAGTAAAATGATGAAGGGCTGGGGATGGAAAGAGGGAGGAGCTGAAGTTGCATAGACTGAGGGGAAATCAGATGGCCATAAGCATTTGGAACCTTCTCCTCCTTTTTTAGGATGTTTTGGAGAATCATACACTTTTGCTGGAATGTGGGATTCTTACACTCCAGAGTAGTAGTAAATAGAGAATAGTGGGAACAAAAACTAGAAAGGGATAGAGAGATCAGACTAAGGCAAGAAAGTATCAAGAGACTAGAGTTGGCAGCAGAGATGTGTGAGTAAATGTTTAACAATCAGCTCTCTTTTTTAAAAAAGGGATATACTACACACTTCAAAATTTAACCTGCATTATTAACATTTCCTTTATTGCTTTCTTGAATATTGAGACAACTGACTAAACCAGAAATGAAGCTTTGATTTACAGAAAATTTAAAATCAGCCCTCTAGCCAGCTGTATCTGTATCTGGGTTCAGTTCCTGCCTCTAGCACTTCTTGTGTGACCTTGATGCAAGTCAATTAACCTCTCTGAGTATCAGTTTCTTCATTTGTAAAATAAGAATGATTACCGCCTCAGTACCTCTCTCCCAGGGCTATGGTGAGGATCAAAAGAGATGATCGATGTAAAGCACTTTGCAAACCCCAAAGTGCTTATAGTCCATCATATAATTGTTGAACTTGACCCTGTAGGCAATGGGGAGCCATTGTAATATTCTGAGCCAATGGAAGGGGGAAGGGTTGTACAATGGCTAGAATTTAAGTAAGATTAATCTGTCAATGATGTGTGCGAGATGGATTGGAAGAGGGGAGAGACTAGAGAAAGGAAGCCAATTAAAAGATGGTAGAAATAACTGGGGTGAGAGGTGGACAAGGGTGACAATGGCCCTGTGAGTAGAGAGCTGGGGCATAGGCAAAAGATAACATGGAAGTAGAAAGGATTGGATATAAGCAACATGGGAATCTAAGGCAATGAGAACAAGTCACTGAGGTTGTTGGCCTGGGTAACCAGAAAGACAGAAAGGAAAACCCAGTTTTGAACTATGAAATACCAGGAAGACCCTTGAAAGATCCAGGTTACCCTTGTCCATGGGGAAGTCATCTACATACATGTCATAAGAAATAGTTAAGGCCTCTAAAACAAGTGATGTAACAGTGTGGCATCATTTAGGGGAAATGGGTTTATATTAACAACTCCTGGGTTCAATCCCTCAATATGCTATAGCCAACTTAGACAAGTCACTTGAACTGTGGGTTTTACACTTTCTTCATCAGTAAATGGGTTCCATGACCTTTAAGATCTCTTTTAGACCAATTTTCAATAATTCTATGGAAAAAGCATAGAGAAGAAAATCAAACACAATGCATCAAGGACTATCATGTGGGAGATCGGAGGTGGAGAAGGAGGCAGGAGAAGAAAGAAGTCCAGAAAAGAAATGGTTAGAGATACAGGAGGTCAGGTGAGAGAGGTTGGTATCATAGAAGCCAATGGAAGAGAGAGCACCTAGGACAAGGGTGTAGTCAACAACATCGTCTGCTATAGTGGAATCAAGGAGGGCTAGGATGAAAAATCATTTTGGAAAGAATAAGTGACATGCCTGGAGTCACAACAGCTAGTAACTAGATTTAAAACTCCAATTCCTGATTCCAAAAAAGAAAGGTATTTGTCCCAGTCATTAAGAGGAATTTGCTAGGGAATCAATAAGAAATTAATAAAAGTAGGTTTGAGGGCCCAGTTTTGACCCTCACTGCTGGGGTTCCTTAGAACTCCCAGGCAGAAGAGAAGTCAGGGTTAATGGGAGAGGGACTGGAGAGGCACTGCCTGGCTCATCCCTGGCTTCCCCCTCAATTCCCTGGCCGTCAGACGAGATCAGGATATTTTTAGCTCGATCACTACCGCCAGCCGTCGGCTTGGAAATGCCAGTTGCAATTTGGGCAATGCCTCCCCCCGCACTGTTCACAGCTTTTAGCTCTTGCAGGGAGGGATTCTCGCACCCAGCACGCTCCCATTACCGGGGTGAGCTGAACAGATGCCACATTTCTCTAGTCTCTACTCAGACTCTGTAGGGAGATCACACTAGGGGAAGGCAGGACCAGAGCTGGACCACCCATTTGTGCCACTCTTGTGGCAATCCCCTTGGAACTTCCCTTGGATCTTGCCATTTTGCTTCTTGTTCTTATACAGTTCCTGGTTTATTTGGGAGTGGGGAGGTGGAGATCATAGCCAGAATATTTAATACCCACAGACCTAGAGCCTAGACCTAGAACTTCAGTAGCTATTTAGTACCAAATCCCTTGTTTTACAGATGAGGAAACTGAGACCTAAGGAGGTTAAGTCATTTAATTAAGTAATAAGTATCAGAAGAAAGATTTGCCCCTAGATCTTCTCATCCCAAGCCAAGATCAACTTGCCTTCTTATAGGCTCATAGAATGTTAAAATGCTAAAAAAGACCTTAGGGAGATCTAGTTTAAACCCTTCCATTTTAAAAGGACAAGGCAAAGGCCTCTTCCATAATCACACAGGGAGCTCAAAAGCACAGATGGGACTGGAACCTAGATCTTCTTCCTCCCTGTCGAATGCTCATTACTCTACAGGTGTAAAATCTCTCCTATATTTACATAGTTGTGCCCAAGGGCTTCATTGGAATTATTATTCTTATTCAGTCAATTCGGCCATGTCTGGCTCTTCATGACCCCATTTGGAGTTTTCTTGAAAAAGATACAGGAATGGTTTGCCATTTCCTTTTCTAGCTCATTTTCCAGATGAGGAAACTGAGGCAAACAGAGTAAAGTAACTTGCCTGGGGTCACACAGCTAGTGAGTGTCTGGGGCCAGATTTGAATTCAAGTCTTCACTTGTTAAGAGAGGGGATAATCTTATTCTTTTTCTTTTGCAACCCTACTACTACTAGTAGTGCCTAGCACTAGTTAATTGACTGCCTGGAAGCCCCTGAAGAACTAAGACATGATTCCTTGGGGAAGGACAAATCCCCTTTAGTAATTGAAAGGGGATTGGAAGGATTCTAGCATCAGGAATAAAGCTCCCTAACTGACTCTGTGGCTCCTGCCCTTGACTGCTCCTCCTCCTGAGCCCAACCTGATGGGTAACGTTTCAGTGGAAAGGGTTAATGTAATATTGGAAATAACAATGAATTCTTTTCCTGAGGGTTTGTAAGGTTATTGGCTTTAGACCATGACCCTGCTTCAATCACGTTCTCACTTTGTAACTATTCTTCTTATGGACAGGGATCCATGACTCATTACATGGAGAATCAAAATTTTTTTTGAGACAGAAGGGACCTCAGAGTCTATTCAGGATGATCAGCCTGTTTCTGCTTGGGTTAAAGCAGATCACTCTTCACCATAATTCCCTGCTTCCTGGGGTAGCCCATTCATTCCACTTTCAGGGCATCCTAATTGTTAGCAAAATCTTCCTGGTCTGAAATGTCTCCCTGCAATCTCTTCCCACTGCTCCTACTTCTGTCCTCTGGAGCCAAGTGGAATAAATCCAATTCTTTTCCCAAATGACAGCCCTTTGAAACTTCAAGCCAGTTATGTCCCATCCAAAATCTTCTCTTTTTCGTATTGAAAACCCTCAGTTCCCCCAATTTATCCTCCTGTGACCTCATCTCCAGTCCTTTCTCTTTTCTAGTGGTTTCCCAGTGTGGATCCCAGAAGTGGACACAATGCATCAGATATTATCAATGACTATTACATAGGACTCTGGGACTCTTACCTGTTATGAGATGGATGGTCATTTCTTTTCCTTGCATTTTTATCCTTTCTTTTATATCTCCTTAATGTCTAAATATACCTCTCCACCCAGCGTCTACCCATTGACCCATCTCTTTAAAATAAATAAATAAAGGAGAGAGGGGGAAAATAAAATTGTTCATCAAAATTAGCCAGCACAACAAATAAACTTGCCCTTATGTGCAATATTCCTCTCCCATTGCACCTTCTGCCACCTCTCCAACAGTTACAAAAGTTCATGCAATTCAGCCTAAATGACCTATATTTGAGTTTGTGCTCAACTAAAACCTCTCAATCTTTTTCATATTAATCACTGCTTAGATGAATCTCTCCATCCATCCAATAGGGTGAGATTTATTTTTTAAACCTAAGTCTAGAGCTTTTCATTTATTCCCAGTGGGTCCAATCCCTTGTTCCAGCTCACAGAGAACTTTATGTTCTCTCACTCAGTCATCTAACATGTTGGCTGTTAGTCATCATCTTGTGTTATCCATTAATTTCATAATCACACCATGGATACCTTCTTGGGTGCTCTGCACAAAATCAGTGCAACCAGAAGTCACGAAGGTGCAATCAAGCCATAGAGGCTTAAGAGGGAGAGAAAGTCCTTCTTGTGGCCAGACCAGGACAGACCAGCATACTCCTGGTTCTGGCATTAACTCATTAGGATTCCCTGGATAATTCTCTTCCCTTCACACTTCAGTCTCTTCCTCGATGAGAGAGCAGGGCTCAGGAAGCTCTAGGTTTCAAATCCTGCCTCAGCCTCTTACTAATCATATGTCCCTATAGGCAAGGAACTAACTTAGCCTTCATTTACTCATCAGTAAAATGGGAGTATAATAGTATTTGCTGTACAGGGATATTTTGAAGATAAAACAAGGGGATATATGTAACATACTTTCTTTACAACCCTTAAAGTGTAGTAGAAATGCAGATTATTATTATTATTAAGTTCTCTTTCATCTTTAAATCTTAAGCTTCTGAGTTGTATGAATGGTTGCTGAGTGAAGTTGGTGGCTAAGTGGCTCAGTGCATAAAGCATCTTGTCTTAAGTCAGGGAGACTCAAATTTGGCCTCAGATACCTCCTAGCTGGGTGACCCTGGGTAAGCCACTTCATTCCATTTGCCTCAGTTTCCTCAACTGTAAAACAAACTGGAGAAGGAAATGGCAAACCACTCCAGCGTCTTTGCCAGGAAAACCCCAAAATGGGATCGTGAAGAGTTGGATGTGACTTAAATGCCTGGACCACCACAACAAAAACTGCCAAAATCAGAGAAATGATATAAATGCTAACTCAAATGATGTAGATGAAAAGAACCCTGAAAGAAAGCCAAGCTCTGGATTTTCCAAAAAGTTACCATATGTAAAATTCTTCCGAGCCCTCAAGTGCTATATAAATACCAGCTATTGTTGTTGTGTTGTTGCTGCTGCTGCTGCTATAATTGAAATGGTCCATCTTGGCCCAGGAGAAGAAATGAGAACATGTACTTCTCTTCCTTCCCATGAGAGGTGAGGTGTGAAGGGTCCCATATAACATTAGAGGGGATTGTCAAGTAGCCTGATTTTGCTTAACTGTTTTCCTCCTTACAAGGAAGGCTCTCTAGATGAATGCAAGAGAGTATGTGTGTGTGTGTTTAAAAGTGCATGTATGTATTCACACATATATGTGTATATGATGTGCGTGTATGTGTGAGTGGTTGAGACTGTGATATAAAAGACTTCAATGAAATATTAAATTTAATTTTTTTAAACTTTTTAAATCTTTGATTTTGTTTCAGCTTCTAATGACTTACCCTGGGTCATGGGAAATATCAGAGCTGGCTCTCATACCCAAGTCTCTCCCAGTGCCAAAAACAGAGCTTCTTTAGCCCCAAAATGGGTTCAAGGAAGCTGGTGGGCTGATTGCCCAGACGCCCACACCGTGTCCCTCAGTGTCTCTTCCCAGGGAGAACTGGCAAGCTTCAGGCACATTTAGGACTGGGGACAGCCCGCCCAAGGGTTCCCATGGCAACCACCAGAGAGGAGAAGCCAGCCTCCGGAAGAAGGAAGAATTGGGTCAGAGGAAAGTCCCCTCCCCCCAGTGCCCCAGAGATCTGGCCCCAGAGTTCTGGTAGCCTCTCTCAGAGCATCCTTTACAAGGGAGCCCACTTGGACCCCAGGTCTTGTGGTCTCTTATAATCATGGGTACCAAAGCCTGGCCACAAGCCCCTTGGAGTGCAGAGGTCTAGCTGGAAGAATCATTGTCTGTAGAGGCTTTGGTCTGCTTGACAAAACCCTCAGTCTAGAGTATTCTAGAACCAGAGATTCCAGCCTGGAAGGGACAATAGAGATCATCTTCTTTGATAGATGAGGTCTTGAGTCCCTGAGTTGAGGAGTATGACTAACCCATGGCCAGAACTGCACAGCTAGTAAAGAACAAAGCTAAGATGCAGACCCCAGACCTCTCCCTCCAATTCCAGCCCTGTCTGGACTCCCCTTGACACAACCTCTACTCTGAGTGAATCCTTGGTCTTTTGGGAGAGACTCAGTTCCCTTTTTCAGAAAGCCTACCTTTAAGGGAAGTGGAAAGACTCACATTCTGGCTTATGAAGCAGCATCAATGCCACTACCACTCCTCTGGACTCCTGGGACCCTCCGAACCTCTCTCTCCATCATTACTGAAATAAAGGGGAGCCCCTGCGCCATTAATTCAGTTTTAGAGTTAAAGCAAAGATTTTTCCAAATGATTTTTACCAGAAAATTATGGAAGAAAAAATAGAACAAACAATATAGCAACTATTATTTTCACACAACAATCATAGAGAGTCAGTACTGTAGAGATTAGTATCCCCATTTTACAGAGGGGGAGAGACTGAGTTGAAAAGACCTGCTCAACATCATACAGGAAAAACTAAGAATGGAAACCAGGTTTTCAGATTTTCTCAAACTAAGATTCCTTCCACTCTACCTTGCTGCAATATTTCAAAACCATAAGGAATCTGCAATCCATAGACAATAATCCCATCTCGTCCTACATGACTATTATTCATGTCATTCCATAGCATAAGGGTCCACCCAATGTTCTGGAAACTTTCCTTTAGATACCTTGACAATGATCATAGTGTTGTTTAAGTATTGTATATTATTTCAGTTTATCCTCATAATCAATGGGAAGTAGGCACTATTATTATCCTCATCTTACAAATAAGGAAACTGAGGTAGAAAGAGCTTAGGTAATTTGCCAAGGGTCACACAATTAGTATCTGATGTGGGATTTGAACTCAGGTCTTCCTGACTCCAGACCTAATACTCTATCTACTATGTCACCTGGTAGTAAATGGTAAAGTCAGAATTTGAACCAAGGTCCTCTGATTCCTCCTAATCCAGCACTCTTTCCAGTGCACAACACCATGCTCACTTACCAAATATCTAATCATACAACTTTCTTATCACATTATTTTGCTGCTCATCTTATGTTATTCTTCACTGGAAAAGCTGTGGTCTTCTCACACCCATCATGCATCACTCCATTGGTCTTTGATTCACCTGGGACTTAAATCCTTTGAAGATTATAGCAAGCAATGCATTGCAGCCATATGGCATCAGTAGAATCGAATCAATATAAAAAAGATGAACTATTGTTTCAGAGAGATTTGGGACAAATTAAAAACATAGAGCAATTTCCTCAAGGCAATCTACCCTGCCTTCCTCCTCCTCCTCTTCTTCCTTCTCTTCCTTCTTTTCAGTTCTGAATTTGAATTTAATTTCCTTCATATCCATTGTTCATTTACTGTGTCTGTCCAAGATACAGGTATATCTGTGGCTGATTTTGTGACATAGCCCTTATCATCCGGCCACTTGGGTCTTCTCCATACCCAGATTTTCAGCATGGCATAGTGCCCAAGACTCCTTCAGGGACAATACACTCCAAGAGACCAAAAAGATCTCATAGGGAAGACCATTCAAGAATATCAGATACTTCAACCTCCCAATTAATCAATCAATACAATTCCTCTGCCATGCAGATGGACTAGCTTTATGGGCTACCAAAGTAATTGCTTATAAGTGGATGATAAATATTCTTCCACTTGGTTTTTCCTGTGTGGATAGAAAAAAAACTCTTTAGTGTAATCATGCATCTCATTAGGAGACTTTCCAACATTCTAGAGCTTAATGCAATCAGTCCAATGTCATCCACAAAGAGAGCAATCTGGAGGAGCTCACCACCCACCAGAGATCATTCTTCAATCTGAACTCCACCCTGGACATTCTCTACGACTATGGCAAACATTTTAGCAAGCACATCTCCCTTTTATACTTTGCTTTATATCAATAATCAGAGGTTCCTGAATAAATTTACCTGATTTACATCTTTCAAGGAATCCTTTATTATTATGGCATATACATGGAAGACACTTCATTGGACAAGAGCCTTTAAAGAGTTATTTTGTTCTGCTAAATCAAATGCTTTTTTATAGTCAACAAATAAGACGCACAGTGGGATGTTGTATTCTCTGCATTGTTCAGTCAACTGTGGGCTGATCGAAATTTATTCTACTGTAGAATATCGTTTCTGAATGCCTGCTGTCCCTGTCTCATGCCTTCATCAAGGATGCCCTCGATTTATGTGTAGATTATTCTCATGAAGATTTTGCCATGATGGGAAATTAAGGCTAAATGTCAGTAGTTACTGATATTTTCTAGAATGCCTTTTAGGGGGTAATAATAAGTTCTGTGGATTTTTTTCCCTTCATTTGGTTTCTTTCCTATCATACATCCTGAGAATCAATATTTTAACACTCTCAGAATCGTGTCAGCTCCAGCACAGACCTCCTCAGTGTGTACTTGCCTAGGATGGCTGCTTTTCCCATCTCTGTTTTCTTTAGGATCATTTCTGCTTCCTCATATGGCACATTGGGGACTGTGATGGTAGAGTCCAAATGTGATGGCTCGACTATTATCGATGGAGAAGAGAATTTGTTTCAGAAATCACCACAAGTCTCCCATTTTTCATCTGTTCATTGCCCTCCATCCAGTTCCATGCTATACCCAAAAAAAGACAAATGCCTCAAGAAGGGTCCTTATGGAGAGAGTGCCAAGTCTGGCTTCTGTGCTACTACCTTAGCACCAATGGTTCATTCTTGTCCTCCTCCTCAACCTTGTCTAGGGTCAAGGAGTATTCAGGTTTCTAACCTAAGTTAAAGGAACATTCCCAGAGCTGAGGATTTTCCTGGTATCTTCCAGAGTCATTTAAAGATAACATCCAGGAATATCAGAACTAAAGGGAATGTTAGAATGTAGGGCACAGAGTTCCAGAAATAGAAGGAACCTGAGAAAACAGAATATAGAATTTTAGAATTATAAGGGACCTTAGAATATAGAACAAAAATTATAGTTAAGAGAGATAATAGAAAATAAAATATAAAACATCAGAACGAAGGAGTAGGGGTTACAATGGAGAACAGATGGCATCAAAAGTAGAAAAGACTTTAATGGAGAAAGGAATCTTAGAACATAAAAATTCAGAATTGGGCACTACTTTAAAGCAAACTTTTTGGCCCTACTGCCCCCTTTCCAGAAAAAAATATTACTTAGCGCCCCCTTACAATTATTCACCGCCCCCAAATGAACCTGTGGCCATCACCACCTTCCTGGATCACTGCAGCACCCACCAGGGGGCAGTGGTGCCCACTTTGGGAATCACTGCTTTAGAGTGACGACTATAGAACTTAGAATTACAGCGTTGGAAAGATCTTGTTATAGAAAAGAGGATGTACACCGAAAGAACACAGAGCTTAGAACAGAACAAGGAATTTCAATGCTGGACAGAACTTTGGAACATAGAACATCAGAACTAGAAGAAATCTTAGGACATACAACATGGAATCTTGGCTGGTAGAGATCTTAGAATGTAGGATTCTTCAAATATTGATGATCAGAGCTGGTAGGAACTTTAGTCCTTGACTTTGTCACTAATTCACTCTCTGGCCTGGGTCTAATGTCTCTGGGGTTCTCTGCAACTCTTTCCCATTATATTCTTGGCTCTGCTTTCTAGAGCCACAGGGAATAAGTCTCCTCTTAAAGCCAAGAAGGAATTCATGTTGGCCAAGAAAGCCTTAAACCAGAGAAATTTGAGCACAAAGGGCCAGACTAATCAGTGGAGCTTTATGAAGTTGGGTCAGCAGACAGGCTGGGGGCAATGAGGAGGTTCCAACCCCTCGGTCCTCAGCCAGACTAGCAAGCACCAAAGGAGGGAGGGAGAAGAATAACAATGGTAGAATAAAGACCTTAACCCCAAGAAATCAAATCTAACAGTGACACCTTGGAAAGAGTAGTCAAGTGGAACAGAATTCCAAACATCCAGGGACAGATATCAGTAGGAGGAGCCATAGCCTCTGAGTTTCTCAGTTCCTAAAGATCAAGAGTTGATATGAGAGAGAGAGAGAGAGAGAGAGAGAGAGAGAGAGAGAGAGAGAGAGAGAGAAAGAGAGAGAAAGAAGCAGGAAAAAAAAAGAGAGTGAGAAAGGGAGGAGAGGCAGAGGGTGAAAGATAGCTCAGACAACCAAAAAGATATTTGGATTTGAATTCAGAACACTTGGGTCCAAGTCCAAGATCTTACATTTGGAAACCATGGGACTTTGGGTAATGCATCTCTCTCAAACTTGCTTCTCCCCCCCTCCCTCCCCCAGTAATCAGTGGGTAAAATTCTTGCACTCCCCACCAGAAGTGGTTATTGTGAAGATGGTACCTTCACATCTTAAAAAATTTTATCCATGTGATTTATTGATAGAGGGAAAGACCTCCTTTCTAGGACACACTATGATTTTACTATTGAAATGGGTTTCTGCTAAATTCATTGGAGTGGACCAAGGTGGGTATGAGTAAGTCTTAAGAAAGGCTGAATTTGAAGAGGGGTTGAGAATAGACATTCCTACTTTGTGGGGTGAGATGGAGAGGTTTCTTGGAAGAGATGGGGAATGTCAGAACTAGAAAGGACTTATATATCAAACAGAGAATATCAAGAGTTTGGAGGGGCCTCAGAGCCAAGGATATCAGAAAGGCTTCAGAATAGAGAATGCCAGAGCTGTAAGGGACCCTAGATGCAACATATGAGAGCTGAGAGGTCTTCGAACAAAGAAGTCAGAGCTGGGAGAGCCCTTGGAACACAGAATATTTCAGTCGAAAGGGGTCTTAGAATGTCAGAGCTTGAAGGGTCCTCATAGAATTAAGGTTATAGAATTAAATGTAGTGTGTTAAAGAATTTTAAAGTGATTCTTTAAGGATGGAGAGAAGAGAGCCCATGGAAGGAGCCAGAAGACAGAGAGAGAGAGAGATCACAAACAGGGAACCAAGCAGTCTTGGTGTTCAGTACCAAGAAAAACTGTTTCTTGTGCACCAAAAATCTTTTTTAAAAATCATAAACTTAAATTTAATTGGTTTTGTTATTGTTCCAAACTAGCAATAAATTCCTTTTTAATACATAAAAGAAAATACATTTTCTTCTTCTAATGTTGATGGGCACATAATGTAGGTGGTTATTAATCAACAATAAGCAATTATTTAGTCTTTACTATGTTTTGAGGCACTGTGGTAAGGGTTAGGAATAACTAGCCAGAAACAGTCACTGGCCTCCACAAGCTCACAGTCTAAATGGGGAGAAAACATACAATTATAGATAAATGAAATATACAGGATGAAGTGTGTTTAATTTTGGAGGAAAGGCACCAAGGTTGAGGAGGACCAAGATAGGCCTCTTCTTTTTATTTTTATTTTTTTAAACCCCTTACCTTCCATCTTGGAGTCATTACTGTGTATTGGTTCCAAGGCAGAAGAATGGTAAGGGTAGGCAATGGGGGTCAAGTGACTTGCTCAGGGTCACCCAGCTGGGAAGTGTCTGAGGCCAGATTTGAACCTAGGACCTCCCTTCTCTAGGCCTGTCTCTCAATCTACTGAGCTATCCAGCTGCCCCCCAAGAAAGGCCTCTTGAAGAAGGTGGGATTCTAACTGAGATTTAAAGGAAGCCAGGAGACAAAGATAAGGTGAGAAAGAATTCCAGCCATGGGGAACAGCCTGGGAAAATGCTCAAGAGTCCAGAAATGGAGTGTCTTGTTAAAGAAACAGCAAGAAGGCTGGTGTCCCTGGATTGTAGCACATAGTTGAAGTGAGTGAGGAGACTGGAAAGGTGGGAGTAGGCTATGAAGGGCTTTAAAAGCCAAATGGAGGATTTCCTACTTGATCCTGAGGGTAATAGGGAGCCACTGGAGTTTATCTATTTTGAAGGTAATGTAGCCAGACCTCCACTTTAGAAAGATCACTTTGACAGTTGAGTGAGTGGAAGATGGAATGGAGTGGGGAGAGACTTAAGGAAGGCAGACTTCTCTCCAACAGCCATTACAATAATCTAATGATGTGGTGAGGATCTGCACCAGAATGATGATGGCATCAGAGGAGAGAAGAGGGCATAGAAGAGAGATACCACAGGGGGCAGCTAGGTGGCTCAGGAGATTGAGAGCCAGATCTAGAGACAGAAGGTCCTGAGTTCAAATGTGGTCTCAGACACTTCCTAGCTATGTGACGCTGGGGGCAAGTCACTTAACCTCCACTGTCTCTATACCTCTTCTGCCTTGGAAGCGATACACAAGCCTGATTCTAAGACTTTTTTTAAAGAGAGAGAGAGAGAGATGCTACAAAGGTAGAAATAACAGGACTTGGCAACTGGTTGACAATAGCAGGTGAGAAAGAGTCAAAGATGGCATCTGGGTACCTGGGAAAGTGATGATAGGGAAGTTAGGAAGAGGGAAGGGAATGGGGCGGGGAGAGGAGATAAAGAATTCAATTTTGGACCTATCAAGTTAGCAATATCTATGAGATGCTCAGTTCAAGATGTCCAATAAGCAGATAAAGAAGAAAGACTAGAGGCAGCAAAGATTAGGTTTGGGCAAATAGAGGTGAGAATCATTTGCATAGATGAGAATTGTCTCCATGGGAGGTTATGAGACCACCAAGGGAAGTAGAGTAGTGGGAGAAGAAAGGAGAGTCCAGGATAGAGCCTTAGGTAAGATCTCGATGAAGATCTCCCAAAGGAGCCTGAGAAGGGTTTGCTTTTGGGTGGGAAAATGCAAATCTGTAATTAATTTCCTAGGGTGTACATATAATCCAGGAGGCAGGGCAGGTGAGCTGTGGGAATAGGGGAGCAGCTGCTACTGAGAGCCCTGATGAGGACACCAGACTTCCTTCTAGTCTGAGGCTGCCCGTGGGCAGCAGACCAAGTTAGGAGAGTTTAGGAGGTCTCTAGGCTTGATTCTCAGACCTGTGATTGTAGCGCTGGATTTCTGTACAGGAGGAGGAGGAAGAGAGTCATGTTAGACTTCTCCATGGTTGAGTGGAAAGGAGCCATGCTCCATGGGAGGGAAGGGCATGTCTGGCAATGGTGGGGGGTGCTTTCTCCATGAGGGTCTTTGTTCCCTTGTGCTCTCTGTGTGTCGCTAGAGAAGTCTTGGATACCAGACTATGCTGTAGGCTGCCTGAGAATACCAAAGGGCTGTGTGATGATGGCAATGTCACAAGATCAATACTGCAACCTTGATAGGACTGGGTCCTTTCCTATTCTTTCCATCCATTGTAGGTTAAGTGACATTCACCAGGGGTCAGTAGGTGTCCCCTCAGTCCTATTGACTCAGAGAAGCAATTCTGAAAAAAAAAAAAAGTTAACCCTTACTTTGTCTTAGAATCCATACTAAGTACTGGTTCCAAGGCATAAAAGTGGGAAGGGCTAGACAGTAGGGGTTAAGTGACTTGCCCAGGGTCACACAGCTAGAAAGTGTCTGAGGCCAAATTTAAACCCCAAACCTCCCATCTCCAGGCCTGGCTCTCTTTCCAATAAACAGCCAAGCTGCTCCTAATTGTTATATTTTCAACATGAGAATTTGATAATGCTATATACCACTGTTTCATTTATTGTTTGGTTGATTGTTTAAGTGATGGGGAAAATATTAACAATGCAGATTAATTGAAAACTCTTATGTGTTCATTTCTTTTTAAAAACCTAATTGTTAGGGGCAGCTAAATGGCTCAGTGGATAGAGAGCCAGGCCTAGAGATAGGAGGTCCTGGGTTCAAATTTGGCTCCACATACTTCCTGGCTATGTGGCCCTGGGCAAGTCCCTTAACCCCAATTATCTAGCCCTTACCATTCTTCTGTCTTGGAACCAATACTTAATATGGATTCGAAGACAGAAGGTGATGATTTTTTTAAAAGAAAGAAAGCTGGTTGTTAAACATTTACCAACACACTTTTGCAGGCAACTCTTAAAGGTGTGGGTGAGATATGAGGTCAGTGTGGATAGAGCCTTTCTGATATGGAGAATTAAAAACTGGGAGAGAATTAACCCTGAAGTTGGGAGGAGGAGCCCCCACTTGGACTAGGAGGGGCCCCCATTTGGAACTTGGAGGTGGGTGGGAGGTGTGACTGGGAGATGATTTATGAAGGGTCTGGCCCCATGGTGAGGCTGCCATGACCTGGCCCATATCATGGCTCCCAGAGTAGGTAAGACATAATTGTAGGATTTTGAATTGGAAAAGACTTTAGGCATCATGTAGTTTAACAGTCTCATTTTCTAGACTCAGATAAAGAAGGTCACATGGCAGGTACTATGTAAACAGTAGGAAAAGCATTGACTCTGGAGATGGAGGACCTGTGTTCAAATTTAACCTCCGTGATTCATTTTCCATGTGACTAAGTCTCTTAACCTCCTTGGACCTCAGTGGATTAGACCACCTCTAAATTCCCTTCCAGCTTTAGATTTATTTTTGGAGTTGTTTCAAGAAATTGTTTATTTTTAAAAATTTTAAGAAATGATTGTTCTTCAATGTCATTCTGTGCCTCCAGCCCACTCCATCCTTTTCATCTACAATGTCAGTTTTAGGAAATGAATAAAACAACTTACCTCTAGACTAATGATCCTATGCCTTCTTTGGCCAAAGAAGAAGCTGAAAAATGGGGGAAATGGGTGATCTTTGCATTAAATACTGATTTTAGAAACTCAAAGACCTTGGAACAGTCCTTTGAGATCTCCTCATGTAACATCTATTTTACAGATGAGGAAACTGAGGTATAGAAGTACAAATGCCGTCCCTCCCTTCCTGCTTCCATTCCAGTACCAGATGAGGACACTGTGGTTTAGAGAAGATATGAGGGAGTATCTGATCTGTAAATAGAACCTACCTAGACCCTTGGAATCTCAGACCAGTGCTGTTACCACTATATGGATGCAGGACTAGTTGGGGAATGGTAGAAAAATTCCCTGGCTATAAGCTGCATCATACCCTGACCAGTCCAGTCCAGTCCAATAGTTCCACCTGCCCCCACCTGAGTTCCCAGAACATCCACCTCCCATCCCCAACCTTCCCACTCCTGCAATAGAGTCCCTTTTCTGTGCCTGAGGCCCACGTGACTGAAGTATGGCCCATGCCAAGCACTTTTATGAGGTTAATTCAATGCTTGTATTCTCCATAAAATTTACAGATAGATCTGCAGTGCAGCCCCTGCCATAGGGACCCATGCCAGCTCCTTCCATCCATCTCTCCTAAGGGCACCGAGAAAAGACCTTAGAGAACACCTAGTCTAACCCCACCCCACCACCTCTCATCATTTTAAAAACAGGGAAATGGAAACCTTGAGGGTGGATATGACTTCATGGTTGTCTACCCTCAACCCCTTCCCCAAGGAATGAATGACAACAAGCAGTGTTTACCAATGTTCTCCTCACAAGCCCTGTGCCCCATTGTCTCCTGGGAGGGTCCCTTCTCTACCCACAGACTCCTCAAATCATAGTAATAATGGTATAGCAAAACAAACAAACAGCACCTGGAAATTTAAAGGAATAGGACTAGGGTTCTTTTATTAGTTATGTGACTTCAGACAAGTCATTCAACACCCCTCAGCTTTAGTTTCCTCATCTATTAAATGGACATCATAATATTTGCCCCCTCCAGCTCAGAGGATTATTGTAAGAAAAGTATTTTGTTCATTGTTTAGTGCCCTAGAAACACTAGCTGTTAAATCATAGAGCAGTATAGAAATATGAGCAATTTTGACATTTATGAAGTACTCAAAGCTTTCATGCATCATCTCATTTGGGTCTCCTAATTACCCTTTGAGAGAGAGAGAGAGTTGTGAATGTTATGTCCACTTTTCAGCTAAGAAAACTAAGGCTCAGAGAGGTAACTCATACCTTACCCAAAGCCTCCCCCCTGAAAATGTTAAGGAATTGAATCCAGCCTTCTGCCCTATATCCTTTAGTCATCCCCATCCAGCTCTCCCCAAATCCCTGACCATCAAAGAGGGATGCTTTGATAGTTTCTGAGATGAGGAGGGGCTGGGTTTCAGGTGAGGAGGGGCTAGCTCCCTCGGGATCCATGTGAGGTCAGAGAGTCTTCCACTAGTCTTGCCCAAATTTTGTAGAAGTAAAGAGAAATAGTTATGATTCCTCTCCCTGAAGGTCCTTTTATACTGCCCCAACAATATAATGGGTTAAGAGCCAGCTGGAAATACAGATATGCCTGAGTTATACTGCAATCAGTTTAGTGGTAGGAAGATCCTAGAACCAGAGTTCAAGGTTCCCAAGGTCAAGTCCCAGTTCTGTCACTTTGTGACTTTGTACTCCCCATCTGTAAAATGGGGCTCATAATGTTAGAGTCAAAATGTACCTTAAAAGCCATCCTATGCAATCTCCTGATTTTTACAAATGGGGAAACTGAGGCTAAAAGGCAGGAAGCAATTTGCCCAAGATCACATGGGTAGTAAATAGCAGAGATAGGTTTTGAACCCAAATTCCCTGACTCCAAACTAGCTCTGTTTGCCCTGGATAATATATACTCCTATACTACGATAGATAGATAGATAGATAGATAGATAGATAGATAGATAGATACATACATACATACATACATACATACATACATACATATGTATGTATGTATATATATGCATATATATATGAAAAGCACCTTGCAAATCTCAAGGAGCTACCTCAAGGAGAGGCCAAATTACCTGACCTCCCTTGGCCTCAATTTCTTCATCTACAAAATGAGATAATCTGTACTAGATGGCCTCTGAGACCCCTTCTGGCTATAGAATTAAGATCCTGTGATCTCATATAAATTTCAGGCATCATTAATATTGTTAATTAATTAATGACCTTTGGCAGGTCTCCTAAACTTAGATCAATCCCAGTTTCTTCATTAGTAAAATGAGGTCAGTAATCTCTGCTCTGCCCACTTTGTGGAATGTGATCACTGAAAGTCAGCCAGTGAGCAATTAAGTGCCTACTGTGTGTCAGGCATTGTGCCAAGCGCTGGGAGTACAAAGAGGAGCAAAAACTAGTCTTTGTGCTCAGGGAGCTCAAAGTCAAATGGGCACTTCAGAAATCTGCAAATCAGATATAAAAGACTGATTCTTGTTAGCTTAGGTAGTGTAGGTACCCATAGCCTCTGCTGTAACTGTAGCCCTAGAGGAAAGAGAATTCTTTGCCCAGTGTATGCCATGCAAGCAGCAAGCATTCTATGGGCACCCTCTTACCAGAAGTGGGATCCCCTTGTTTAGTCTCCAATCCCTGCAAAGATAACTTCACCAGATAAGGTAAATGACTCCCTTCTTCCCACCCCAGCCCACAAAAAGGAACACACAACATATTTTTAAGTTTAGCCTGTATTATCAATATTTTCTCCATCACTTTTCTTAAATCTAAGCAACCAAAAAACAATCAATCAAGATCATTTGCTAAAATCTATGCTCATGCTGAAAATTGAACAATTGGCTCTAGAAAGGCAGCTGGAGCTGGCTCCAGCACACCCCTGGATAAGACTGATTCTTATATAACTCTCCTGTTCCTATTTTCCATGGCTAATATATATACAAGCTTCTAGCCTGGATGGTTAATCAGTTGAACCAACTCCCCCACACACTCAGGGAGGCAGAAAAAAATGCTCTATTGACAGAGAAAACCCTGAGTTTGCTAAGATACTTCACCTGCTTCAGCCAGAGGACACCCGTGTCACTGTCTCTTGTGAGTCAGTGCTCCACCACTGAGGAATGACGGGGAGCTAGTTCTACCACGATGCCCGCTGGTTAGAGCAGCCCTTTCACCTAGAGGAGGAGGAGGGACATCCTGGTACAGGCAGCTAGAGGAACTGATGAATATCCATGAGTGTAGCCTCGGAATGTCAGAAAATTCCAGTAACCCTTCTGTTTAGGATTGTCTGACCTCAAAATTGCAGGATTCAGAGGAAGGTTGGCTTTGTTCACCTTAGTTTAAGCTTTGCACCTTCCTTGGTCTGCTGTAGTAGAAAATCTCACATCTCCCTAACATCTGAGGGATATTCAGAACCAAGGTACTACCTAGACTGGACTGTTTTCTTGGGACTTAACCAGTACATATGACTTTGCTTCTCAGCATCAAGCCAAAGGAGGTGGCATAAGGTGGAGAGTAAATATATCTTGGACCTTTATCTGTCTGCCTAAGCAAATTTGCCAAATTTGTTTTAGGCTACCAATAAATCCATGTTGACATAATGGGAGTCTTTGTTGGTGTTCCTCAAAATCTCCATACCTGGACATCGCAGGCTTGCTGGTAGCCCTTGATCTCTTATGTACACTGAAAACAGTGCCCACTCCCAAGGAATGACGGTAAAGATCCGATCTTGGGTGTTTCCATGGCTATTCAATCTTTGCACTGATGCCCTCCTCCTTCTCTATTCTGTGCTGACCAACAAACTATCCTCCCTCTCCTTAATCTTCAATATTGCTAACTTCTCAACTGTTAGAATGTTGAGAAAGAAATTTAATTCTACAAGCATTCATCTACTGTGCCTATCTACCATGTGCAAAGCACTGTACTAGACCCTGAGGATAACAAAGATGAAGCATGATAGTCCTTGACCTCAAAGATGTTAAATTCTATTGAGGGGAAAGGGTTTGGGAGATTATGATATAAACTTAGTACAATGTCTTGAGCCTGGCACAGTCCCTGGCACAAGTTAGCTCTTAATATAGGTTCCTTGAATGATTGATTAATTGGTTGAAGACAAAGAATAAAATCCATTTTTTGAATTTTACTACCTGTAGGGCCATGACTTTGTTTCCTTTACCGCAAAATGGGGAGAATAATGTCTGCAGTAGTTTCCCAATGGAATTGGTCTGAAACATAAATAAGATCATGTATGTAAAGTGCTTAGCAAACTTCAAAGCATTATAAAATATTTATTAACATTATGTGACCTTAGGCAACTGATAGGTCATATCATATATGACCAATCAGACCTGGAAGAGACTTTAGAGGTTATCATATTCAACCTACTCATTCTAAAGGTGAGGAAACTAAGTTTTAAAGAGTTGGGGTTACTTTCCCAGTCAGACATCTGTAAGTGTCTGAGGAAGTATTCACATTCAGGTCTTTCTGATGCCAAGTCCAGCAATCTATCCACAGAGCCATTTTTATCTCTGCCTCCCAGGAAGTGGGAGGCCAGATAAAAGGGGTATTTGGAAGGCCACAAAATCTTTAACTGGGCCAGTTGATGGGCAACCTCGGCCCTATCTAATGATCCTTCAAATCAAGATATGGGAGGAAACGTGAATCTGAAGTACATGTCTTCTTGGGGGAGAGAGATAGCAAGGTAAAGAATCCAGGGGTCAATGGAACCTTTCCCTGGGATCAGGAGCCACAGTAGTAGAAGCATCCAGATGTTTAGCTTGAGGAATGGATTCTAACATGTCTCTAAATATCCTCCACTACAAACCCTAGCTTTTTCCTGTGGGTGGGAAAGTGAAATAAGAGAATTGGAAGGAAGAGATGAAGCACAAAATTGACTTGGGAGTCAAAAGAATCAGGTTCTAGTCCAGACTCTGCCTCTGACTGTCTGTGTGACCTTGAGTGAGTTTCTTGACCTCTCTTTAAATCTTAATTTCTTCTTTTATAGCATGAGATGGATAAGATTCCTCTCCCTCCCACCTCTAATGATTTATGATCTTTTCTCTTAATTAGACCCAATTTTTCTGATGGTAGCAGATAGAAAGCAAGAGAAAAAGTGAGATGAATGAGGTACCCCCTTGCCAGTGCCTTCTCTACCTGAGATAGGGTAGGAGGTTCAGAGTTATTGACATCCCAGCCTATCATACCCAACAAATTCTTCTCCACACAACTTTCCTCTCCTTCCCCCTCCCCAGGTGCCACTTTTCCTGGAAAAATGACTCCCAAGTCACCCAGGGTGGCTGATGGTGATAAAGCCATCTCAGAAATCTCTCCTGAAAGCTGGGCATAAATGCACACCATGCAGGGGGCTGGGAGAGCCTTGTAAATTACCACCCAGCCCAGCTTGGCAGGGCAATGTGGCACCTCGTTGCCTTTATTTATCTATGCCTCAAGCACCAGAGAATAGATATTTATGCGTTTTCAATATTAGGAGGCAGGCTCTCCATCATTCAGTATTCAGGCTGCTTAAATAACATTAACACTCACCAGATGGAAACGCATTTCTCTTCCAACAGAGCGAACCCCCAGCTCCTGGGAGCTTCAGAGGACTTAATATGGACCTTCACGTGGCACCTTATAGAAGCATAAACACTCCAAGCTGGAAGAGGGCTCAAAGGGCATCTAATCCAACTCATACCTGAGCTAAGATCCTTTCTAAAAGAGTCTTGAAAGCATCCAGTTACAGGGAACCCATGTCTCCCAAAGCAAGACATTCATCATCATCGTCGTCGTTGTTGTTGTAGTTTGTTGTTGTTGTTGTAGTTTTTGTTGTTGTTTTTGTTGTTAAGTTGCCCTCACATTGAGCCCTAAATTGCCCTCTTCATAACTGCCTACCATCCATTCTAGGGTCATCCTCTGCTCTTCAGCACCATGGCCAGGGAAAGCAGCAAAACCTACCTTCAATTAATCTGATCAATACTAATGGATAGAGTGCCTACATTGGAGTGTGGAAGCTACATTAATGGGGATATTTAAGAAGGAAGAAAGGCTGTTACCAGTTTCTAGCAAAATTCCAAGATCTAAAAGGTCAGACAGGCCAGACACTTTTAGAAGTGATCAACATAGTCTGCCAAAGATGCAGAATGTGTGTGGTGGGGAGTGGGGATAGGGAGGAGCTAAGGCAACACCGCTCCTGCCGAGGCCAGAACTATGATCAATGAAGTTTCCCTGAACTTGGATCATAGGAAAAATATTTCAACTCTTCCTTCTGACTGTGCCATCCCCCTAATAATATCTGGAGCTTTGATGCAAACTAACTAAGTTAGGTGCAACCTAACAATAGCAACTTCACTGTGAACAGATAAGGACAAGTTCCAAACAGATAGGACTGTAAAGTCAAGCTTCTCCTCCAGGCAGGGAACCCACAGTGGGGAAAAAATAAAAAGAGGTACAAAAGAAATCAGGCAGGTGCTCCTTACAGAGCTATGAAGAGATAACTGATGTATAACTGGAGAAGCTGCTAGCACTAATCAGCCCTTCAAGAGATGATCAAGAAGGGAGGACCATAGGAAGAGGCCACTCACTGGATAGGAATGTAGACAGATGCAGTATAGATGGCTAATTTCATAGAGCAACCAGCTAATAGGAAAGATGGTACCAGTCAATAACAGTGAATTGTATATTTTTGGCTACTACATAGCTAAGAAAAAGAGAAAGTATGTCCATACCTTGCTAGTGTCAAGTCAATTCCCCAGGTGTATGTCAAAAAGTCATCTCTCTGTCTCTGTCTCTCTCTGTGTCTCTGTCAGTCTCTGTCGCTCTCTCTGTCTCTCTCTGTCTCTGTCTCTGTCTCTGTCTCTCTCTCTCTCTCTCTCTCTCTCTCTCACACACACACACACACACACACACACACACACACACACACACACACATCCATCTCAGAGTGGGGAGGGAATCTTAGAAGATGGGATACTGGCAGCAGTTTGGTGAAGCAGCACTAACAGTAGATGGTTGTCAGTACTATGGCCACAACTAGCCTGCATTATACTACCATAGGTAGCAAGCACAGGACCTCTTATATTTAAGGATGAAAAAGGACCGTTACTGGTTGTCAGAGTCAATTAGAATGATTCACTTTGGTGCCCTTAGATGATTTGGATTGCTTGCCAAATTATAGTCAAATCCAGGTAAATCTCTGGAACTTAGAAAAACATTGGTGCATTGTCAAGAAGTCCTATAGAATACCCCTGACCCACATGTGTGCATATATATACATATATATGCATGTGCATATATATGCATATATATGTATGTGTGTGTTCTTTTGTTTTCCAAATATATGGACCAATGAAGAAAAAGTCAAGGAGGCACTTTCCTATGGCTATGTTTACCCATTTGGGGGTTTTATGTCCTGTGGCAGTTTGATACCATATCTAATGGCAAGAGATTAGCTTGCTAGTAAGAGTTGAGTTTCTGATGATGATATTATGCTGAGAAAGCCTAGGCTGCCTCTTTGGAAAGGCACAGGGCTGCTACCCCATCACACTGAGCACATGTCTAAGAGCCCATACATAATATCTGAGGGCAAGCAGTAAAAATCTAATCCCTCCTTCACATGACAGCCTTCTGAATAATTGAAGGCAGCTTTCTTTCCCTTCCTCTCTCCCCCTCCCCCCCATTTTCTATTGGCTGAATATACTCAGTTCATTCAACTCACATTTATATGTCATGGTCTCTAGTCCCCTAATTATCCTGATCTCCCTCCTCTGGACCCACTCCAGTTTATCAACGTCCTTCCTAAAAGACAGTTCTCAGGACTGAGCACAATACTCCGGATGTCTTACAAGAGCAGAAGATGATGAAACAAACTAGCACCTCCATCACACTGCCTACTATACTATTATCTGCATAGACTAAGAATGAATGTATTATGGCTGCTGTATCACACTCTGCACCCATTTTGACCTTAAAATTACTAAAACTTAAATGACTAACATTGCTAAAACTTACTTACAATCACTAAGAGCCTTTGAAATTTTTTCACATGAACCATTACTCAACCACAGATCACCTGATTTATGAATTTAATTTTTGAGCCCAAGTTGAGTACCTGATATTTATTTCTATTAAATGTTCCCTCATTAGGAAGTAAATGAGATAAAATGGAAAGAGCATTGAACTCTGGACCCAGAAGACCTGGATTCAAATCCTGCCTCTGATATTTACTAGCTATGTGATCACAAACAAATATCCTTCCTAGGTCTCACTTTCCTCCTCTGTAAAATCAAGGGTAGGATTCAACTACATGATCTCAGAGGTCAGTCACATCCAGCTCTGGAGCTATAATCACAGGTCCTATAACCCACTCCAAGAGTAATCAAATCCCTCTAGAGAATCCTAATAGGACTAAGGCCTCCCAGTATAAGGAAATTGCTGACTTCACATAGTGAAGGTAGATGGAGAACCATTTTTTAAAATAACTAGGCCAGGCAATTCAATTTAAAAAAAACAATTCAACAAGCATTTATTAATAATCTAATATGTTCATGGTTCTGTTCTAGGGACACAAAGATGAAAAATGACCTGCCCTCAAGGAGTTTTCAATATAATAGAAGAGAGAAACAACTTGTACACAAATAAATATGATATGATACTAAGTAGAAGGTGATCAGTGCAAAGGAGATATATATGTAGACAAAATACTCAAGGAAAATGGAAGAAGGCTGAAGCCCATTTCAGTTGGAAAGAGCAGAGATGGCTTTGTGAAGAAGGTGAAGATGGGATTTAAGCTTTGTCTTGGAAGAAGAAAAAGGGATAAAAAAACAGGGATAAGGAGAGAATACAATCTGAGCTAACTACACAGGGAGGAAGAGAGAGAACAAAATGAGATTGCGGGATGGTTAACAACTACTCCTTCTACAGAGACAGCATAACATAGTAGATAGGGCACTGAGCTTGGGTTTGAATTTGGATTCAAATCCTGCCTCAGATACTTGCTAACCGTGTGACCCTAGACAAATCACTTCATCTCTCTTGGCCTCAGTTTCATCATCTGTAAAATGGGCAAGTTTGACTCAGAGGCCTCTAAGTTCCCTTCTAGTTCCAAAGCCATGGTCCTATGATCTATCCTCCACCTTCCTGACCCTCAAAAAGTCCTACAGTCCTCTTGCAATTTTTCCAAAAGAGGCTTCCAGTTACCATTAACCCCAAGGCTGAGAAAAGCAGAGCTGTCTGTGGTCCTGGAGCGGATAAGAGAGAGATCCCTCTCCTCTGCTAAAGAGTAAACTTCAAGCTTACACTTTCCCCCCTGCTTAAGAGATGCCAGTGGAGACAATATTTTAGGTTTTAATGAATAAGACTCCTCCCATCTATCTCCTTCAAACATGTGCTTGGGTATACAGGGTGTCCCAACAAGTTAAGCAAAGGCTTAGAAGTTTAAAACTCCACTAAGACTTTTAGAAAGGAAGGAAAGAAACAAGCATGTATTAAATGCCTACTATGTTCCAGGCACTATGCTAAACACTTTACAAATAGTATCTCACTTGATCCTCACAACAGCCCTGATAGAGACGTGACATTATGATTACTATTTACAGATAAGAAAACTGAGGCAGAGGTGAAGTGACTTGCCCAAAGTCACATAGTTAAATCTGGCACACATTAAGTACACAGGTGTTTAATAAATGTTGATTGATTGAATAAGGCTAGTGATACAAAGAAAAACTAAAGACCTACTTATCCCAAAGAGGGAGGCATGGACACCCATGAAGATTAGGTGACTTGCCCTGGTTCACACAGAGGATAGGTAGCAGAACTGGAATTGAAACCTAGGTCCTCTGGCTCCAAATCAGTTCTCTTTTGCCGTATTACTCTGCCTCCCATCATCCCTGCCACAGCAAAAAGTCTCTGATCAAGGTTTTCCATTCCTCAAAGCCTCAGTTATAATGGGCTCATGGCCCCTTCTCTTGAGAAATTGATAGTCTTATGGGACAGAAAGACTAAGATTTCTCCTTTCCCATGCCATTATCATTGGAAATCACTTCCACTACACACACACACACACACACACACACACACACACACACACACACAGACACACACGTATTTAAAATATGAAGGGAGATGAGAAAGTTTCTTTTCCAATTCTGGCTCCATCTTAGGAAAGAAAAGCCTGAGTTCCAGACAGTGGAAGTGACTTAACCAAGGTTCACTCAGGCAGGAAGGAGAAGAACTAGAGAGAAGCCAGAGAAGCCAAGTTCTCTGCCTCCCAATCTATTGCTCTTCCTGTGACATCATGCTACCTTCTTCACTGTTTCTCCTCTCTCCCTTCTCTGTCTCTCTCTCTGTGGCTCTGTCTCTGTTTGTCTCTGTGTCTCTGTTTCTGTTCCACTATCTGTCTTCCTTCCCCCACTCCCTTTCTCTCCCTCCCTTCTTCCCTTCCTGGCCAGCAGCTTTACTCCCCTCTGTCTTCATATCCCCCTGTCACCCTCAATCATGACATCGCTCTATTGGTCTCTGGTTTTCCACTCCATAGACAGTCATGTCTAGTTGAATGTGGGAAGAGGCTGGGATATGTCTATAGGGCTGACATAGGATAAAGAGATCTGGTCCTCTGCTTCTCCTCCCATGTAACCCTGGGCCCTGAAGGCCTGAGACTTAAAGGGCTCTTCCTAATTTATTACCATGTGGCCTGAGCAGACAACTCACCTTCTCTTGGCTGCAGAGAACAATGAAGTGAGAACTTGGCCATGCCTCTGGGTAGTCCTACAGGGGTAGAGCAAGAACCAATAGGGAAAAGTTACAGGGAGGCCAATTTCATTTCAACCAAGGCAAACTCTTCCTGATAACGATAGCTTTCTGAGAGTAGACCCAACAGCCTTGTGAGAGAGTGAGCTTTCTGTTACTGGAAGTATCAAGCAGAAATCAAATATCTCCACATCAAGGAATCTCTAGAGGGAAGGAGGGTCCTGTGTGGGTAGCAGGCAACATGACATGATCTCTAGAGTCTCTTCCTGCTTGGGGTGGGGGTCCCTAGGTTTCAACAAACATGATGAAGATAAATGAAATATTCTGTTCATTACTCTACATCCACCTGAACCTTTCAGATTTTATTCAAAGGGGACACTAGCATTTGCTCACCATGTGCCCCCTGGTGGCCTGAAATGGTTGATGGTTAATGAACTCCACAGTCACCTATCTGTCTTAGGGAAGGAGCAGAACAAAAGAGGGACATGGGCCCATTTTGAAGAGGAAGAAGTAAAGAAGAAGAGAGGAGGCTGAGAAAGAGAAAGAAAGAAGAGGAGGAGGAGGAAGAGAGAGGAGGAGGAGGAGGAGGAGGAGGAGGAGGAGG
>NC_058131.1:692984121-693008862 GCF_016433145.1 Gracilinanus agilis
GAGGAGGAGGCAGGAGAAGAGGAGGAGGGGAGAGGAGGAAGGAGAAGAGGAGGAAGAGGAGAAGGTGGAAGAGGAGGAGGAGGAGGAGGAGGGAAGAGGAGGAGGGAGGAGGAGGCAGGAGAAGAGGAGGAGGGGAGAGGAGGAAGGAGAAGAGGAGGAAGAGGAGAAGGTGGAAGAGGAGAAGGAGGAAGAGGGAGGAGGAGGAGGGAGGAGGAAGAAGAGGAGGAGGAGGAGGAGAAAGAGGCATTCATGCTGGCTCCCAGCTCAGCCCCTGGTTAGCTGTGCTCCTGGAGCTCTGACCTGTTATTGCTGCAGCTGACAGACCCTGAGCGTCAGCATCTCCCCCATCCCCTCCTTTGTCCTCTGTCTCCCCAAGCCACCTCTTTCTCTTCTTTCACCCTCCTCCCCTGGCTCACTCTCCCTCGCTCTCACTCTCTATTGCTTGCTGGCTCTCTCTCTGCCTCTGTCAGAAATGATAAGAATTAATTAAATTTGTCCTCCTCTCCTCCTGCTTTGTCACTGCCTGGGGGATTTATCAGTCTCCTCTGCCACAGGCACTATCAGATCTGAAAGAAGAAATGATGTGTTCAGGTGTGCACACATGTGCTGTTTGGGTGCACATACGTGTGGGTCCCCCTACATGTGCACACGAGTGTCCGGCATGCAGGCAGCACAACTTTGGGTTGGCTTTGGGCAAGCCTTTGTAGGCATGTGTGCACACTGGATGTTTGCCCATTTGTGCGTGTCACTGTGTCTCTCCATGGGATATGCATGTAAGCACTTACCCTGGGCAGGCACATGGGGATGGACAATTGGGTTTGCCCTTTGCATCCTTGCTGGGCATGTGTACATAAGTCACTGTCTATATACAGGCCATGTGTCCGTGCATGTGTGTGGCTATGCACACCTGTCATACATGTATCCCCATGCAGATATAACTATACAACACACACAAGGCCACAGGCATATGTGTTTATAAGATTCATGCCCTTATAGAGACCTACACACGTGTGTGGGTTATTGTGTCATGGAAAAACATACACCCATGTACATGTGCAGGTACACCAGAATAATGATCTTCTGGGCACTTGTTTGTGTGAGCAGACACGGCAGGTGTGATCATCCTGCTGTGTGTGTTGTGTACATGTATGTTTATGCCTGTTGTGTTACTGCATGTGTGTGTTGCATGTACAGTTATGTGTTCGTCTGATCACCTACAAAGGGGCTCTTCATTACCCTCCTGCTATATGGGGGGGAGGGGCTCAGTCTCTGTCTACATGCCTGTGTGTTCATGGTCACACATGCACACACGCATGTCCCTAAGAGGGTGTCCGTGTGTCTTTGCACGTCTGGGAACACGGGGATGTGTGGGGGCGCGGGCAGGGGCTCCCCTGGGATGGGGTGTCTCCTCTCTCCTTGGGGTCTTCCAGGAAAGCTTGTCCTAGAAGGGAGTCCTCTTTGGGGCCCCTGGATCCGCCCCAACTTGACGTGCCGCCGTTCTGTCAATGGCGGCATCGCCCGCTGGACGGCCGCCCCCGCGTCTGTTAAATGACGTTGTGTGTCGGCAAAGCTTCAAACACGACCAAGCGGCGGACTCTTCTCGGAGCGGCTCTTGGGCTGGTGCTCGCATGTACACACGTGTCTGTGTGCCTCTTCACACGTGTGCAGATGCAGGCCAGCGCGCTCCACGCCCCGGCCTCCCGGCTCCCCTTCCAGGCTCACCTAGCAGACAACAGTCCCCTCTCCAATTAGGAGGAAAATGAGCTCCCCGCCGGGCTGGCAGTCGCGTGTGGGAGCGAGGGGGTGGGGAAAGGTGGCCGAGAAGCGAGTTAATGAGGCCGCCTTATTTACTGGCCTTCTGGAGGGAGCCGGCGACACTTATTAACTGATTATATAAGCTGATCCCAAATTAGCTGATGATGGAGCCAGGCTCTCGCCCCCCTCCCACCCTCCATTCCGGGCGGCTAAAGAGCCCCGAATCCTGGCAGCCCGAGGCTCGGGGCTGGCAGAAAGGCGGCCATCACCAAGGCGGGACCTTGCCAAAACACGGCTGGGGGGTGCCGGCTTCCCGGAGAGGGGGACACGCGAGGGGCCAGCAGCCATCCCTCCCAAAGTACTCTACTCAGGGCTTACGGTGAGTGACTTAAAGGGCACAAGGAACACACACACACACACACACACACACACACACACACACACACACACCCCAAAATACCTCCTTCCATCAAGCCTGCCATTTTAAATTCTTCTTTGGAAAAGCTCTCACCTCCTAAGAGACTCGGCTAAAACCCAACGACTTAGACCCGACCGGTGGCCCTTCCATGGGCTGATCAATGAATTAACGGTTATTTCTTGAAGCCTCCATAGAGCCGCGGCTTCGGAGTTCTGTTCTCCCCCCTCTCTATGGCTGTGGTTAAGGCACATCTCTGTGGACGTCAGCTCGCTCCCCTATAAAACGGTCCAGCCAGATTGGCCCTCTTTCCACAGGAAGCTTTATCTCACCTCTCCAGGCTTTCTGGTCTGTCCAGAATGCACTTCCTCTCCATCTGGGACCCTTCTAACCTCTAGTGCTGGTTAAAGTTCTCTTCTCCGGGGATGTCTAAGACCCAGCTCCCTGCCCCATCAGCTACAAGCATCTCCCTCCCCTTCCCACAAAGTTCTCTTGTATTTATTGGGTGTCTTTTCTGTTGGGGTTGTCTCCCTGGGTAGAATGAAAGCATCTCAAGGGGGAAAACGATTTCACTGAAGTCTTTGTAACCTCTTCTGGAAGGGTGGGGGAACATAGGAGAGGGAGCCCCAAGCTCAGGGGCTGTGGGAGTCCATTTCCATAAGACAAAGTGCTCAATTCTTGTTCAGGGAAATGGATGCTTATCAACCCTACAGAGCTGCGTACTCAGAGTCTACCGAGATTAGATAAGACATCTTTCCGCTTATAATCTGCTCGGGCATTCTGACACATACACAGATGACTATTTGATAAGTTTTGGACCTGGTTCAGAATGCTCCTGGCTCTATTACTATAGGCAAGTCATGTCACTTCTCTGGGCCTCCGTTTTGTCTTCTTTAAAATGGGTATGATGATACACGACCCTTGCTCTCTCAAAGGTGATGTGGCTAAAAAACACTTTGTGACTCGTCAGGCTCGACAGAAATGGAGGCTGTGGTTATTTTCGTTGCCCCCACTCTTTGGGAGGATACTCCTCCAATAATCCACATTGTTTTTTAATCCCATGTGATTATTGTCTATGCCTTTTCCCATAAACCCCAGAGAGGATCTGTCTATCCAAGGAGACCAAGGTCCTTCCCTGGTTCTTTGAATAAATATCTTTTGCACATTAACAGAGGGCTTAGGTTGTCCACTGGTCATTCATTCATTCTCACCACTCAGGAATTAGAGTATAAGGGACCCGAAAGGCCATTACACACCAGTTCCTTTCCTGTCATGTCTGTCCTTGGAGAGGTCTCTTGTCTAGAGATGAAATTTTTGTGTCTGGGGCAAGCAAAAACTATATCTAACAGGGCAGCTGGGTAGCTCAGTGGAGTGAGAGTCAGGCCTAGAGACGGGAGGTCCTAGGTTCAAACCCGGCCTCAGCCACTTCCCAGCTGTGTGACCCTGGGCAAGTCACTTGACCCCCATTGCCCACCCTTACCAATCTTCCACCTATGAGACAATACACCAAAGTACAAGGGTTAAAAAAAAAAAACTATATCTAACGTAAGTGGTGAGCGCTACACTCTCAAACATTGCTGGGGAGTGGGGTGGCATCTGGTGTCTTCCCACTTGGAATGAAATATTCTTGCTAACTAGGTGCTAAGCTCAGTTGTCTCTACAGTATTAAAGGACTGAAAATGCTAATGGCACCCTCAAAATTCGGGAACTTCAGGCAAAGTCTTAGTTGCCCTGCCCTAGTTACAGCTCTGTTCTTGCACCGTTGCTCACATATAACTCATAGGAGTTTAGTGCCAAATGTTTAAGAGATGAACCTTTCAGGACATCTAGCCCAGTACTCACATTTTTAAAGTTTAGGAAACTGAGACATAGAGGGGTTAAGGGATCTTCCCAAGGTCATACAACTAGGACATGTCAGAAGCAGTATTTGAAGACATCTTCCATACTCCATGTCCAACACTTGATCCATTCATACATTCACAATGTTTTTATTTGGCCAGAAGGAGGGGATATTTCTAATTATATAAATTTAATTGCATTATCTACATTTTGAGAGGTGTGAACAAAGTGAGATGTGCTATTAAAGGTGTTCCTGAAAGATGAGAAGAAGAAAATCTTTATGGAAAAATTGGTATTTGAGTTGAGACTTAAAAGATGGAATTTAACAAACAGAAATCAGGAAAACAGGTGTTCCAGATAGAGGGAAGTCATGGAACCTAGTGAGTATAAGGGTATTTCCAGTATAGATAGCAGCCCAAGATGACTAGAGAATAGGTTAGAGAGAGAGGATCTGGAGGGAGCCCTAAAGGCAGATAAAAGACTTTAGACTTTGCTCTATTCAATAGGGAGCTATTGAAGACTATAGAACAGAAGAGTGACACTGCAAGAACTCTGAATCAGACATATGAATTTGGCAACATATGAATAATGGATTGGAGAGGAGAGTGGAAATATGGGTAGGTAAGAGGCATAAGTTTAAAAGTAGGTGTGTAAGCAGGCTAGGAAAAGCCTTAGCTGGAGGTCATGGACATTCTGAATGGAATGCAGGGGAAGGAGGAAGTGGCTTGTGCCTGAGAAGGACTCCATGGTGGTTGGTACAAACTGTTGCTGACCCTGGGAGATCTCAGAGCTAGGGGAGTTGTATCCAGATTCCCTGGGATCCTGAGAGTGGTGAAGGCTTACAGCAGAGGACATCAGACCTGCAGAGCAGCACCGAGTAGGGAAGTGGTTTGTGATCTGGTGGACAGCATTGCAAACTTTCTCTCCTTACCTGGGTACCTTGGAACACCTGTTCTGTTGGTGTTGACTCCTGGCATCCTGAAACCATCCCTGGATTAGCCGTGATTTCCCAAGTAAAGCCACCCTCAGGTCCTCAGCTAAGCTGACCAAACCTGGCTGGAACCAGGTTGGGAGGAACTTTTCCCTTATGACTCCAGTACTGCTTTCTTTGGGCTCTGTCTTGCTTAGATCATAGGAGAGTGTAGACAAGTCCTTTCCGTGCCCCTGTGGTTTGCTCTTAGCTTTTAGGTGTAGTAAACCCTATTCCCATCCTTAATTTTAGTTTGTCCTTGATTAAATGTGTAGCCTTAATTTATAAACTCCTGCCTTTACTTTGCTGGTTTCCATAGGCCTGGTCTTGGTGCTTCAGAGTGGCAGTTGGACCTAACAGCCAATTCAATAACAGACACTCCTTTGCTGTTAAACTTTAGTCCCTACTTGTGGGCCCCTTCCTGTCATTCCTCTCTCTCACACCCACCTAGGCCCATATTTACTGTTCAAGGCACCTTTCCCTGGTTTCTCCCTTAACAGTTGTCACCCACACAAGTGATCATCAGGGTTCATCCTCAATTTGTGGTCATGGATTGCGAAAAGACAGAGAATTGTGAGATAGATTATGGAGGTAGGTTGAACAGGAAGAAAGGAAAGAAACAAACATTTATTAAACATCTATTTTGTGGCAGGATCTGGGCTAAGTACTTTACAAAAATTATCTGATTTAATTCTTGCAATAATCCTTGGAGAAAGGTACTATTATCATCCCCATTTTATAGATGAGGAAAATGAGGCAAATAGGGTTAAGTGATTTGCCCAGGGACATATCACAAGTAAGTTTCCAGGGTAGGATTTGAACTCAGGTATTCCTGACTCTATTGTTCAATCTTCTCCAGCACCTAGCTTCTTCATGTAGTTGATAAGACACATGTCATGGAATCAGGAAGGTCTGAGTTCAGATCCTGCCTCAGATGTTTAATTAACTGTGTGTCCCTAGGCAAATTGCCTAAGCTGTCTGGGTCTCAATTGATTCATCTGTAAAATGATGAGGCTGGACTTGATGGCCTTCAAGCTCCTATGCAGCTCTAAATCTATGAAGAACTTGGGCTAGATGACTTCTAATATTCCTTGCAGCACTACTGACAAACCTGTGACTCATTTTCATAGAAGGGATCATTGAGATCATAGAAGTCAGTGAGATCACTGAAAGGAGAGAGAGAAAGGAACCCAGGGTCAATTCATAGACTGCCTTTTTTTATGGAGGAGAATGGGGCAGAAACACAAATACGGTGACTGAAATATTCAATAATATGGGAGAAGAGCAACAAGGAAGTCCAAACCAAGTAATAAATGAGGTCCAAGGGGAAAAGCCATTACCAACAAGGGAGAACAGGGAAGGCTTTGTAGAGGAGAAAGCATTTAGGTTGACTTTTTTAAATGGGCAGAAATTAAACAAGCAAAGATAGGAAAAGAAGACTTTCCTACCACAAGAAGAGCATCATGGGGAGTAAAAAGACAAGCTGCATTCGAGGGGACAATATTGTCCACTTTCATTAAAACAGAGAGTGCATGATAAAGATAAAACTGAAAAGTAAGATAGTACAAAGTAACAGAAAGCCCTGAATGCCAACCAAGAACTCTGAATTTAAATCAGTAAATGATAGGGGTCAATGATTTTTATTAGAAGAGAAGTAAGCTGAACTTTGTGGAGCCACTTCACACAAAGACATAGACAAAGCCCTCTCCAGAGCCAGAGGCTGAGACTCAGGCTATAGATAAAGCACAAGAACTCACTAAGAAGAGACAGGATGGGATACCAGACAGCTCAGAAAGGGAAACCAATCTAACCATGATTGGGGAGGCATTGAAACCCAGGGGAGAGAACCTGGAATTGAATGCAGGAAAGCTGTGGGGGTCAGGTCTGACTCTCCCACAATCTAGATATGTAACCATGGACAGCTCACTTTCCCCAGAAGAAGCTTAGTTTCTTCTTAAATAAAATCCATCACACACACACACACACACACACACACACACACACACACACACACACACTGGGGAGTTGTCCGGATTAGATGGGAAGCGAAAGAAACAAGTATTTATTTTTTTTCCAAATAAAATTTTAGTTTTTTTTTTAATTAAGTGATTTAATCCATATTTTACAATTGAAGTAGACAAAGATTAAATGACTTGGCCAGGGGTCACACAGCAGGAAGTGTCTGAGGTTGGATTTGAACTCAGGTCTTCTTGACTCCAGGTCCAGCACTCTATCCACTGAGCCACCTAGCTGCCTCTATTAGATGAAATAATGATGAATCCAAAGTGCTTTGTAAACATGGAGACACTATATAAGTGGCGATCATTATTAACTCCACAGAAGAGTCCTATAGCCAAGGGCAGCCCATGATTGTGTAAAAATCTGGAGAGAACCCAAGGAGCTGAATACAGAAGCTTGTGGGGTATGTCCATAAGGGTAAAACTTCAGCTACAGTAGCCCCATGATAGGGAACCAGTTTGGACCAAAGGATTCTATATTTAGAGCTCAGAGCTACTCTTGTCTCTAATGCAGTTACTGACACCCAGAAAGGTTAAGAGACATCATTGCCCATGGTTACACTGTCTAGTAAGTAGTCCAGCTAGTACTGGACTTCAGGGCTCATTGCTCCCTCCATGCTGGTGTTCTCCACCTAGAAGGAAGAGAGAAAACAGGCATTTATTAAGCATTTACTTTGATTCAGGCACTGTGCTAATAAGCTCTGGGCATTCAATCCCTGTCCTCAAGGAGTTTACATTTCAATAGGGGGGAAAACACAAACAAAAGGCAACTCAAAAGTAGGGCAGGAACATGAGGGTGCCATGAAGTCCAAAAAGCCAGGCACAAGCTTGGGGAGGGTCCAGTAGTGGAAGGAAGGTGGGCTTTGTGGAGAGTTAGTCTATAGCAGTGATGGTGAACCTTTTAGAGCTGGAATGCCAGGTCCTGCCCCTACCCACCCCAGACTGAGTGCTGTACTTGCTCCTCCCCAGAGACTGAGTACCATGTTCCTCCCCTACCCTTACCCCACACGGAAGGAGGAAGCACTCCCATTGGGCTGCTGGGCAGAGGGGTGGGTGAAGTGAGGAATTTCCTCAGCAAGTGTAGAGAGGGGCAAGGGAGTGGCCCAAACACTCTGCTCCCCTCCAGCTCTGCCGCCTATGAGCCACCACCCTTACTCCCTATGTTCTCCCTTTAGGCTGTTGAGCAGAGGGGTGGGGGATATAAAAAATGTCAGGCACAGAGGAGAGGGGAAAGGGAGCTGCTCTGCCTGAGTCCCTCTGCTTTTCTAGTAACAAATGGGGGGGGGGGCAGCCATGTGCCCACAGAGAGCGCTCTGTGTGCCATCTTTGGCACCTTGCCATAGGTCCACCGTCATTGTTTGATAGTGAGAAATTGGCAGGGGAAGTAGTATGTTCCAGGGTAAGGAAGGTGAGTGAAGTCCCAACAGGAGACAGCATGTGGAGGCATGATTTTGAAATCCAGATGGTCAGGACCAGGGCCAGGAGGGGAATGGAAGCTAGACTCATCTCAAATAGCAGTAACAGACTTGGGCATTGACATTGATGGTGGCCTCCAAGCTCTAATGAAAAAGTACCTCTGGAGCATCCAGAGAGATGGAAATCCATCCAGGATTGCTCATATCACACAGTATAGGCAGCCATCTACCCTACCCAAGCCAGGACTGGTCCCTGAATGGGCATTAGAAGAGGAAATCAACTGAATTTCTATCACATATCCCTTACCGAACCCCCCCCCTACCCCCAAACCAGAGCTCAGAGGGAAGAAGGAAAGCCACTTTAGATGCAAACCAGCTTGGAGAAAAATCTCCACTTATCCACCCTTTCCTACCTCTCCCCAACCTTATCTTTAGGCTTGGCCCCACCCCTGCCAATATATCAAAGAGTATATATGAAACGTGGGCACTGGGCTCCCACTGTAATCAGTTTAATTATATTGAAGATATTGCCTTAATAGGCTTAATTTTATTTAAAATACATCTAGCCAAGGCAGAGATGATACATAGCAGAAAATTGGTTCAATATTATGGATGGAGGGTGTCACCAGCCCCTATGTTTTACTTACAAACAGAATACACTTGATTAACTAGGGGATAGTGTCATAAGCAGGTCTCAGAGCCTTGCAGAGAGAAAAACAATACAGCACTCCAGCACCAGCTTTACCCATAAGCATAGTAGGGGACTGCCTATGCCATTTAAAAATTAGAGACACCCCTCTCACCTATTGCTTCCCCACCAGCTGATGACAGATAGATGGCACAGTGGATAAAACGCTGGGTCTTGCCTCAAGAAAACCTGAGTTCAAATCCAGTCTCAGACACTTAATAGCTTTAAATTCGTGTAACTCTGGGAAAGTTATATAATCTGTTTGCCTTGGAGGCAGCAAGGTGGTTCAGTAGAGGCAGGAAGACCCAACCTCAAATATGACCTCAGATACTTGCTAGCTGTGTGACCCTGAACAAGTCAATTAATCTCTTCTTGCCTCAGCTTCCTCTTCTGTAAAATGGGAGTATAAAAGCATCTACCTCCTTGGGTTGTTTTGAGGGTGGATTGAGATTATATTTGTAAAACACTTAGCACAGTACCTGGCATATAGTAGGCACCATACAAATATTTTAATATTGATGGTGTTGGTGATGGAGTAGGGTAGGGGAGGTGGGGGAGGTTCCTTTAATTCCCTGGAGAGAGTCAAAACTAGGAATACAAATGGTTCTAGGAAAAGGGAACATGGTATAGTGGAAGGGGCTCCAGATTTAGAGCCAGAAGATCTTCATTCAAATTCTGGTTCCAGTTTCCACTTGCTGTACAACCTTTCCCGAATCATTGCCAGATTCCAGGCCTCAGTTTCCTTGTCTGTAAAATGATGGGATTGGTCCAGATGGCCTCTACAGTCCCTTCTAGCTCCAGAACTATGATTATATGATTCCCTCTTAGAGGTCTCTTCTTTAAAATAGGGGAAATTATACTTTCACCCGCTTCCTTGAAGGGCTGCTGCAAGGATCATGCTTTGTGAACTGTAAAATGTTATGGAAATGGGAGCTATTACAATATTCACATTATTGTTCCCTGCCATGATCCCATCTTACCCTCCCAGCAACCCTGTGTCATCCACTCTTTGCATATAAATTCTCCATTCTAAATTGTATTTCCTTAGGCCCAAACTCTCTGTACCTTCCAAGCTGACAAATGGTAGATGCACCAAAGTTGCCCAGGCCTATCCAGTGTACTAATGGCAGAGGATTTCTGGTCAGACGTGGGGCAGTGACAACACATCTGCAGATACAAAAAAAGAAAATGCACCTCTCTCCTTTCTTTGCCGAAGCGAGAGGCTATGGATTTGGAATCTTGGATCTGCTGTCAAACTGTTGGTCTGCTGGTAGTTTTGATGAACTGCCTTTTTTATTCTTTGCTACAAGGGATAACTCGCTGTGGGACAAATTATATTAGGAAATGAAGGTGATGTAAAACCGAAAGATATCAATATAATCTCTATAAAAATCTGAAACAAGCATAAATGCTTCAGTCAAAGCCTACAGCAGATCGGAAAGAGGGAAGGCTGATCAGATGCTTAGAGATGCCTCCAAGAGGCCAAAGGAGGTGATTTGGAGGCCATCAAAGACCAGGAGACATATTTTTGGAGCCAGATTTGGAAGAGACTTTCTTTGTATAAGAAATGGGGACAGGCAGGATGGACAAGGGCCAAAGCAACTTCAGAGTGGTCTCACAGCATAGCCTAGGGTCAGAAGAGATAGACTAGGGAATGACCCCTTGTAAGAAACCAGAGAAGTAGGGATAAGATAGAGCTAAATATATGATGGAAGTTGGAGAGGGTGGCAGTTAGACAGCCAGGCTTGAAGATGGGAGGTCCCTGGTTCAAATCTGGCCTCAGACACTTCCTAGCTGTGTGATCCTGGGCAAGTCACCATTGCTAGCCCTTGCCATTTTTCTGCCTTGGAACCAATACACTCCATTAATTCTAAGATGGAAGTTAAGGGTTTAAAGAAGGAAAAGTCTTATAAGGACTTAGAGTGGTACCAGTCCCAAAGAACATCTCAGAGGTTGGCTGAGTCAACAACTGCAGCAGGCAAACTCATCACCGTGCTTTGTAACAATCTTTCCCTTTGCTACCTCCTCATCCATTTTACTTATATCTATTTTCCACACGTCCACAGAATCCAAGGACTGAAGGGAACCTCAGATGGCATCTAGGTCAACCCACCCACAAGTAAAGGAATCCCCATGGCAATATCTTGTTGAGCCATAGATGTCAAGCTGCAAGGGAATCGAGAGGCCACTCAGTCCATTTTACAGATGAGGAAGCTGAGGCTGAGGAAGGTCTGCTGTAGATCACAGCAAGTAAGGGTCTAAGGGAGGGTTAAATTTGGACCACCCTCACTCTAAGCTCAGTGCTTTATTCCTAGCACTAGCTCAACAAATAGACCTAAAGCTCTATTGAATGACCTCCAGGGAAGGGAAATTGAGGCAGCGATGTCCACTTTGGGATGACTCTAAATCTTGAAAAGCTTTTCCTGAGATGGAGCTAAAGGCTTCTACTCAAAGCAAGTATCTTCTACAGGAAAACCTTTCAAGCATGTGGAAGCTTCCATGAGCCCCTAAAGTCTACTCTTTTCCAGAATAAAATGACCATTTTCTCTAAATGATCCTCAAATGGCCGAGTCTCTACTTCCTGGGCTATCCCCTCCCAAGTTCTAATGGTGTGAATTCTGGTCTCAGGATAGACCAAAGAAGATATGTGGGGGTATAGGGACCGTTCCTGGCAACGACTCAGATCAAAATATGTAGGCAGCCACCTACTCAGCCTGCATTGAAGGCGGGCCCAGGAGGGCACAAAATGTCTCTGGCCAAAGGGCCTGATGTGAATCATCCAAGATTTACAGAGGAGCCTTGGGAAAGAAACATATAAATCCACCTAGAGACAGGCTAGAAGGGAGTAGCCATCCATCAGGCCCCTGGGCCCAGTTATTTACAGAGGAGCCTTTCTGCCAAGAGAAACAGCCCCCACTTTTTCAGGGTAGCTGGAGAGAGTGAAAGCAGCTCCCCTCCTCCTTTCTGTACTCCAGGACCTACTCTGTAGGTGAAAAATCATTCCCAGACTTAACGAGATAAATAAATGGAGTATACTGGGCTAGCAGCGTGCCCAGCATCAGACAGTTTTGTTCCCAATGCTGACGCATGTCTCCTTCCGGCCAAGTAGTTCCACTCTCCACCTCCTACAGGAAGTCTTCCTTGATTGACCCATCAAGTTCACCACTTTCTCTCTCCCATTCCTTCTGGAATCTCCTTTTAAAAAGAAGTAACCAGGCCAGCCAGGTTCATTCCTTCATTATTCTCCTGGCTCATAGCTCCTGACTCGATAAGACTCTGTCTCTGTCATGCTGCCAGGGAGAAGCTTTCCCCACCCCTTCCCTCATGCACTGGCCCCCAATACTTAGCACAATGCCAGGCACATAATAAGCATTTAATAAATGTTTATTGACTGATATTCATATGCAGTGAACAGTTTTTACCCCCAGAATGACTCAGTATACCCATAGAAAGCGCAGCTATGTTGGACTTTAGTCTCAAAAGCGGCATGGTAGATCAGTGGTCAGAGTCTTAGTTCCTTCAGCCCAGAAGTGCCTGCCTTCATTCGAAACCTACCCATCCCCTGTTCCAGCCCCCAAGGTCTATCTTTCAGTCTCCTCACTCCCAAATAACAGAATACCTTGAGTCAATTAAGTCAAAAGTTGTATGTATAAATGTATAAAACATTCAAAAAAGAAACTTAAAAGAAAATGGCAGGAGCAGCTAGGTGGCTCAGTGGATAGACAGCCAGGTCTGAAGACAGGGGGTTCTGGGTTCAAATCTGACCTCAGACACCCCTAGCTGTGTGGCTCTGGGCACGTCCTTTAACCTCCACAGTCTTGCTCTTTCTGCCTTAGAACTGATACCTAGTATTGCTTCTAAGACAAGATAAGGGCTTTAAAAAAAAGGAGATGATCAATAGTCAGTCCCATTTGGTCCTGGAGCTGATAGGGAGCCATGAATTGAATAGGAGAGGCGGCATGGGCAAACCTGCCCTTTAGAAAAATCACATTGGCAGCTGAATAGAAGATGGACAGAAGCAGGGAGAGACTCGAGGCCGAAGGACCAACCAGGGGGTTATTTCAATAGTCCATGAGTGAGCTGATGGCGGAGATCTATAGAATGGAGGAAGCAGCAGGAGTGGAGAGACAGGAACAGACAGGAGGCATGTTGGGAAGGAAGAAAATGGCCAGATTCAGTATTGGCTCTGATGTGTGGGCTGAGTGGCAGTGAGGAGTCAGGGATGGCTCCTAGGCACATGGGGGATTGGGATGCTGATGCCTACCTAGGGAAGTTTAGAAGAAGGATTCATTTGGGAGGAAGAAAATGTCATGAGACCAGCAATGGAGATCACAATCCTCTGATGTCTGCTTGTCCTGGGGGACTCCCTCTGTCCCTCCCAAACAAACAAACAAAAAAAAAGGAATGAGGATTTCTTGTTCACCACCCACTGCCCAGCACAGAGAATCTTTCCTCCCCCATCATTCTGTGTGCCCCCTGTGAGAGGGGCTCCCCATGGGGCACATCCCCCGAGTTCCTCTCACCATCTGTAATGACTGAGGTAGAGTGGGAATGAGAAGAGGGGAAGGGGCAGCTATGACAGTTGTGGTTAGGATTTAACTGTCCTGAAGGATTGATGCACTGGGGAGAAAGGGAAGAGCACTTTAGAGAAGCAGGATGGCATAGCTAATCATTGGTAAAGAGAGGCATAGGGTTGTGGTTGGCTATGATGGGCTGAGTGGGATGTGGCTCATGTTTCCATACTTCTACTGATCACTACTCGGGGTCTTGCCATAGAGCCCATTTTGAACCCCTCAGGAGTAATGGATAGGGCATTGGACTTGGGGCCAGAACAGAACTGGATTCAAATCCCACTTTGGACAAGTGAGACTATATAACCACAGATAAGTCACATGATCTCAGTGAGCTCTTGATTGTCTCATCTATAAAATGAGACTAAGAATACAGTGAATCCCTCCCTCACAGGGCTTCCACAAGACTCGAATCAATCATTCAGCCAAAAAAATATTTCCTGCCCAGTGCCGGGCTCTGATTACACAAAGGCAAAAGTGAAATAGTGCCTGCCCTCAAGGAGCTTACCGTCCATCAGTAACGAATGAGATTTTTTGATGTGACCTGCCTTACAGGCTTTAAGTATCAGTTATTACTAGTGGGTCCCCCCTCCCTGGAGGTCTTCAGGAAAAGTCTGGGTGACCACCTGTCAGATGGGAGGGAAGGGGCTCCTTTTTCAGGGATCGGGGACAAGGCATTTTCATTGGCTGTTTTCTCCGTGCCTGGAATGCTCTCCCTCCCTTCTCACCTCCCGCCTCTTCGGGGGATCCCTTCAAGCCCCAGCTAAAATCCCATCTTCTGTAGGAAACCTTTTTCAATCTCCCTCAATGCAAGAGCCTTCCCTCCCTTGATTATTCCTTTTTTTCTTTTCTGCGTATTTTTTGTATAGCTCCTTGCATGCTGTCTCCCCCGTTAGACTGAGCTTCTTGAGGGCAGGGACTGTCCGTCACCTTCTTCTGGGTCTCCAGCTCTTGGCAAGGTGCCCCGCACAAAGCGGGCACCTAAATACTACTCGACTTGGCAACTTGACTTGATTGCCTCCAACAAGACTCCTTCTAGCTCTGCAGTTCTATGATTCAGGCTTCACAGAACACGGAATTTAAAGGGACTTTGGCGAACCTCTAGTTTAACGCCCCCATTTTATCAGGGAAGAAACAGAGTCAGGGACGCGACTTTCCTACGGTTATAGCGGTAGCAAATTCAAACCCGGGGCTCCTTACGGCCGGATCAGTGCTTTCCACTATCCCATGGCGCCCCCTGGTGGTTCCGTCTCCAGTCTAAAGCCTACAGCAGACTCCCAGGGCGGAGAACGGGGGGGCACTACCGACCCTGGCAGATTTCTCCTCTCCCTCTAGTAGAAAAGGAAAACGTCGCCGAGCCGGGAGAGAGGTCCTTTCCCATCTTCCCTCACACAAGGATACCCCCTGAACCGTCGTGCATCCTCCTGCCCCAACAGGGAGCCACAAATCCCGAATGACCCCAGTTCTAAAATTCCCAAAATGTGTCCATTTCAATTCAAATCAAATCAAGTCAATGAGCACTAAATAGGTTTTTATTGGGTGCAGAGTGCTGTGCTGGGTGCTAAGTGAAAGAGAAATTTTAAAAAACCCACAATCCCTGCCTGAATGGAGCTTACTCAATAGTCTAGTTTAATATAGTCTTATTAATGGTCTTAATAATAGTCTAATAATAGGATAAGACACCAAGCCATAGACAGTCCTTTGGACTCTTCCATCATACGCTGGTGCCCAGTGCCCATATATCCCCTCCCCACCAACTTCTATTTTTTAGTTGTTTTGTTTTTTTCCCCACATTAGATTGTAAGCTCCCTGAGGGAAAGAACTGGGTGTTTTGTTCTTTTTTTATATATGTATTTTCAGCACTTAACACAATGCCAGGCACATAGTAGGTGCCTGATAAATATTTTTTGACTGACTGACTCAGTGTGCTTTTGGTGAAAGAGTGTGCCCAAGGTTTGGGGGGGACTTCTTCTTTTAAAAAAAACCCTTAACTTCTGTGTATTGGCTCCTAGGTAGAAGAGTGGTAAGGGTGGGCAATGGGGGGTCAAGTGACTTGTCCAGGGTCACACAGCTGGGAAATGTCTGAGGCCAGATTTGAACTTAGGACCTCCAGTCTCTAGACCTGACTCTCAATCCACTGAGCTGCCCTGGAGAGGGGGACTTCTGCAACTTGCTTTTACCAAATCTTCTTACTAAATGCCTTTGCTTTAAGCCAAATGTATCCAGTGCCTGATTACTAAAGGTGAGCACACCACTGGTGGCTCGTGAATTCTAGGAGGTGATTAGGCTCTGGCAGGATTTCCTTAGAACTTAAAGTAGCAGCCCCTTTCTGGGGACTGGAGCTGCCAGTACAAGTTTAGGTAGTAGCCCAGAGGGTGTGTTACATAGAGATGGGAAACTCTGGCTGTCCTGTAGATATCTAATGTGTGACCTGGCTGACTTGTTGGTTAGTTTTGCTGAACTACCCTTTTTTCCCCTTTAAAAAAAACAAAAGGCTTGTTTTCTAGAATGGGTGGGGAGGAATATATTGAGAAAAACACATCAACATTTTTCATTTTGAAAAGAAATCCTATTCTAGTTAAAAAGGCTTCAGAGACTCAAATATGGGAGATCACTGAGGGGTGAGCTAGGCTAGGAGCTTCACAGAGGAACTGAGACTTAAGGAAATGATGGATGTAGAAGAGGGCAGGTAGGGTATGAATTTGGAGACGTCAAAATGAGATTGGGTACAGTTATTGGAGAGCCTTAAAAACCAGGCAGAGGGATCCCAGTTTGATCATGGCTCTATCTCTAATTTGCTGTATGACCTTGGGCAAGTCCTGTGTTCTGTCTTCTGTCCTCTGTAAAATGAGATGGATGAGTTAGGTGATCTTCTGGACCCCTTTCACATCTAAATTCCATGATGCTGCTATGGGATGATTCTAAGATTCTAAAATTTTCTGTTTCTAAGATTTGTTAATAGGATAAGACATAGGAAGTCAGCAATGAAAGTCCCCAAGCTGACAAGCTAAGGACAAATTAGAGGGGGCAAAGGGGGAGCAGCCTAGATCCCTGCTCTGGAAAAGCTGCAGAACAGGCAAAGTCCATGAAATATAGCTATCTCTGGAGCTGCCTTCTCTAGGTCCAGCCTGGGTCTGACTTTCTTCCCAGAGAAGAGACCAGAGAAAGCCCAGCCTTTCTCCTGTTTCAATCCTCTCTCTTCCTCCCTTAGCTGCTAGCTTCATTGCTCTGGCCCTTGGATCCATGCCGAGCTGTAATGGGCCTCCTGGTGGACTCCCAGAATAGATGGCTCAGGGCCTGGGGAGCTGGGCTGGCCTCGCCCTTCGCCTCCCCCATTCATAACGTGGACACTAGGAAGGTCCTTCGACTCCCTGATTGCATTGTGTCTTGCTGACTCCAGGGCTCTGACTTCTTTCTGATTAAGATGTAACAAGAGCTGCCTGATTTGGGGGCCCAAGGCAGTGTTGACACAGGCGTTGGCCTTCTCCTCCATCTCCTTGTCTCTCTCTCTTCTCTTCTCTTCTCTTTCCCCTCTAACTACCCTCTCCCCTCTCAAATGCTTTCCTTTCTCTTCTTTCTGTCTCTTCCTTCTCTTTCAGCTCCCTCTCTCCTTTCTCATTTTATTGTTCTTTCTCTTGTCTCACTTTCCCTCTGCCTTTCCTTACTTCCATTTCACAGTCGCTCTCTTCCCCCTTTTCCTCCCCTTCTCTTTCTCACCTCCCTATTCTCTTTCCTAATTTCTTTGGCCTTTACCTCTCCTTTTTCTTTTCTCTCCCCTATCTTTTTTATCTCTTCTTTTTTTCTCTGTCTCTGTGTCCCTTTGATTGTGTTTCTATGTTCCTCTCTATCTTTCTTTGGCTCTATTTCTGCTATTATCTTTATCTTTATGTCTTTGACTCTGTCTCTGTGTCTCTCATATCTCTATATCACGATGTATATCTGTGCCTCTCCCCTTTTCTTCTCTCTCTCCTACCCTCTTTCTCCTCTTTCTCTCTCCTTTCTTGTTCTCTCTCTCTCTCTCTCTCTCTCTCTCTCTCTCTCTCTTTCTCTCATCTCTCTGTTTGTGTGTGTGTCTCTGTGTTAATCTCTCTCCCCTCCCTTCTTCCCTTACTCCCCCCTCCATTCCTCCTACCAAGCCTGGCTCTCCACCGCACACTGTGTTTACAAGAAAAGGAGGACAGATTTTTGTTTCTCTCTTTTGTCTCCCTTCTTTCCCTGGAGGTAAACGTGCTCACATCACAATCTCCCAGGAAGAAATCCTCTCAGAAAGAGGAAAAATAAGCAGAGATGGAGGGAATTGGGCCACTCTGTGCTTACACACACCCCACCCTTACCACATAAATCCTCCTCAGCCAGCTTGCTGCGTAGGGCTTCTAAGAGCCCCACTGTTATATTTGGGGTAATTGAAAATGTCGATCTTTATTCCCGAGAATAAACAGTGCTAGGGAAGAGAGGGTTGAGAGGAAGGGAAGAAGGGAATAAAGGAGAAAGGAAGGAGAAAGAAAAAAGAGACAGAGACAGAGAAATAGAAGTAAGGAAGAAGGCTAAGAAGCAGAAAGAAAAAAAAGGAAAGATACATAGGTATAAAGGCTCAAAGAATTAGGGTGAGAGAGGCAGAGATGAGAGAGAAATATTTCTATCATTTAAAAAGCAATTTCCCAGTGAGAGAGGTAAATGACTTTAAATACTATCTTATAGATAAGTACACTGAAGATCAGAGAGTTTAAGTGACTTTTCTTTTACCCACAGCTAGTATCTAAACCAAGACTCCAACTTGGCTTTTCGATTTGTTCTCCTCTAGAGCCTGATTGTGTTTTTGTTTCCAAAAAGGTGTCATGAGAACAGGAGATAGTATTCACCTCCCTAAAACATAGATCACAATCCTAACCCAGGAGCTCGAAAGCCAATAAGAAGGAGAAGACAGAAGGGAATAATACGGGACCAGAGACCATGGGGCTTCTGAGATCATAGATGTCATAAGGACATAGGGTTGAGGTAGAGGGGAAAGGAGAACTGTAGAAGCATGTCTAAATGTTTTCTGTGAGCCTATACATGTATTGTATATATGTATGTTCATAAATGAGAAAATATGTTTGAAATAAAGTCTGGACCCCTTAACTTGGCCACTCCATAATCTGACCCCAACCATCTAATCCAGTGATTCCCAAAGTGGGCGCCACCGCCCCCTGGTGGGTGCTGCAGTGATCCAGGGGGGCGGTGATGGCCACAGATGCATTTATCTTTCCTATTAAAATTTAAAAAATTAATTTCCAGGGGCGCTAAGTAATTTTTTTTTCTAGAAAGGGGGCGGTAGGCCAAAAAAGTGTGGGAACTACTGGGCTAGTCTTTCCCACCTGATGACCATAGGATCACAGAACAGGAGCTGGAAGGGAGCTTTGAGGTCACCAAGTTTAACCTTCCATAAATGATGGACTTGAAGCACAAAGCTAAGAGAACATTGGGAAGAAGAAGGAGGTCACCTAAGTTGCACACCTAAGTATGATCCTGGGTGAGACATTTTCTTCTCTGAACCTCAGTTTCCTCATCTGTAAAATAAAAGAATTACACCAAGTGTTTCTTCAAGTCTCTTCTACTTCTGAAAGCTCCAAGGCCCTTCTCACTCTAACATTTTATGTTCTAGATTCCAAGACCACATCTTTCTCTATATTCTATGTTCTAATGTCTTTCCCAGCCCTAATATCCTATGTTCTGTTTTCTAGGGTCCTTTTCAAATGGACCTAAATGCATTTAAGCATTTATTGTATTCCAAACACCATGCTAAGCATTGGGAATAGAAATTCAAGCAAGGAGAAAAAAACAGTCTCTGCCCTCAAGGAGCTTACACTCTAAGGAGGGAAGACAACACAGAAAAGGAAGCTGGGGGTAGGAAGAGGTGAGGATGATGAAGATAGGTGCCATCTTGCTTTGGGTCTGTATATACCCATTGCTAAGCAGAACATCTGCCATACAATAAATGTTATTTTATTCATCAACCAATTTATCAACAAGTGTCTCTGCAGCCAAAGGGCCCCAAGACACTCTTAAAATTCTCCCACACCCTCCCAGGACATCCTAACTTCTACCCTCCCTCTACTACTATTCCTTATACCCAGCTCACCTTCCCATGTCTTTGCTCCTCTTTCTCCAGTCTCATTGAAGCCTCTGGACATGCCTTGGGTGACTAAATGAGCAAGCATATCAGGATTGCCCATTCCTGCCAAAACCCCAGATTTTTATCCTAGTCATAATAAAATGTGATGGGTGAATGTAATGACGTGTGGACTCTTCAGAATCATTACAGCTAATGCGTTTCTGTCTGTTTTATGGAATAGTCACTGGGGGAGGGGGAGAAGATTGGAGAGGAGGGCAAGGAGCCAGGGCCAGTTGGCTCTGGACAGGGTGGGTGTGTTGGAAGTTTAAGGTGGCGCAGGAAAGCAAAAAAAGGGAGCAGTGCTTAATAACGACCGACAGCTGGCATTGGAATAGCATTTCAAGGTTTCCAGAGTACTTTACAGACATTACTTCATCTGAGCCCCACAGTAGCCCAGTGAGGGAACTACTAGATGATTGTTTATTATGGAGAGATAGGAACATGTCTTGGGATTTCATTGGTATAAAGACCTCCCAGGCGAAGAAACTCTTTCCACCAATGCTGGTTGGCATCTTCTCTGTAGCTCAGTTTCTTGGTCCACTGAGAGGCATGGTGACTTGTCTGGGGTAACACAGCCAATATGTGTCAAAGGAAAGACTTAGACCAGGGGTTCCCAAACTTTTTTGGCCTACTGCCCCCTTTCCAGAAAAAATATTCCTTAGCCCCCTGGAAATTAATTTTTTAAATTTTAATAGCAATTAATAGGAAAGATAAATGCGCCTGTGGCCATCACCACTCCCCTGGATCGCTGCAGCACCCACCAGGGGGCATTGGCGCCCACTTTGGAAATCACTAACCTAGACTAAGAGATTCTTGGCTCTGAGGCCGATTCTCTTTCCACCAAGGTATATTCTTCCTCCCTTCAGAGGATATATGGCTGCCAGTCATGGAACACAAGTCTTTAAAGGACCGAACATGAGTATCACTTAGACAGCAGTGTAGAAGAGCATGAAGGGGATAGTAGATAGGCTGCCAAATGGAACCAAGGAGGATCTTTGAATGTCATCAGGGAATTATGAGAGGAAGAAGAAATGGGCTGGTCACAGTGCAAGGAGAACAGGTGATAAGTATACAGCCCACATGCTCTGCTGGTGCCTTCACAATGACAAGAGAAATCAAGGAAGGCCACCAGTATATGGAGTAAAGCCCCATGTGAGAAACATGCAGAATATGAACAGGAGTCAAAGAGTGTGGGCAGGTACAGGTGGGTGGCCAACAGCATCATCGGAGGGAACATCCACAACGATGAGATCACATCCACTCCAGCGTTTCTGTGCCATTACTGCGGGAAACTGAGCCTAAGAGAGGGGAAGTGGCTGATCTATGCTTACCCAGCCAGTGAATGGCAAAGGTGAGATTTGATCCCAGCATTCTCCAAAGCCATGTTCTTCCCAGTAAGGCCTCCTCACTTGGTTATTTCCTCTCCCTGAGCCTCTCTGAATGGGTCCATCAGAATGTGTGTGTGTGTGATTACATCCTTAGATCTAGGAGTTCATGATGATGAAGGACTTAAGAGGAGAGCTGACTGTTCATGGCTATGAAGACATTAAATGTCAAAGGTGGGATTTGAATCCAGCAAACTCCAAGACCATTCTTGTCTACCACATGACTACCTTGGCTGAGACCCTCACTCCACTTGTCATCTTAGATTCATAAATCACAGATTTAGAGCTTGACAAGATCTCTTAGGACAATTTGGTCCAATCCTTTCAGTCTCTAGAGGAGGGTAGCATCAGAGCAAGATTTGAACCCAGGTCCTTTGAAGCCAGAGTCACAGTTCTTTCCCCCAAAGATACTCTCAATGAGCCTCTGAATCAGAGATTCTAGGTCATCTCTGCCCTAAATGAGCTTCTATCCTAATGGGACATAAGAAGGTGCGAAATACATAGAGGATAAAAGGAAGACAACTTAGAGGGAAAGACCCTAGTGATAGTGATGTCAGGACTAGGAAGCTCTAATTTTCTCCTTAGACTATTATTTCTACATCTTGTAGATTCGTTTTTGCCCTCTGAAAGTTGGAAGGATGAAGTCAAGTGAGGCAAGGATGGGGGAAGAGTCGGGTCAGAGACAGACATGGGCAGAGGGGAAAGGAGATGACCAGCTCCTCACAAATCCAGGCTCCAAGGCAGAGATTTTCATTTCAAGCTCAGCCCTGCTAGGTGACCCTGCACAAATCACTCAGACTCCCTGAATTCCTGCCCATGGCCCCGAGCTCCATTTCCCAGGGGGTGACTTGGAGGCCAGGCTGTCAAGGAGAATGGAAATTGCTTTGCCAAAGGGCAGCCCACCTGCTAAGTGAGAAGCAATTCATTCGCCTTCAGCAAATATTGATTGTGTGCCCACTATGTGCCAGGCATTGTGGGGGACACAAAGCTGCAGGATACTTGCACTACCTATTCATCCTCACTGGACAGCTAGAGGCAGCATCCTTGTCCATTTTCCTTGAAAACCAGGCCATCATTAGGGGCCTAAACAGCTTTATTCTAAATGTCCCCTTTCTAAAACAAGTTCTAAATACCCCTCTCCCACCTACCCTCCCCTAGGAGGATGCACCTGAGAAATCCTTGAGAAATTACAAAGATCAGACTGGAACCCACATATTCATGGACCTTCCTGAGACTATATAGCTATCTCACAACCCCTAGTCCCTCTGAATTCAGTCCCCCACCCTGATGCTTAGTCCTTCTATTCAAGGATTAAGGTCTTTCCACACTTGATGCTCAGCTCCCATTCATGGTACTTAACCCGTCTCTGGTCCTCCCAATTAGCTCTCCCTTTAGGGACTCGGTGCTCCCATTCTTGGTACTCAGCCCCCCTCCCTGACACTCAGCAGTCCTCACTTCCTCCACTCTCATTCCTTTCACTCATCTTCTATTCTTGCCACTCTTCATCCTGTATCTGCTCTTTTCTCTCCCTATCCTCATTCCTCATTCCCTATCCTGGGCACTGAATCCCACTATTCTTTTTCTTTAAACCCTTACCTTCCATCTTAGATTCAACACTGTATATTGGTTCTAAGACAGAAGAGTGAGGCAATAGGGGCTAAGTGACTTTCCCAGGGTCACACAGTTGGGAAGTGGCTGAATCTAGATTTGAACCCAGGATTCCCAGTTCTAGACTTGGCCCTCAATCCACTGAGCCATCTAGCTGTCCCAAGAATCCCACTATTCTTAATCCTCACATCCCATTTTCATTCTTGGCCCCAATGCAGGCAATCAGCCTTCTATCAATGGTTTCTTAGCCTTTATCCCTCGCATACAACCTCTCTAGTCTCTGGTACTTAACTCTCATCCCAGCTCCCAATTCCCTGTTCCTCTCACTTACCTATCACTGATATCCAATCCTCAATTTTATTTCTAGTACCCACCTGTCATTTCTGGCATTCATTGCCCTATCCCTGTCATCCTCTATATTCGTGATCCATCTCTAGTCCTCAATACTCTCTGTCCTCCCTGTATTCAGTCCTTCGAACCTTAACTCCTTCCCCAAACAATGGCTCCTATATACAGCTTTGATGGTTCTTCTGCCCTATTCCTGAAAGTCACTCATACACCATCACCCATTCACCTCTTACCTCATCACTGATCCTCTCACTCATAACTGGTCTTCATCACCTATCACCAGTTAATAACTTACCTGAGGAAGTCTGGGTCGGTTGTTGTACTCTAGAGGTAATAGGAGCTCTAGAGCTTGTGTACTTTTGCCCTAAGGAGTTCCTACAAGGAATAACTTTCTTAATCATCATCCTTCCCTTCAGGGAGCTCAAGAATCTGCTTAGAGAGACAAAACTCAAATGCAAAAACAATTAAAAAGCAATATACACAAAACTCAGCAAGAAAAGATAAAAAGAGAAGTTTTATATTAAATAACTACAGAATATATAAAAAACTTGGGAGTCTGCCCACTGAGACACATGCAGGAAATCTAGGTATATAATTAAAACAAAGCTCTGTTTACAGAAATAAAGAACTAAATAATTGGGGAAATATTAGTTGCTCCTGGGTAGGCTGAACCAACATAACAAAAATGATAATTAATATATTTATTCAGTGCCATACCAAGCTATCAAAAGATTACTTTATAGAAATACATCTAGAGAAACAAAGATGAAGAATCTCAAGAGAAATAATAGGGTAAAATGAGGAGGAAGGGGACCCTGTAGAAGTAGAAGGGGACCAGATCTTAAACTATACTACAAAGCATCAGTCATCAAAACAATTCTATGCTTATGGAACAGATTAAGTACATGCCACAGAAAAGGAAAAAAAGCAGCATCCAATTATTTGGTTTTTTTTAAACCCTTACCTTCCATCTTGGAGTCAATACTGTATATTGGCTCCAAGGCAGAAGAGTGGTAAGGGTAGGCAATGGGGGTCAAGTGACTTTCCCAGGGTCACACAGCTGGGAAATGTCTGAGGCCAGATTTGAACCTACGACCTCCCGTCTCTAGGCCTGGTTCTCAATCCACTGAGCCACCCAACTGTCCCCAGCATCCAATTATTTGTTGATCTGAATGACAGCAGTTACCAAGTTCTCATCATCTGACAAAAATTCATGGGAAAACTGGAAAGCATTCTAGCAGAAATTGGGTTTAGACCAATATGTCACACCACATAGTAAGATAAGCTCCAAATAGATATATGATATAGATAATAAGAATGACATCATGAGCAGAGGGAAAAAAAAGGAAGAAAATACTTTTCTGGGTAGGGAGGGAGAGAGAGAGACAGAGAGAGACAGAGACAGAGACAGAGACAGAGACAGAGAGAGAAGAAAGAGAAGAGAGAGAAGAGATAGAAGAGAGAGAAAGAGAGAAAAAGAGAGAGACAGAGAGAGAGAGAGACAGACAGACAGAGAGAGAGAGAGAGACAGAGAGAGAGAGAGAGAGAGAGAGAGAGAGAGAGAGAGAGAGAGAGAGA
>NC_058131.1:693008868-693025051 GCF_016433145.1 Gracilinanus agilis
AGAGAGAGAGAGAGAGAGAGAGAGAGAGAGAGAGAGAGAGAGAGAGAGAGAACGCACTTTGTTACAAATAAGCATAGCCATTCAAAGTCAATCCATACTTTTCCAGCCATCACCTCTTTGTCAGGAGATGGGTAGCTTGCTTCACCATTTGGTCCTTTAAAGTTGTGAGTGGTCACTGCACTGATCAGAGTTCTTAAGTCTCCCAAAATTTATTTTCCTTTTCATTATTGTTATTGTATACATTGGACTCCTGGTTCTTCTCACTTCACTCTGCGTCAGTTCATATGTCTTCCCAAATTTTTCTGAAACCAGCCCCTTCATAATTTCTTATATGAGAACACTCCATTGCATTCATATAACATAATTTGTTCACTCGTTCTCTGATTATGGATTCTCCCTTTGTTTTGGGTTCTTTGCTACTACAAAAAAAAGTGCTGTGGATATTTTTGTACATTTGAGTCCTTTTCCTCTTTCTTCAATCTCTTTGGGGTATAGAACTAGCATCACTGAGTCAAAGCATATGCATGATTTGGTTACTTTGAGGGATTAATTCCAAATTACTATCCAGAATGTCTGAGCCAGCTCACAGTTCCACCAATGGTGCATTAGTGTGCCTGTCCTCCTACAGCCCCTCTAATTCGTGTTTTCCTGTTTTGTCATTTTTTGTCAACTTCATGTGTGTGGAAGAGAACTTTAGAGGGTTTTTTCATTGCATCTCTCTAATTATTAGTGATGTGGAGCATTCTTTTGTATGACACACATATACACGCACATGCATATAGCCAACAACATACATTTATTAAGCACCTATTCTATGCCAGGTCCCGTGTTACAACACTGTCTCTGTCCCCAAGGAAATCACCTTCTAATTAGGAAGAGAACGTGTAAATAGCAAATTAATAATAATGATAGTTCTCACTTATATGGTGCTTTACAATGTGCAAAGCCCTTGACAAATATTATGTCATTTGACTCTCACCACAAACCTGGGAGGCAGGTGTTCTAATAATACTCATTTTACAGAAACAACAAAATACAAAGATTTATTCAGGGCTGATGGAAAGCAACCTCCGAAGGAAGGCACTAGCAGTGGGGAGATTGGAGTGGGAAGTCTTGAAAGAGGCCAGAGAAGCCAGGAGGCAGAGGTGAGGAGAAATAAATTTTCCAGCATGAGAGACAGGTGATGAAAAGCCATCAACATGGGATATGGAGAGTTTTGAGTGAGAAACACACCTGGCCCTTCTTCCCATCCTCATCTCCTGACTCCAAGCCTTTGGGAACCAATGACCAGCAATCACCTCTCCTGGCTGGGGAAGGTCAATGATACCAAACTACATCTGGAAAAGTCTAGAATCACATATTATATCATCAGACTGTTAGGGACAATGAAAACCCCCAGTTCTCTGACCCCATTTTATTGCTGGGGAAACTGAGGCCAGAGGTGCATAATAATTTATCCAAGGCAGGACTAAAAGATAGATGTGCTGACTCCAGCAACATGATGTGGTAGAAAGAATAATGAATTTAGGATCAGAGGAGCTGGATTCAAATCCTCTTCTTCCACTTACCCAGTGACCTTAAGCAAATCATTTCTCTATACCTCAGTTTCCTTATCTGTAAAGTGAGGGGATTGGACCAGATGGCCTCTGAGGACCTTTGTAACCCTAGTTCTAGGATCCTCTAACCATTCCAGCTCAAAATCAAAGATTCTTTGATTAGATCCATCCTCCCTACAGACAGACTCCAGCTGGACAATCTCCTGTCCATCTCCTATCCATCTCCTTTGCCTTGCAGCAAAAGGACTTGAGGGCCTGGGGTCAGTTCTCTCCCTGATTCAGCTGGATTGAAAGTCTCTCCCTCTCCTTTTTATCCCCAAGGAATAAAGCAAAACAAAACAAAATAAAAATATATGGACCCTAAAGGGATGCTGTCAAGCCCTCTTTATGGCCTTCATTGGGATTTTTACTGGCTGCTATGTGTAATCTCTGGCTTAGAGGTCCCCATCCTTCTCTGGACAGGACCTATTAGGAGATTGTGGCTTGTGGCTTCCCCAGGAGGTGGCCAGTACCTCCTACAACCCTGGGGGGCAGTTGGGACTCTAGGGTTTCACTGGAAATTAATCCAACTACCCCCTCCCACTTTTGCCTTTGGGGAAATGGTAACTGATTACATCCTATTTGGCCCTGACTCCCCAAGGAGGGGGATAGCCAAGAGCATCCAGATGCTGCTGCATCTGGGTAATACAGGAGGAGGCAAAAGCCATGGAAAACAATGGAAGTCTAGGCAAGTTTCTCTTCATAGGCTTAGACTTAAAGATGGAAAGGACCTCAGAGGCCACCTGGTCTACCACCGTCATCTATCAGATGAGGAAACTGAAACTCAGGGAGGTTATCTGGTCTAGCCAAAGTTCTATTTAGGACCAGTGATACAGAGATGGCAGAGGTCATCTAATCCAAGTCCCTCACTTACAAATGGAGAAACTGAGGCTCAGGGAAATCACCTGACCCAGCCAAAGTCACATTTAATGTCATAGATATAGAACAGAAAGAGACCTCAGAGGCCATCTCCCAACTCCTTCATTTACAGATGAAGAAACTGAGGTTCAGGGAGGCTAAAGAAATTTGTCCAAGGTTACACAAGTAATAATCATCAGAGACAAGAGTTGAACCCTGGTCCTCTGACTCTGGAGTAAATGCCCTTACTCTGCACCAAAATTTGTCCTTTAGATACCTCTTACTCTAGACCTCCCCACCTATGCTCGGCACTTCCTCACACTGAAGCCTAGAATGACAGAATCTTGGAGTTTAAATGGTACCTAAAAGGGAATCAAGTCCAACCCATAGCTGAACAAGAAACCCCTCCACAAAAGTGGCTCTCCAGGCACTACTGGAAGACATCCGTGGAGAGACCCCATAGTATGGCAGAAGAGTTTGGGGCTCGGAGTCAGGAAGTCCTACATCCTAATGCTACTTGCATTGCTTTTTGCTATAGTGTTTCTCTGGGCAAGTCAGTTTTCTCATCTGCCAAATAGGGGTGGTGATAATACCTCTAGTTCCTCACTCACTAGTTTGTTGTGAGGATTTAATGAATATAAGATGTTTGTAGAATGGCCTGTCGCAATCATTACTTCCCAAGCTTCCCATTTTACTTGGGATATCTCTAATTCTCAGGAAGTTTTTCCCAGTAAAAATTCCAGAACTCTACTCTCTGAAGTTTCTACCCATTGCTCCTATTTCTTGCCATTAAGCCTCACTGAACTATTCTAACCCATTTTCATGTCAAGAACTCAAGAAAAGCTATAGTTCTCCCCTAAAGTCTTTTCTTCCCACAGAATCATAGAATCTGAGTTGAAAGAGACCTCAAAGGCTAATCAATGCAACTCATAACTGAACAAAACAGCTTTGGATTGAATCCCACACCAGGGAGGGGAAACTTCTATTAGGTGAGTAGCTCAGTCCCCTTTTGGACAGCTCCATTTGTTGGGGAGTTTTTCCCTGATCTGAAGCCTAAATTTGCCTCCTGCCAAATTTGCCCACCATTACCCCAAGTTATGGCCAAGCAAAACCAGGTGATTCCTTCCTCCACCCAATAGCCCTCCATGTATATTTGAGGATGACTATTGTGTTTTCTCTCCTCACCCTCACACTGAGTTCTTCTCTTTTCTAGGATAGATGTCTCTCTTTTCTTCAAATGATTCTCATATGGAATGATGTCAAGACCCTTTCCCATCCTAGCTGCCTATTCATTACCTATTCAAAGCCCTTGTTGAAATATAATGCCCAGAACTGAACAATAATCCTCCTGAAATGATCTTAATGGGGCACAGTGCCTTGGGAAGACCATCTCCCTAATCCTTGCCTCTATTTCTCTCAAGGCAGCCCAAAAATACGTTGGGGGGGGGGCAGCTGGGTGGCTCAGTGGATTGAGAGTCAGGCCTAGAGATGGGAGGTCCTGGGTTCAAATCTGGCCTCAGACGCTTCCCGGCTGTGTGACCCTGGGCAAGTCACTTGACCCCCATTGCCTACCTTTACCACTCTTCTGCCTTGGAATCAAAGTGGAAGGTGAGGTTTTTAAAAAATAATCGGTTCATTAATTCACTCAATACACAGAAGTTAAGGGTTAAAAAAATACATTGGGGTGTTTTTTACTGTCATACCACACTATTGGCTCATATTGAGTTTTAGTCCACTAAGACCCCCGGATTTTTTTCATACAAACAATGGTCTAGCCATGCCTCCCCCAGATGGTGTGGCATAGTAGAAAGAATGCTCAGGAGAACCCAAGTTTAACTCCCACTTCCAAGACTTACTAACTGTGTGACAGTGGGCATCAATAACCTCTCTGAGCCTACACTTCGGGGTTGTCATGAGGCTCAAATGAGATTGCAAGTATAAAGCATTTTGCAAACCCCACGGCCCTAAGTGTAGACTGGAATTATTAGCATATGATAGTTTTTGAACCCAAAGAGTGGATCTTTACATTTATCTCTATTAAATTTCACTTCACTGGACTCGGCTCAGGATGCCAGCTTGATGAGATGTTCTTGGATCTCATGGCTATCTCTCGTATAGCCAGGGACCAGGCTGTGATTCCCTCGGAAATGGGAAATCTTCATGAGATAATGCCCTCTCCTAGAGCCCTACGGAGTTGCCTTGAGCATTGGGAGACTGGGTTTTGCCCAGAGTCGCCCCTACAGTATATGTCAGAGGGGGCCAGCTTTGTGTCCTCTACATCAATGCCCAGCTCTCTGTCATCTATGAATTTGATAAGCGTGCCATTTACACCTTTGCCCAAGCCATTGACAAAACTGTTCAATGGAAGAGGTCCAAGCAGAGACCCCTGGGGCATGGCCACTGGAAACCAGCACCCAAGCTGACATCTCCCCAAGAGCCTGTCTCACTTCCTAATCTCTAATGCCTCACTCAGGGCTATCTGCCAACTAACTCCCTCTTAGAAAGGATGAGGGCTCAAGGTAGGGCATTTAGGTGGCACAGTAAAAAGAGCGCTGGACTGAGAATCAGGAAGACCTGCCTCCTTGAGTTCAAATCTAGTCTCAGACGCATTAGCTGGGTGACACTGGGTGAGTTACTTAATCCTGGTTGCCTCAGTTTCCTCATCTGTAAAATGAGCTGGAGAAGGAAATGGAAAACCATTCCAGAGTCTTTGCCAAAGAAAACCCCAAACTGGGTCATGAAGAGTCAGACACAACTGAAAACCAACTGAACAACTTGAGGTATCCCCCTTCCTGAGGGTCTCAGTATTGATTTAAAGGATTCATAGAGTAAGTTTTCTCAAGACTCCCTAAAAGGTCCACTGTTCTATGTTAGAGTATACAAGAACTTTTAAGACTCTGATTGGATTCCAGATATGGTAGCTGTCCTGTGGGGGAAGGATTTCTATGCAGAATGGGGTCTTCTCAGAGCCTCTTACATAAAAGCTTTTGACCAGGAGTCAGGAGTCCCAAGCTCTAGTCCCAGTTCCATCATTAATTCACACAGTAACCTTGGGCAAATCACATCCCTTTTTTGTCTTACTTGCCTTCCTTATGTCCCTGTAAAATGGGTTGGATTAGATGCCTCAAAGTTTCCTACCCCCACTGCTGAAGAGTTCTAGGTTCCATGACTTTAAGATAAAAAACTCATCTTTGGAAGAAGAGTTTCTCCCCCATCCTCCTCCCCCAGAAGTCCCAAATGGGGCTTCCTGACAGGACTAAGGCCTTCCACGTCTCCCTTGCTGTCTGCGCCTCGCTCACAAACATACTCACCACCCGGGTACCACTAATTTCTCCAGCTGCCATGATAAATGGCTTTGTCGGCAAAATGACATCTCTCTAATCTGCCGAGAGACAGGCTGGTCCCTCTGAGGAGGAAGAACTCACTGGCACAGTCTGGGCAGCCAGGACACAATGAGTAGGAGTCTGGAGGGCAGGGGAGAAGAGCGGGTTTTTAATTCAATTTTCACTTTCAATTAAAACTTGAATATTGCTGGGATTCTTTTTAAGTGACTACATTATGAAGGGACTTATAATTCATTTCTCACCATCTCTTTCTGTTTCTCTCATTTTCCCAAGATATCTGAGGCCTGGGAAGGCTCTCGAGGGTTCAGGAAGACCAGGCTATCCAAGCCTTCCAAGCCTGATGCTTCTATCTATGTATTTTCTTTCTCTCCACTTCTCACTCCCTTCCTTCCTCATCTTTCTTCTTTCTTTGGATTCCCCCCCCCCCCGTTTTTCCCTCTTTGTCTGCTCTGCCTCTCCTCCTTCCCCTCTTTTCCTTGCTCTCATGCCTCTGCATTTTCTCTATCTCTTTTTCTCCCTCTTCTTTTCTTATTCCTTCTACCTCTGCCTCTCTCTCCTATCTCTCTTCTCCGTGTCTCTGTTTTTGCTTAGAGATGAGTCTATGGAAAGGAAAAGATTTTGGGAATCATTCTGGGGCGAGTCACGAGCAAGTTAAATTTGGGGGGGGGGGGAGTCTGATTGTCAGGGATCTGGGGGAAGGACATGGAGATTACAGCTGGAAATTGAGTACCATGGATGGGGATGAGGATTAGGAATAGAGGGATTGAAGATTAGGGATGGGAGGTCAAGAACAGGGATGGGTGAGGAGTACGAGGGGAGACCACGATGAAGCTAGGATTAGGGACAAGCAAGGCAGACCTCTGCCCAGGGCCCAGCGATGGGGAGAGCAAACATTTGTATATGGTACAAAGTACATAGGAATCTATTCCGCACTTTACATGCTTGATTTCACTGGATGCTTCCAACGATCTGAGTGTTACAGATGAGGCAGCCTGGTATAGAAAGAGCTGGATTCTAAGTCCAAGGATCTGAGTTCAAATCCCAGCTCCGTTACTCACTACTCGTGTGACCTTGGACAAAGTCACCGAGCATCTCTCTGGGCCCCATCTCTAAAACTGGGGCTTTGAATTCAGTCGGCTCTGAGGTCTGTTCCTCCTCCAAATTCCATGATCTTAGCAAGAGAGAGGGGGACAGAGAGATGGAGAGGCCAGAGAAAGAGAGCAAAACAGAGAGCCAGGGAAAGGATGGAGAGGACCCAGGCTTGGGGGGTCCCTGCAGCTCAGGCACTCGGGCACAGCACAGGGTGTTGCTGCCATCTCCTGGTGAGAATCATTGCCTCAGTGCCTGCCCATGGGTGGGACAGATGCTAGACATCTGGGTGGACACAATAGGCAGGATCTGCAAAGCTCACACGTACATGGGGGTCACAGACATGTCCCTACAGCCATACAAGCTGAATGGACCCAGAAGAGGCTGCCTGAAGGATGGAGAGATCCTGGAAAGGTACCCATTCATCGCCACCCCCAATTCTGCCCTGCAGGAAGCAGCTCATCCACTGGCAAAGGCCCATCTTCATCTGGCCCCTATTTCCCAGGATTGGTCAGTAGAGACACATTCAGGCTATGTCCCAGAGCTGTCATTAGAGGCATCCATGCTTGAGCCTCTTCAAAATCCTGGTCTACACCCGCAATCTACACATTCACATATTCCCATCATTTTTTACTCATTTTCACTCCAGCATCTTTTGAATGCAGCCAATGTGGAATTTTTTTTTTTTTTTTTTTTTGCTCAACTGTGCATGCCTTACGAGACGCATATTTGTCTTTTTTTTCCAGTGGGGGTGGGGAAGTGGGAAGGAGAGAAAATAGATTTTCGTTCATTAAAACAAATTAAATCATTCTCATTCCATTCACTCCTTTACTTCTTTTGTCATTCATTTAACAAATATGTATTGGGGATTTCCGATGTTCAGATGATTTTCCTGCCAGAATTTCTGTCAGTGGACTACAATAAATAATAACAACAACATAGCTGAAGGTTTACAAAGCAATTTAGTAATAAGAATTGCCAGCATTTATAGAAGACTAAGGATTGCAAGATGCTTTACAAATGTCATCTAATGTAATACTTACAGCAATCCTGGGAAGTGGACGCTGGTATTATCTTCATTTTACAGAAGAGGAAACTGAGGCTGAAAGAGGTTAAGTGACTTCCCCAGAGCCTCACAGCTAGTAAATGCCCAAAGCAGGATTTAAAATAAAATCTGACCTCACGTCACTCTATTAATTACATTATGACGCCTTCAGAAATCCACTTTTCATAGTTATAAACAAAGTGAATGTCTCAAAAATCAGTTGGAGAGAAAGATCAAAGTAATGTTAATACTAGCAATGGGCAGCCAAGTGGCTCAGAGGATTGAGAGCCAGACCTGGGTTCAAATCTGGCCTCAGGTACTTCCTAGCTAAGTGACCCTGAGCAAGTCATTTAACCTCCATTGTCTCTGTACCTCTTCTGCCTTGGAACCATTACACAGTATTGACTTATTTTTAACCTTTCCATCTTAGAATCAATATTATGTATTGTTCCAAGGCAGAAAAGCAGTAAGGGCTAGGCAATGGGAGTTAAGTGACTTGTCCAGGGTTACTCAGCTAGGAAGTATCTGAGGCCAGATCTGAATCACAGATTTTAATTTAAAGTTGTTTGTGTTTTTTTAACTCTTATTTTCCATCTTAGAGTCAATATTGTGTATTAGTTCCAAGGCAGAATCATGCTAAGGGTTAGGCAATGGGAGTTAAGTGACTTGTCCAGGGTCACTCAGCGAGGAAGTATCTGAGGCCAGATTTGAACCCAGGAGCCCATCTCTAGACCTGCCTCTCAATCCACTGAGCCCCCATGCTTCCCCCCCACAGTATTGGTTCTAAGACAGAAGATAAGGGTTTTTTAAATAATAATAATAGCATACATTTACATGGTGCATTACAATATTCTGCACTCTTTACATAGAGAGCTCATCTCACGAGATCCACACAACCAGCCAAGTTTTGGGGAGAAAAGCAAAATCCTGCACACACTGAGAAATAGAAGGGATCTCAGAGACCATCTCATCCAAGCAACCCTCTTCATTTTACAGATGAGGAAAGAGGGGACATGATTGACCAAAGGTGGCATGGCCGAGTCAGAATTAGAATTCAGATCCTGAGCCTCCAGGGTCATCATGATTTCCACGGCACTACACTGTTTCCTCACCTTTACTTCTGAAACAGCAGAACTTGAATTCAAGCCCTATCTCTGGCACTTACTAGCTGTGTAGCTCCGGAAAATTCATGTAATTTCTCTTTGCCCCGAGTGAATTCTCCAAGAAGGAGATGCAGAACACTTGTCGTTCTGCACGGATCCCCTCCTTGGAAGCCCCAACTTCAAAATGTTTTCCAGGTGTGTCTGACTCCTTGACACTCCATTTTGGGGTTTTCTTGGCAGAGACACTGGAGTGGTTTGCCATTTCTTTTTCCAGTTCATTTTCCAGCTCATTTTAAAGATAAGGAAACTGAGGCCAGCAGGGTAAAGTGATTTATCCAAGGTCACCCAGCTAGACCAGATTGGAACTCAGAAAGATGAGTCTTCCTGACTCCTGCCTCGGCACGCCATTCCCTGCACCACTTAGCTGCCCCCATATAGTTTACATTTAAAAATATGATTCTGAGAAGGGGTTCCTCAGCTTCACTAGTCTGCCAAAGCCTTTCAGGACACCCAAAAAAAGGCTGAGAAGAATCCCACGTTCAACATATGCACCGAGCGGGAACCTGCCCTCCACCCAAAGAACCCTCGGGATGGGGAACTCTCTTGAAGGTCACCTAGTCCAAAGCTCTGGGTTTATAGGTCCAGAGGTCATAGATGAAGGGCTGGGCAGGACAAGATCTTTGACCCTTTAGAGAGGAGGAAAACGAAGCCCAGGTTCTTAAGTGACCTGTCCAGGGTCACACAGTCCACTAGCGTTGGTCATGGGATTGGAATCCAGATCGTCCCGATTTCTCTCCACCCGGCTGGGTCTACCAAGCCTCGGCAGCGTCACAAAGACAGGAAACGATCCACATAGGCTGAAGCCGCCCACGGGCACACGCCACACTGCTTCACAGATGGTGGACCAGTCAGGCAGCCGGCTGCCACTGGAGGGTCGGGCGGCCTTTGCCAACGTGCTGGAACTCCCTGAATCTCTCAGAAACACGACACAGAAGGGCGCTGGTCTCCATGCATTGGCATATGTGCCCAGGTTCTCTGGCAAGGCTGCTCCTCAGTCACAGCTGTCTTAGACAAACAGAGCTGTAAGAGCTGCAGAGCAGGCTGGGTGGGAGCTCCCAGCTGGGGGGCTTCAGAGGCTACGTCAGGAATTATTTTGTGAGTTGGAGGTAGAGAAAGGGAGAGAAAAGTCCTTGAAGAGGGAAGGGCTCGTCCAGCCTCCAAATAATAAAATAGCAAGAAAAATGTGTTGGGAGCAACTAGGTGGCTCAGTGGATTGAGTGCCAAATCTGGCCTCAGACACTTCCTAACTGGGTGACCCTGGGCAAGTCACTTGCCCCTCATTGACCAGCGCCTGACCCTTTCCGCTCTTCTGCCTTGGAACCCACACATGGTGTTGATTCTCAGACCAAATATAAGGGTTTAAAAACATATTCCTATGTTCCCTGATAAGTGGGCAATGTTTATATTATTCCCTTTCACAAAAGAGGGAAAAAAAGAGATTCTAAGAAATAACGTGATCAAAGCCCTAGAACTTGCCAGAAAAGACTACAACCTGTTTTTGGATTACGTGTGCCCATCCTCCTTCCTGCCTCGCCTGCTGCGTTTCCATTTGAGGTGGATGAATCCCCTGTGTGGTCCCTTCAGTCTCTCTAAACCATTCCCCATCAGAGCTACTTCTGCTTTGGCTTTCAGTTTCACCATTGAAGGCTTCCCAGCTGTCAGGCTCACTGTCCCACCTTTGGCCAATTCGTCCTTTCTCTCAGTCCTGGGAAATCAACCCTCCCAGAATCTAGGGGACAACCTCAGGGTTTCCACTCTTAAATTCCAGACTCTGCTGTGATCACAGGCTCTTGCCTGAGGGAGGGGTGGTCTTCTGTGCCACCCATTCAGTTCCTGAGGGAGGTTTTCCAGCATCTCTTCTAAGGGGTCAGCTCTCCTGGACAGTCTTTCCTCCTTAGATTTTCCATCTTGCTATCTCTTATCTCATTTCCTCCAGATAGTTCTGCAGTTCCTGTGGCAGGATATTTTTTTCTCTAAGGCTTTATGAAGACTTATGGTAAGGCTACTCCCATGCAGGGCTTCTGCCATAGACTTCAGGCACTCTAGGCTGGATTTTGCCCAGAGCCCTTCTCACCCTGGAATGCTGGGATGGATCCTTCCTGGACCACCCTGAGGCTGCTCTGAAAAGCAAATCACCAGCCCCATTCTCAGCCACTAGACTTTTCACAAAAAGAAAATTCCCGCATATATTCAGATCACTGAAGTCATTCAAAACTTGAATATTATGCCTCCAGGCAAAGTTTCTGGTCTGTTTCCTAAACTCCTCCTCTAAGTTTTCCTTCTGTCCTGGTGGTCTAAAGTCCACCCCATATCACTTCTATTGTTCATCCTTGGATCCTTGACCAAATGCTTTCATTTCTCAAAGGCCACATTTCTCACCTCAGTTAGTGGAATCTAAGCATGAATGGACTACACAAAGCTGCTCTGCCTCCCCTTTTTACTCTGGATTTCAATGAGATATGCTCTTCCAGAGCAGAGCCACATACTAATCCTCAGTCCCTGCCCGCAAAGTCTCAGTGAAATACTGAAATGTCTCCTCAAAGATCCTTTGCTGACTGTCTCATCATCCGTATTATGCCCCTTAACTTTGAATGTACCCCAAAACTCTCTCCCCTGGACCTTCTTTCCTTATACTCTCCCTTGGGCTTAATTATCTTTACGCGGATGATTCAGACATCTCTATCCAGGCCCAATCTCTCCCAACAGCTCCACTCTCACATCTCCAGGGGCCTATTGTCCCCTCAAAGTGGAAGTCTCAGAGGCATCTCTCTTTCTGACCTCCCTGAACATTACTCTCCTTCCGCATTCTACACTTCAGACAAACTTTACTTCCTTTCTCACATGCAGCATCTCATTTCATGAATAAAGGCATCCGTTGTTGTTTTCCATTCATTTCAGTCATGTCTAGCTCATTTTAGAGATGAGGAAACTGAGGCAAACACAGTGAAGTGACTTGCCCAGGGTCACACAGCTAGTAAGTGTCTGAGGTCAGACTTGAACTCAAATCTTCCTGATTCCAAGCCCAGCACTCTATCCACTTTATAAAGCATGAGTCTACTTCCCTAATCAGACACAGTGCTACAATAATGCCCATTTTATCTCCTCTGATAGTTCTCAGTGGCCTGGACTGAGCCTCCCTCTTCCCCTTTGGTTCAGAGCATCCCTTAATTCCTTCAAGACAAGCAGCACCTTCTCCTTGAAGCCTTTTGGGATTCCCCACCATTACTCCCACCACCAGCTACCAGTGGCCTTCCTCCCCAACTACCTTGCATTTATCTTCTACCTCTGTACCTACTTGTGCGTGCATGTTGTATCCCCCAATAGAATGAATCCCCAAGAGAAAGGATTGTTTCATTCTTGGTCTTCATATCTCCAGACTCTATCCCAGTGCCTGATATAGAGTAGCTGTGGTTCAGTCTTCATTTAAAAAACAAAAAGACTCATGGCATTATGGGGTGATGTCCTGACTTGAACTCGAATTGGATTTAAAGGAGTCAGAGTTGCCCTCTTTCTGGTATATAGTAGGAGCTTAATAAATACTTATTGATAGGATCAAAGTTTAGAGCCAGAAGGACTCTAGAAGAGTATTAGAAATCCCACCATCACCCATTTCATAGATGAAGAAACTGAGACTCAGAAAGAGAAAATGATTTTTCTAAGGTCACACAACCACCAAATGGTGGATGGGGATTTGGACCCTGCTCCTCTGCTTCGAAATCCAAATCCATTCTCTAGCCCTCCTTGTGTTGGGATCTCTCGTGTTTGTTCACTGTACTTGGCACATTTGTAGAGATATATCTCAGGCTACCAGCTTTATCACTGGCTCTCCTCTTGGATAGCATCTGAATTTTTGGTCTTTCCACCTGCTGGTCTTCATTTGCAGCCCCTGTGACTATGGGACAAGGCTTAGCCAACCTACATGGGCAGCTTTCTCTCATCCCCTCTTTTTTCAGATTAAAGCTCTCTGGATCAGATCTCCCAGAGTCCCAGCAAATGTTCTGGCCGGCCCTGGCCAAGAATCCAAGGATAAATTCTAAAGTACAACGGAGAAATCCAAATCCAGTTTTCTCACACACCATATTTTCAGCCTGCTGTTTGTTTCCTAAATCCATCTTTCCCCTCGGCATCCCTTGCCTCCGTGCCGGTAATGTGAGAAGAACACCTTTCCCCTTAGAGGCTTTAGTTTGGTTTTATTTTTTTCCCAAGATTTCACAAAACCTTCACGATGTTCCTTGTGGGGGGATCATTTGTCCCCACGTGAGTCTGGGCAGTGGCTGTCATTTCTGACATGTCTCAAGGGGCTTTCTGTCAAGTCCTGAATGCATGCCCCAGGAGTCTAGCAGGCTTCTGTGTTGTTTCTGTCATGTTGGCAAATAGGTCCCCTCCTTGGCAATGAGTCCTCACCGCCTCCATCACCACTCCAGTCTCCTTTCTTTATCCATGGCTGGATGACCTCTTCCATAGGGATGATCAGAGCCCTTTCTTCCTTCTCTACATCCCATTCTTCCTCCCTCCAAGCTCCTGGCTTCACTCCCCATCTCTCCACTTCCTTTTCCTCCTTTTTCCCTTCCTAAGCCACTTCCATTGTTTTCAAAGAGCCCTTTCTCTGCTAACCAGGAGATCAGGGAGGCGTTTCTACAGCCCCTTTGCCTCCTCCTCTGAGAAGGACTGACATACTAACATGCCCTCCATACACACATAGCCATCACTTGGCACTGGCAGAAATAAAACTCTTCGCTCAGTTCTATTGTCATTCAGTCCACACTGGGCACTCACTACTGCAGGGCATCATCTTAGATGCTGGGGATCTCTAGGGAAAAAAAAGAGGAAATAGTCTCTGATCTCAAAAAAGCTTACATTGTGCTGGAAAGTCCCAGTATGAACACCCACAAAAAGGCAGAGGGGTGTGTGTGTGTGTGTGTGTGTGTGTGTGTGTGTGTGTGTGTGTGTGTGTGTGTTGTGTGTGTGTGTGTGTGTTTATTCTGACCCACCATTTTACTAATGGAATTTTAGCCAAAGAACTCTGAAGAAATTCCCTCTACCAAAGCAGGGAGACAACTGTTTAGAGAGTTGCTTGAGGCACTAAGGTGTGTTCAATGGCTAGCCCAGATTCCTACAGCTTATCTAGAGGCAAGACTTGAACCAAACCTGTGTCTTCCGGAATTCAGGTTCTCCATTATGCCATTGATAGTGTGGTGCATTTGGAAAGAGAACTGGACCTGGGCTTCAATCTCATATGACCTTAGACCAGTCATTTAACCTCTAAATGAAAAGGTTTGGACATTATTTTTTTCCAGTAGTTCCACATCTATGATCCCATATGCCATACTTCTTCTCTGTAAACAAGTGAGACAAAGTAATTTAATAGGGAGGGCAGTTAGGTGGTGCCGTAGTGCGCAGAGAGCCAGGAAGACTCATCTTCTTGAGTTCAAGTCCAGCCTTGGACACACTTACCAGTTGTGAGACCCTGGGTAAGTCACTTTATCCTGTTTGCCTCAGTTTCCTCATCCATTAAATGAGATAGAGAAGGAAATGGCAAGCCACTAGAGTATCTTTGCCAAGAAAGCCCCTGAGGGGGTCACAGAGAATCATGCACAACTGAACCCAACATCTACTGCAGGTGAGGAAAAAGGGTCTTGGGGATGGAGAGACTCATTAGAGACTCATTGTGTAGGAAGAAGCAACTGAGATCTGTTTGAAAGGAAACTAGAAGCTCCAAGAGGAATTCTAATCTTCCATTCTTTTTATTTTCTTTTTGGTCCCTCTCTTGGCAAAACCTTGTGGTAGAGGGCAGCTGGGTGACTCAGTGGATTGAAAGCCAGGTCTAGAGACAGGAGGTCCTAGGTTCAAATCTAGCCTCGGATACTTCATAATTCTATGACCCTGGGCAAGCCACTTAACTCCCATTCCCATTACTACTCTCTTGCCTTTGACCCAATACACAGTATTAATTCTAAAATGGAAGCTAAGGGTTAAAAACAGCCACCACCACCACCTTGTAGCAAACTATCTCTCCTCAGTAACAATGGCTAGCATTTATATAGTGCTTTACGGTTTGGAATAACTCTTATCATCCTCATTTGATAGAGGAGCAACCAAAACAAACAGAAGTGAAGAGACTTGCCCAGAGTCACACAGTTAGTGTCAGAGGCTGGATTTGAACTCAGGAAGAGTCATCCTCTTGATTCCAAGTCCATTGCTCTAGCCACTGTGTCTGAGTCCAGATTCAAATTCATGAAGTTGAGTCTTCCTGGCATCAGGCCCAGATGATCCTGTCTCTGAAGTCTGTTACCTGTGTGACCTTGGGCAAGTCCCTTGACCTGTTAAGCCTTAGTTCTCTCTTCCAAAAAAAAAAACGAAGGAACTGGCCTCTTTGCAATAACAACACCTGGGGGCTCCTGAGCGAAGCCTTGTCTATTGATGACGGATTCTGGACTTTTCCCAGAAGATGAGGGGACAAAGCCGTGTGCCCAGCTGCCTGTAATTGTCAGCACGTCCCTGTCACATCCTAAAGACACAACCAAAGAGGAGCCGATCCAAGCAGAAATGTGATTATCCAACGAAAACTACCACCCACCCCCAAGAGCGAGATGACTTTCCTTGGCCCTACTTTACAGACAAAAGGAACAGGAATCTGTGATGCACTCAGACGCCAGGTGCAGGGGAGGGAGCTCCCCACATCCCAAGGCCACTGCATGAGCATCGTGCAATCTCCTTCTGCACAGACAGAAGCAGGCAGGCAGGCAGACAGGTGCTCTCCAGACATCCACAAACTTGGATCGAGTTCCTACCCTGTTCCCCAAAGGGGCTGCTCTCGGGAACCTTCTGTTCTGGAGGGGGACCTGAATGAGGCTGGCTCCTTGGATCTCTGTGGTCCTTCGGAGGAGGCCGAGGTCACTTAGGGGCTCTTTGGTCCCCAAGGCTTGGGGCACGAAAGCCAACCTGCCCATCCTTGTTCCCCACCAGAAAGGATCCAGTTACCCGAGTCAGTCCAGGGTAGCTTGTCAAATCAAGGAAGGAAGGAAGGAAGGAAGGAAGGAAGGAAGGAAGGAAGGAAGGAAGGAAGGAAGGAAGGAAGGAAGGAAGGAA
>NC_058131.1:693025407-693048471 GCF_016433145.1 Gracilinanus agilis
GAAGGAAGGAAGGAGGGAAGGAAGGAAGGAAGGAAGGAAGGAAGGAAGGAAGGAAGGGAGGAAGGGAGAAAGACAGAAAAAGAGTTCTCTGTCATTATTCCCATTTGCAGACTCCTCTTCTTCAGTCTTCCCCACCTCTCCTAGGATTCCACCCTATCTTCTGTCTCTTGTGTCTCTCTGTCCCTCCCTGTGTTTCTTCCCATGATCTTTCAACCAGGAAGTTGAGAAAGCCTCTGAAGAACCCCCCAGCAGGTAGAGTGGATCCAGGTGTGAGGAAAGGTGAGCTGGCTCAGGGGAAGGGACCCCAAGGCAATGATGAGAGAGAGCGGATTCTGAAGGAGAGTAACCTAGCAACCATAACATAGGAAAGTCACAAAGCCAACAGCTTTGGCCGCACAGAACCTAGGAGACATTAAAGTTCTCCTTGGCTCTAGATATCCAAGGGATTCTTGCGCACATGGTAGAGCTGACAGCTGAAGCTGTGAGTCTGGGGATTTGCTCTGGGAGCCCCGCCCATAGGTAGCCTCTGGGAGCTGCCACTTCTCCATCTAGAGAGAGAACTTGGGCTACGAGTAAAGGAGACAGGGTCTTGGCCGCTCAAGTACACCAGGACCCCAGAATGGTTCCTTACCAACTTAACCTCTGTTTCCCCACTGAGTGACCCCGGGAAACCCCCTTCCCCTCTCTAGGCTTCATTTTCTTCCTCCATAAAATGAAGGAGGTCGATTACATGTCCTCTAAGGTTTCATTGAGCTCCAAAATCTTGGACCCCAAATTTGGGGGTTAGAAAGAGAAAAGGGAGAAGGGCTGGTAGAGTTTTAAAGCCGGAGAATAGGGACAGGAATGGACTATCAACCCTGAATTCTGCTCCGCTCCAGATCCCAGGCTAGGATTCATGAACTCCTTTAGGGTCTGAGCCAGTCGGTCCTTTCCTGATGTCCCAGAGCAGTTAGTGGGGTCTCTATCCAACAAAGAATCAGGGAGGGCTGAATGGAGCTCAATGGGGAGAGGAAGATGCCAAACCACTGGGGAGACAATGGGGAGTGGAGTAAATCTGGAGGGAAAGTGATTCTGGAAGTGGAGGGTAGTCTAGCCTGCCCTGCCCCAGGTCATGGGCCTGACTGGCTTTGTCGAGGAGGTCCTGTCCCTTCTGACACTTTCCCTGGGAAGTCCCTGGGTTTGGAGACCTGGCTGTGCCCTCTCCAGTGGGCTGCTCACTTTTGTGGGCAGAGATCAAGTTATGTTTTCAACTCAGTGTTGAAGCTGAGGTCCACCAACCCCCAGGCCTGACCTCAAGGAGGTTAGATGTTTGAGAAGAAGACTAAGCTTCAGGCCATCCCCAGATGCCTCCCCATCCCGATCTGTGTCTCTGTTTCTGTCTCCCTCTCCCTCTTGCTCCTCTATCTCTGACTTTGTCTCTGTGCCTCTCTGTGTCTTTTTCTCCCCCTCCCTCCTTCTCTCTGTCTCTGTCTTTGGCTCTCTGTCTCTCTCTCCTCTCCCTCCCTTCCTCTCCTCTCCATTTCTGTCTTTGTCTCCCTCTCTGTCTCTGTTTCTCTCCCTCCCTCCCTGAATGTCTCTGTCACCATCTGTTTCTCTCTCCCTCTCGCTCCCTTCCTCGCCTCTATTTCTCTCTTTGACCCTCTGACTTTCTCTCTCCCCTCCTCCCTCTCTGTATGGTTCTGTCTGTATCTTTCTGTCTGTCTCTCTCCCGGTTTGTCTCTGCTGGCTCTTTTTGTCTCTTTGTCTCTGTCTCACTCAGACCCTGATGCCAACAACTACTTGGTCTTGTTCTAGAATCCTGAAAAGACCACAGAAGCCAAGACCAAAATGTCCGTCCATCTTGAAACGGAGTAAGTTGAGCCCCACCACAAATGTCCAGGGCAGGCCGTGGGACCAGAGGAGGGCTGGGAAGGGCCAGGAAGGGCAGCCAAGAATAAAGCGAGGGCCAGGGGGAAGCTCAGGTTGTCTTGGTGATTCTTCATCCATTCTCGGTTACCTGGAGACGAGGACAGGACCCCTTGCCTGGAGGCTGTGGCCCAGGCTGACTGCTGGAGCAGCTACCCGGACATTGGGCTGTGAGCTTGAGAAGGACAGACGTGTTTCCTCAAAGTTTCTCACCTCCTCTGGGTCTGGTAAAGTGGGCAACCTTAAAGCTCATTTCTTGAATAGTTGTTGATGGGTTTTGTTTGTCTAAAAAACCATTCTGTCCCATCCTAAAATCAATACTGGGTGTTGGCTCCAAGGCAGAAGAGTGATAAGGGCTAGGGAAGATCCAGGGGGTCCAGTGACTTGCCCAAGGTCACACAGCTAATAAGGGTCTGAGGCTAGATTTGAACTCAGGAAGGTGAATTTCCTAATTGCAGGCTGGGCACTCTGTGCTACCCAGGACGGTGATTAGATAAGCATAATTCACTTCCACTAGGGAAACTCCACCTACCAATACCCACTGGCAACTGCTCATCTTGAGAGTGATTTGGAGTCACTGAAAAGCAAAGGGACATGGGACAGCTGAGTGGCTCAGTATATTGAGAGCCAGGTCCTGGGTTCAAATCTGCCCTCAGACACTTCCTAGCTGTGTGACTCGGCAAGTCGCTTCACCCCCATTGCCTAGCCCTTAGCGCTCTTCTGCCTTGGAACCAAGACACAGTATTGATTCTAAAACGGAAGGTAAAGGGTTTAAAAAAAAACCTAAGAATGGGTCAGAAGCAGGACTTGAATGCAGGTCGTCTTCTCTCTCTTGCTGCCCTTGCTCCAAGGATGGCCACTGCGGTGGGAAGGACAAAGCACCAGGTGAGAGTTCATTAGTGGCAGAAAGGAGCCATCAGGCAGAACTCGCAGCAGGGTGGGCAGGAATTCTACTGGCAAAGGGGAAGAGGGAGGCATCCTAGGCACAGGGAAGCCTGGGAGCAGCCAGCCGGAGGCAGGAGAGTTTGGAGTGGATGAGAGCCCAGAGACGGAGCAGCCAAGAGCCTCCCCCAAGAATGAGGGCCAGCTCAGCGTCCTGAGCCAGACCCAAGGCTACAAACCAGGAGGAGAGTCCGGCGCCCTCGGGAGGCTGGTCTAGAACAGACCCCACTGGGGGCTTCGAGCATCCCCTAGAGAGAAGGAGGCCGTGGGGAGCTTCCTGTCCCGACCACAGCCAAGTCTTCTGAGGCAGAGAAGCAGGGAAGCGCAGCGGGAAGGGAGCCAAGATGAAGTCGGACCAGAACTGCCGCAAGCTTTAGCCACTTCAGAGTCATCTGGGTTCAGGTGACAAAGTCTAGAGCTGGAAAGGGACTCAGGGAACATCACTTGACAGATGAGGAAACCGAGGCTCACACAACGAATGGGCATTTGGAGGGAGCTTTATATCTGTTGTCCCATTTGATCTTCATATCTCTGAGGCAGGCGCCCAGTTTGTGAAGGAGGAAACTGGGGTTAAGTGACTGGCTCAGGGTCACACAGTCAATGAGTATCTGCAGCAGAATTCCTGACTCCACACTCATCTCTCTGTCCACCAAGGCTCCAACATCCGGCAGACTCAGAGGATCTGGGTTTCGTATCCTCGATGGGACTTGTTAGTGCCCTTCTCTGGACCTCATCCCTAACATGTGGGACCAGATGCTACTTTCTGGGCATCCTGGGGATAAATTATCTCCTGGTCCTAAGCAGAGCCCTGAGGGGGACAGAGGGACCAGGGCTGCTCCCCAGGCACCATTTCCAGCAGGACAAGCTGCCCTTTGCATTCAGAATGGCCATCCAGCAGCCCCATTTTCACCCTCAGCCCAAGCACCAGAATTCCCTTGGTGGCCTTGCCCCAGGCACGTTCCCAATCCGGGTCTGATCTTCCTCACCTCCCAGATGAGGGGGCTGGACTAGGTGGTCTCCCACGGCTCTTTCCAGCTCCTAAGTTGTTTCCCCATCTGTAAAATGGGGATAGCAAACCTTGTACCCTACTCTCCCCCTCCACCTCCCAGGGTCGCTTGGGGAAAACCCTTTGCAGACCTTGAGGGACTCTGGGAAGTCCCTCAAGGGGGGGACAGACGCCAGGATTGTTGAGGCAACTTCAAGTGGCCCAAGTGAGGATGCTGGGTGCCTGCCCAGTTTTGTCTCTGGGAGATGGTCTTACCCAGCTCTCAGGCTTCTCCCTGGGTGCCAGCGGCTTGGCCTCCCCCCAGAGCCTCCTCACAGGGAATCCCCTCCTCCTCGTGGAACCCTATCAGGAGCACCAGACCCTTCCTCCTTCCTTTAAATAACCCTCGCTCCATCCCTGGACATGCGGAGAAGCAGGTAGGTGCTAACAGCCTTCACTTTCTAGAATCTGGAGATGATCCCTGGGAGAAAGCCCAGACCCGAGGGGTTGGCCCAATGGGAACCTTCTAACAATATCCTGGGTTTGAATCCTAGCTGTGAGACTCTGGGCAAGTCACTTCCTCACGGTGGCCCTCAGCTTCCTCCTCTGAAAAATGATGGGGTCGGGACAAGAAGAGCTCTTGGGAGTCCTCCAAAGCTGGCATTCTGTTCCTGTAGGATAGCACTTGGTTCAGATTCTGCCTCTGTGTGACCTGAGGCAAGACCCTTTAGCTACCCCTCTCCCTCTGGGCCTCAGCGTCCTCCTATGTAAAACGGGGAGATCAGATGAGCTGGGCATTGGCCCATGATCTAGGGTCCTTCCTGCCTAGTCACTGAGTCCCCATCAGTTGTCATCGCTGCTTCAGAAAGCCTGGGGTGGGGGTAACGAGCTGCATCCCCCTTCTCCTCTGCTTCTGGCCCAGGACCAAGCCGAAGGAGCTTTCAAAGGACTCTCTTAGGAAGTCGAGGAGCCAGAGCACCTTCAGATCCAAGGAAACTCCACTGACCCCCAAGAGGGCAGAGATCCAACTCCAGGAGACCCCCAGGCCCAGCTGGACCCGGGCCCAGAGTACCTCCCGCTTTGGCCAACTCAGCCACAACTCTTTCTTCTCCAGACACAGTCCTCATCCCAACCAATTGGCTTATATTCAAGGTAAGTGGGGGTGTAGGGTGGGGGGACAGGGGTGCAGGGGAAGGTGGAAGAAGCAGGGAAAAAAGACAACAAAAAGGGGAAGGACGAACATCTGAGGGCCTGCGGTGGAAGCAAGATGAAGCGTGACTCTCTCAAAGCTAAAAGGAATACTAAAAAGAAATGAATAATGGCAACTACTAACATCTATATACCTCTTTAGGGTCAGCTGGGTAACACAGTGGAGGAAAGAGCACCAGGTCTAGAGGGGAGAAGACCTGGGTTCAAATCTGCCTCAGATACTTCCTAGCTGTGTAATCACTTAACCTCCATTTCTACTTTTCCGTCTTAGAACTGATGCTCAGACAGAAGATAAGGGTTTACTTTACAAATAACATTTTATCCTCTCAACAACACAAGGAAGTAGGTGTCATCATCCCCATTTTACAGATGAGGAAATGGACAAGCAGGAGCTAAGTGACTTGACTAGGGTCAAACAGTATCTCAAGCAGGATTTGAACTCAGGTCTTTCCTGACTTCAGGTCTAAGCATTCTATTCACTGTACTACCTACCTGCCGAGAAGGAGCTCTCCAAAGCCAATAGGGCCCCAGAAGTTGAAGATTCTGGCCATGGCTGCTCCCTTTCCTACCCCCTTCAAGTCTCAATCAAAGAAGAAATTTCTAAATCCAACTGTCCCTCTTTCCAGACCCCATAATAAGTCATAGTAGTACAACCTTCCAACTGTTCCATTCCCCTCCATTTTGTTTTTCACAATATTGGGAAATTAAGGCACAGAGGTTGAGAGAAGGGATTGGATTTTATCCAACCAGAAATTGGATAAAAGTCCTGCACCCCAGGTCAGCCAGCTTTAGAGAACTCTTTCAGAGTATGCTCCATCCTGGAAAGATCCCTGAACTGAAACTCAGGGTCTTGAAGCCCTGCCTGAATATAGAGGCAATTTTTTTAAACCTCATTATGCCTCAGTTTCTTCACCTGTAAAATGGAACTGAAACCATGATTACTGCCTACTTCTAAGATCTGTGCGGATCACAATGAGCAAGTGGCTGTCAAGGACAAGGGAATCTTTAAATCTCTAAGTAAACGCCAGCTTTTATTTGCTAATAACATTCAAGGAGGGTTTTTTAGGCAGAAGAGACCTCGGATACTTTTCCACCTCCCTGCCTCCAAACAGCATTGTAAAAATAGATGATCTTCATAAAATACCTTAAAGATTGCCTTTTAAACCTTTATTCTAAGGGAGGGAGAGAGAGAGAGAGAGAGACAGAGAGACAGAGAGACAGAGAGACAGAGACAGAGAGACAGAGAGAGACAGAGAGAGAGACAGAGAGAGAGACAGAGAGAGAGACAGAGAGAGACAGAGAGACAGAGAGACAGAGAGAGAGAGAGAGAGAGAGACAGAGAGACAGAGAGACAGAGAGACAGAGAGAGACAGAGAGAGACAGAGAGAGACAGAGAGAGAGACAGAGAGAGAGAGAGAGACAGAATGGACCTGGGATTTCAGTGGCATACAGGAGGGAACTTCTTCCTCTGGAGCTTCTCAAATCTCCATTCCTTCATCCCTAGGGATGACAGATTTAGAACAAGGAGGGACCTTCTTCCCCTTCCTCCACCCTTTTTAAAAATAATTAGATGTTGGAATAATTGAATTAAATCTGGAAAAGACCTTGAGGACTCCCCAGTCCAAATTCTCATTTTACAGGTGAGCATCCCGGAGGGTAAAGGATTTTCCCATGGTCTCAGCGAGAGTGTGTGCCAGAGATGGGCTTTGAACCTGTATCTTCAGAACCCAAACACAGCGAGAAGGTGTATTTTAAGGCACTTTGTCAATGGGAGAAGTCCAATGCAGCTGTAAGCTAGGGGGGTGGCGCAGTCCAGTGGACTGAGCCCTGATTCTGGAGCTCAAATCCCAGCTCTCCTAACTTACTACTTGTGTGACTTTGGGCAAGTCTGCTCCCAACCTCTGGATCTCAGGTCTCTTCCTGTAAGATGGGGGGAGTGGACCAGACCATCTTTATGATTTCTGGCGTTTTTCAGGAGTTAAAATGCTCTCTCCTCTCCCTCCCCTAAGCAGTTGTCTCTGGCATATGCATATGTGGCCACCAAGTGGAGCCAGAGAGTCAGATCCATTGATCTAGGTGGGGAATTCTAAGTCTTAGGTTAGCAGTGGGGATGCTTGGAGGAGTGTGAGAGAAGGACATTCCACCGGTGTGTCAGGGCTTACTCAAATTTAGTTTGAAGGGGCCCGAGTTGGGGAAAACTGAGGGGCTTTTTATTGTCTGCCCTCCAGGTTTCTGGGCTTGTTCATGGGCTCTTCTGAGTCACTGGCATCATCCTCAATTCTAGGGGGGCGTAAAAGAAACATGGTGCCATACCCAAGACCCACATTAGCCCTTGAGAGCCATGGGGGCCCCCTTTCCAAATGAGCACACACACAGGAGATTTTCCTGGAGAAATAACTGGGCAAAAAAGCCATGAGCCAAGAAGGGGAGTGACCTTTTCTGGGATTTGGCCCAGGACTTGTCTACTGGAAGGGGAGGGACATGGGTCACCCTTACTCCTTTTTTTTTTTTTTTTTTTAACTCTTACCTTCCATCTTGGAATCAATCCTATGTATTGGTTCCAAGTCGGAATAGCAATAAGAGCTAGTCAATGGGGATTCAATGATTTTCCCAGGTATCTGAGGCCAGATTTGAACCCCAGATGGTTTAAAGTTTGGGGAGGTTTTTTTTAACCCTTATTTTCCATCTTATGATCAATGCTATGTATTGGTTCCAAGTCAGAAAAGCAATGAGCTAGACAATCGGCATGAAGTGATTTGCCCAGGATCACCCGGCTAGGAAGTGTCTGAAGCCAAATTTGAACCCAAGACCTCTCATCTCTAGGTCTGGTTCCCACTGAGCCACTTACCAGCTCCCTACCCTTACTCTTATATGTGTTCAGGTTGTTCCTCTTCTTCCACCCCACAGGATATAATCCCTGTCTTGGTGTCTAGCTTTAAAAATGGCAGCCTTAGGGGGCAGCTGGGTAGCTCAGTGGATTGCGAGCCAGGCCTAGAGATGGGAGGTCCTAGGTTCAAATCTGGCCTCAGACACTTCCCAGCTGTGTGACCCTGGGCAAATCACTTGACCCCCATTGCCTACCCTTACCACTCTTCTGCCTTGGAGCCAATACATAGTATTGACTCCAAGATGGAAGGTAAGGGTTTAAAAATAAATAAATAAATAAAAATGGCAGCCCTTAAAATAGGTAGAGATAACTATCCTATCCACTCTTCCCCACATCTCCCCCTCACTGATGGATTGATGAGGGCAAAGAAGAGATCCAGACATGCACTTAATAAATCCTGCTGAATTGAATAAGTAGATACTCAGTGAAGGAATCGGAACCCAACCCTTATTTTCTAAAAGGTGAGGTTGATGCAGGAATTGGGAAGAAGTCAGTTCAAGTCTTATCTCTCACACAGAGATTGGTTATGAGAGTCTGGGCAAGTTGTCTGATTTCTTCGTACTTCAGGCAACTCTCTAAGACTCTGGGCTTCAGAGAAGGTACCAACATTGACAAAGGAGGGGTATTGGTAAAGGTGGTCTCCTTATCCATGTTTTCTAAAACAAAAAACCCTTCTGTCTTAGAATTGATATGAAGTGTCAATTCTAAGACAAAAGAATGATAAGGGCTATATGACTTGCCCAGGGTCACACAGCTAGGAAGTATCTGAGGCCAGATTTGAACCCAGAACTTCTCCCTTCCAGGCCTGGCTCTCTATCCCCTGAGCCACTTAGTTGCCCTTTCTATGTTTTCTTTAGACCCATGAAATCACAAATCCAGTCTCTGTCCCTATGAATGAATGAATGAATGGAATACTTCTCTCCCTGACTTCTTTCCACTTGGGGTTCCCTCTGCATGTTGCCTCTCTTATCCTCAGCAGATCTCCCTGGACATCACATCAGCACTGCAAAAGACAACATATGTAAGTTCTCACTGCCTAGAGAACCTTCGCCTGCCCCCAATTATTCCATCGCCATGCTAGGAGCACTGCCCCGAACCCAGGCGCCTGTCGGAGACCCACGGTCCCTTGTGGAGCCCCGCTTAACCCTGAGTAAGTACAGGGGCACCCCTTCAGAGACAGCCCAAGGATGTCTTCTTGCCCAGAAGTAGGGTTTGTGGCTAGTCGCCCTCTTTTCCCCAAAGATTGCCTCATGAAGGAGGGAAAGGAGAGTTTATCAGTGGAGGGGGTCAGATTACAAGATGATAACTGAGAAGTTAATCAAATCCCAACCCAATCCTGCCTACCTCTTCCACCGTGCCCTCTGGAATGCCAGGTCCATAGGCAACAAATCAGCCTTCATCTTAAATCTTTTCCTCTCCCGTTCCTTCCATCTCCTAGTAGTTGCTGAGACCTCCTTCTCTCTGATGGCACGGCCAGCCTTTCCACGACTGGCTGTGTTCACTCATTCCCCTTCACTCACTGGCAGAGGTGGGGACTTGGAAGATGCCTGGCTCCCCGCTTCTACTTCTAGAATCGCCCCCATCACCATCACACAGGAGCCCTTCCTCCCTTGAGACCTACAGAGGCCACACGTTCCACTCATCAAAATCCTGGTAGCTGTTGTCTGTAGATCTCCAGGATACCCTCCTTGCTTCCTCGATGGCTTCAGTACCTAGTTCACAATATTTCTCTCCTCGCCAACTCCAGCTCTCGTACTGGATGACTTTAACATACACATCTGCTCTGCCTCACACCCCCTGGTCCTTCAGTTCCTTGACCTGCTCCTCCATCCCATACTCCATCTCAGCCATGCACAATTTGGTCATAGCCTTGATCTTACACTCACATAGAAATGTGCCAGCTCCACGTTCACCAATTCCAAAATCCCTTTATCTGAGCATAATCTAATGACTTCCACCCCTCCTTCTGCCTTCCCATCCCAAACTCAACTTTTTGTCCGTGCCACAACCTCTAATCTGTTAACCCATCAGTTCCTCTCCCAGATGCCTACACACCCCCCACACACTCATGTTTCTGCCATCCTCAAAAGGCCCTTACTTGATCCTTCCATCCTTGTTAACTGCCATCCCACATCTCTTCTGCCCTTTGTGACTAAACTCCTTGAGAAGGTCACCTACAATGGGTATCCCCACTTTCTTTCCCCTCATTCTCTTCTTAACCCCTTATAATTCAGCTTCCAACCTCACCATTTCACCAAAACCACTCTCTTCAAAGTTACCAATGATCTAGTTTCCAAATCCAACGGGATTTTTCCCTCCATCCTCATTCTTCTTGAATCACCCTCTTGTCCTTGACACTGTCATCACTTTTCAGGACAGTGTTCAGGTCAGTGTTATCTCTTGGTTCTCCTCCTGCCTATCTGACTGTTCCTTCCCATCTGACTGTTCCTTCCCTGTCTCCTTTGCTGGAATCCTCCTCCTGTTCATGCCCACTAACTGTGGGCATTCCAGAGGCCCGTCCTGGACCCTCTTCTCTCTTCCATCTAAACTGCTTCCCTTGGTGACCTCATCGGGTCTCCTGGATTTAATTACCATCTCTAAGCTGATCTCAGATCTAGCTTTTCTGCCCTAACCTCCAAGCTCGCATCTCCAAATGCCTTTCAGACATCCCCAACAGGATGACCAGTAGACATCTTGTCAAAATAGACAACACGTTTGAAACAATTCATTATCTTTCCCTTCAAACCCCCACTTTTTCAAATGTCTCTCTTACTGTAGAGGGCGTTACTATCCTCCACCACCCTCCCAGTCCCTCAGGTTTGCAACCTAAATGTCATCTTCTACTCCTTTTTAAGCCTTACCCTTATATCCAGTCTCTTGCCTGAGCCTATTGATTTCATCTTTGCAAAGTCTCTTGAGTAGTCCTTCTTCTCTCTTCTGATACCACCGTGGCCTTGGGTACAAGCCCTTGCCACCTCAGTGGATCTACCTGTCACATGTCCCAAAACATCCTCCTTTCAGCCCACCTAAGTCACAGGTTCAGTTATGTTGTGCTATACTACATACTCTCTGTCTCTGTCTCTGTCTCTGTCTCTGTCTCTGTCTCTGTCTCTGTCTCTCTCTCTCTCTCTGTCTCTGTCTCTCTCTTTCCCCCCTCCAATGGCTCCCTATTACCTCAGTGAGTAAATACCAAATTCCCTTTTGCATTTAAAATCCATTATAAGCCTACTCACCTCCCCAACCTTTCCAGTCTTCTTACACCTTGTTCCCCAACGTGTACTCTTTGATCCACTGACAATGGTCTTTTTGGTGTTTCACAAGCAAGATGCTCCATCTCTTGGCTCTGGGCATTTTCTTTGGCTGTCTCCCATGCGTGGAATGTTCTCCCTCCTCATCTCTACCTCCTGGCTTCTCTGGCTTCCTTTAAGTCCCAGCTAAAAACTCAAACCCTTTTCATTCTTGTGCTTCCTCTCCAATGTTTATTTGCAATTTCTTCTGTAGGCAGGTTGTTTGTACAGATGTCTTTACTTGCTGTCTCCCTGTTAGACTGCAAGCACCTTGAGGGCAGGGACAGGTCTTCACCTCTGGTTGGTGTTTGGCACATGAAGGGCACTTTCTAAATGTTTGTTGACTGACAGGAACGTTAAAGGAAGGGAAGGTGGCTGCTGAGAGAAGGTAGGAGAGAGAAGGTGGAAAAGTAGTCATGGCAACCAAGATGGTGTGCCCACTCTTATTCCTGGGTCTGGATGTTGGGGAGTATGAGAGAAGGAGCAGCCCAGCACCGTAGATGGAGCCAGGAAGTGGGGTGTCTTTCAAAGAAAGTCAGGGCTCAACAATTGAGGGAGAACTGGGATGAAGAAGAGTCTAATAACAGAAGAGGGAACGGTGGGAAGAGAGGGCAGAAGAAAATGACGGCTGGACAAAGCTAAGGCTAAGCTGGAGACCATTGACCCAGTGACCAGAGGCAATGAAGTTGCAAAAAAGGATCTCAAAGGCTGGGAGAAAGTCTGTCCTAGAAGAAATAGCCTCGACTTGGTTATATTCGTGGAGGATTCAAGGGAAGGGAAGAACAGTTGTCCTTCCCTTCTCCTTCCCTTCCTCCCTGATTTCTGCCCCTGTCAATCCAGTTCCTCTGCCTTTTCCTGGTACCATATTACTGACACTATTTCCCAACATGTCAATAAATGTATAGGGCAGAGGCTCCGGTTTGCTAGAGAGAAAACAGAATTTCCCATCCCTTTCCCCATCCCAGGGAAAAATTGACATCCTCTGAATATTGCTGCTTTAGTCAAAACCCCCAGCTGCTCCACCCTCGTTATAGTTCTATTTCCCAGTCTGAGAAGCTTGAGAATGAGGAAAGGGGAGGCTTCCCCTACTAGACTTTCAGATCCCGGAGATGCTGACCAGTGCCAGGCTATGAGATCCTCCTCCTACCCTCCACTCTTCTCCCAGGTACGCAGTCAAATGTCTGGCGAGAGGAGCTGAAAGAACTGGCCTCCAGAGTAGCCGCCTTCTCCAAAGAGGCCGAGGTAAAGAAGAAGGAGGTGGGTGAGGACTGCTGGAGCAGGGGAGAGGAGAAGTGAGCTAGGGAGAAGGGAACAGAAGGTAAGAACAGCTTCAGGGGCAGAGAGATGACACCTGAACTAGGGAGAGCGCGGAGGGGAGAACAGAGCTGGGGAGAAGGAGGGAGAACTAGGGGAGGGCAAGGGAAGGAAGAGCAGTTGGGAAGGAAGGAAAGGGAGGAGGAGAAAAGGGAGGGGAAAACAGAACTAGGGGAAAGAGAAAAGGAGGGTGGGAAGAACAATGCTGGGCAGAGGACATAAGTGGACATCTAGCTGGGGGGTACAGAAGTAGGTGAGGGCAGAGCTGGGAGGAGGAATTAGAGGAAGCAGTTTGGGACCAAAATAAAAGAGGGCATTGGGTCCTCCCATCAATACAGTGATTTTGGAAATGACGTCTCGGCTGATAAGATAAAGTACCAAGAGTCCTAAACTAAGAGTCAAAGGTTGTCCATTTGAATCCTAACTCTTCTATTAATTGGTTATTCAATTCCCTAACTTCACCTTTATAAGCCTCACTTTCCCCATCTGTATAAGAGGGGAAATAATTATAAAATTACAAGTTTCTTAGGGATTATCTAGTCCAACTCCCTAGTTTTATAGAAGAAGAAACTCCCAAAGAGGAAAAAGGACTTGTCTAGGGTCAATAGGCTAGTTAGTATGAGAACTAGAACTTGAATTGAGGATGTGAAGACCAATTCCTTACCTTTAAGTAAGCATGCTTTCTTTTTTTTTAACCTTTATCTTTCCTCTTAGAATCAATACTGGGTACTGGTTCCAAGACAGAAGAACAGTAAAGGCTAGACAACGGGGGTTAAGTGATTTGCCCAGGGTCACACAGCTAGGGAGTATTTGTGGTCAAATTTGAACCCAGAACCTCCAGGTTTCCAGCAGACCTGGCTCTCAATCCACTGAGCCACCTAGGTGCTGCCTAATTAAGCATGCTTTAATAACCTCCAATTGAGAGGAAACCATCCGCCATCTTTATTTCTGCCATTCGCTGAGACGACCAGAGTTGCTTGCTCAGATTAGAGCATCAGAAGAGGGGTTCTCAAGATCATATTTCTCTCTATCCCTTTCATAACAAGAGCCTTCCTTTGAGCTAAAAGTTCACCTGGTCTAAACCTCTCATTTTACAGTTAGAAGATGGAGAAGCAAAGGTTAAGTCACCTGTCCAAGGTCAAATGGATATTTAAAGTTGGGATTCAAACTCTTGTCCTCCAGTCCCAAATCCCACACTTTCCATTAGGCTCCACTGAGTCACCTCTCTCGGGAAACTTAGAACTTCATGTTGGAAAGAAAAGATAAAAAAAAAAAAAAAGGTGGAACAGTGAGAGGTAACATTGTCAAATCTTGCATGCAGTAGGCAATTAATATTCATAGAAGTTGTGTGGCTGAGATTCTAAAAGGAGTAGTTACTCATGGAGACCTTCCTGAAGGAGGAGGAGAGACTTCAACTGGGCCCTGAAAAGATGAGTAGAATTAAAACCAATAGAGAAGAAATAGGACATTCCAGAGTGGAGAAACATGATGATGGGCATTCAGTAAGTGGTTCATAAAATGTTTGTTGATTGACTAAAGAGAGTAGTTCTTTTCTCCCAGTTTCCATCTCTTGCTTCCCTGGCCCTTTCTCTTCCAGAAGAGGCCCAGCTTTGCCACCAGCTGGATGACTTTCTCTTTCTCTGGCTCTCAAATTCCTCCTCCATATTAAGACAGGTTAGCTTGGATGGGATTTAAGTCCTTCTAGTTTTGACCATCTGTAATTCTATCAGAAGGAAGAGGCAGAGAGGTTGGCCCAGTATTCTGCAAACACTGGGAGGCTCATCCCAGGCTACCAACGGACCATGACAAGCCGAACACCCCGAACCTCCCACAGAAGCATCCTTTGGAACAAAGACTTGGCACCCATTGTCCAGGACCAAGAGCTACTGGTGAGTCTGAGGGGCCAGCTCGAGACCTTCACAACAAGGGGCCTGGCTCTCCCAGCAAGCTCCACACTTTTATACTAGCGAGCTGCTAAGCAGAGATGCACATCCATCCCAAATGGGACGAGTCTTCAGTAAAATGGGGTCCTCCCAATCCTATGCTCTATCTTTGTTCTTAGCTACCTATCAACTAATCTCTGACGAGGTCCTGTGCCATAACGGCTTTGAGGGGACCCTTCCCAGAAGGCATTTTCCAAATGGGGAAAGGGAAAGAAATAGATTGAAATTTTAATGATTGATAATTAGGGGATGGGGAATTACCTTTGGGAAACAGAAGTCTCCCACTAGTACTCATTGCAAACACTGATAGTCGAGTGATATAATATTCCCATGGCGGAATAATGGAGTTAGAGTCAGGAAGCCCTGAGTTCAAATTCTTCCTCAGATATTTTCTAGCTGTGTGACCTTGGACAAGTCATTTAATCATCTCTCTCATCCTCAGTTTCCTTATCTACAAAATGGAGAAAACAATAGCACTTAATCTCCCAAACTTTAACAGGATCAAATGTAGATAGCTGGGTAGTGCAGTGGATTTCGAGCCAGGCCTAGAGATGGGAGGACCTGGGTTCAAATCTGGCCTCAGACACTTCCCAGTTGGGTGACCCTGGACAAGTCACTTAACCTCCATTGCCTACCCTTACCATTCTTCCACCTAGGAGCCAATACACAGTATTGACTCCAAGACAGAAGATAAGGGTTTAAAAAAACACAACAGGATCAAATGAGATAATATTTTGAAAGTGCTTTACAAACACTGAAGCTCTTTATAAAAAATAGCCATTAGTATTATGACTGTCATCTTCATGCTAATGATGGTATGGCCAGCCATGATCTTAACTCCCTGAATTCCTAACCAGGACCAGTCCCGGCCATTGTCAGATTATGCTACTATTCACCCAGAAATCACTGGTCCCTAGAGTTCTCTGAACACTCACTTTGGTGGAGGAGGCATGGAAAGCCTCTGGCTGAATTTCTTCTCTAGGAAGGCATCAGAAATTTGTACCTTATCTTAAATTAATTTCTTAGTTCTGTCTCTCACAGAGAAGGAACCTGAGAAGAGAGGGGAATAGATGGATATGTTTTGATGGTGAGAGGTTCAGAGTTGGGGAGGGGATGGGTTCCCATAATAGACAAGGCCTAAAAGGCCTAAAAAGCACCTTTGCTCTAATTCACAATTTTATTGAGAAATATAGACCCAAAGAGAGCTTGGTCCTAGAACATAACATAGGCATCTGACTTGACCCCCTCCAACAAAGAGCCTTATTCCAAGAACCCTGAAATTGGAAATTGGTTCTACTTGGGGCCCTGGGTTTGAAGCTATTATAAAATGGTGGCCCTAGTAGAGTCTGAACCTTCCCTTCCCACCTTGAAATGAAGATGAGACCTGAGTCCTAAGGGTAGATATAGAACAGTGATTCCCAAAGTGGGTGCCACCGCCCCCTGGTGGGTGCTGCAGAGATCCCGGGGTTGGTGATGGCCACAGGTGCATTTATCTTTCCAATTAATTGCTATTAAATTTTTTAAAAAGTCAATTTCCAGGGGGCTAAGTAATATTTTTTCTGGAAAGGGGGAGGTAGACCAAAAAAGTTTGGGAACCCCTGGTCTAGAACTTATACAAAGAACAGCCACAGAAGGCAATCCTGAGTGGCCAGCCCCAATTCTAGCTGATGTCATGAAGGAAGACAGAAATAGAGGGAGCTAAACCAGAAACTTTAGCTCGTCACTCCTACCCAGTTCTCCCTTGTTCCTGAGAATGACAATGAACAAGAGTTCCTACTCATCTACATGGCATCTGATCCACTCACCTTCTGACTCACACACTCACTCACCATCTGACCACCCCTTGTTCATCAAGGGCTATATACATTCAGGCTTTATTGTCTAGTTCTTGCTACAACTAGGGCTACGTATCCTAGAGGGGAACAGAAAGGGAATGGAAATCCCTAGTACTCAGGATAACTAAGCACCCATGTATTTCTGGAGGTGGGATGGCAGGGGGTGGGGATTGCCCAACTAGAGCCATGAGCTCTGAGTCCCTTGATGGAGTGAGTTCCTGCCCACTGGTCTCTTCTGCCAACAGATTCTAGAACTGCTGTGTCAGATCCTACAGACAGACTCTCTGAGTGCCATCCAGTACTGGCTTATCTCAGCTAACCCCAGGGGTAAGATCCCACAAGGGGAGAGGGGGGACACATTGGGTTAACTGGTCTTTAAGATCCTTTCCAACTCTTGAAATTCTAGGATTCCTAGAATCCTTCATTTTAAGGGACTAAAACCTTGAGATTCTCTAACTGTGCAAAGCTCTCGGGCAAGGGCCAGACGTTTTGCTGAGCAAGAGCCCCCTATACTTTTCTCATGGTCCTCCCATCAGACCTTCACAGAGCAAGAGTCCACTAGATGCAGAGTCTTGGGCTGTGATGGGAGAATAGACTAGAATGGAAAGAGATTTGCCCTTAGAGAGGTCAGAGTGACTTGGGAAAGGCAGACCATTCACTCCTGAAAGACATTCCCAACACATTTTTGTGTGAGTGCAAGGTCTCTGGGCCTCCCAGATGCTATGTCTGCATTAGTAGGGAGAGTTTTCTACATCAAATCTTAGGTCCAGATCCAAGGCAAAAAAGAAAAATCTGGTAATGTTCTAGGCAGTGGAGATACAAAGATGGAAATCATACTCGTGGAGCTTTTACTATAGCCCACAAACAGATAAAGTAAATGAAAAATAAATATAAAATAATTGTGGTGGTTGTGAAAATGAATCACTTGGAAAATCAGGAAAGGCTTGTTGTAGGGGAGAGTGCATGAAGTGAGCCTTGAAGGATACGTGTAAATGCTGAAGGCTAGAGGAGTCAGAACTATGGGGGTGGAGGCGGAGTAGACAAGTCAGACAGTGGGGATTTATTCCTCAGACTGAACTCTTGATAGGGAGTGTGCAAGAAAGCTGATGGCTTTGTGGCCTCCTTGCCACAACCTTGACTTCTAGTCCTTTGTGGGGCAGAGGGAGAAAAGAGAGAAGGGGGAATGAAGAGGGAATCAGCTTCAAAGCCAACAGAAGGAAGAAAAGGAGGGAGGTGTCTCTTTTTAGGGCATCCCCGAATTCTCCTGTGCCAGAAGTAGTCATGGGGCTCCCGAGACGAGGAACTCAGTCCCTAGATCCCAAACACTTGTCTAGCTGGGCTCAGAGGACCAAAGAGGCAGGGAGCTCTGAGGTGGGCCCAATGATCATTACACATACCCACACCCCTACACCTTTTCCACTGCCTCCACTCACCCTCATGCTGTATTTTCAGAAAAGGACCTAGTCCTGGGCCTCCTCCAAACAGCCGTGGCCCAGCTGATACCCAATCCCCTGATGATCATGCCAGAGGAGAAGACCATGTCAACTATGTCCACCAAAACTTTATCTACCCCCAAATCGGCATTGCTCGGCCAAGGCCCGACACCACAGAGGAGTCCGAAGTCCAGGTGGGCCAAACCTCAGGTCTAGCTAGACAGAAATGTCATGGGGCCCTCAAATCATTGAAAGTCCCAGCTGGTGACACCTTCCAAATGACACAGTCCAGTGACCTTCATTTAACAGAGGAAAGAACTGAGATGAGAAGAGATTCTCCCAAGGCTTAACAAGGCTTAACAGCTTAACAAGGGCAGACACCTCTTCTGAGGGTGCCCTAGCCAGGCCCCCTTTGTCCTCCTTGGTCTCCTAGAGCACTTTCCCTCTAGGCAGTCATTATAGTTAACTTCATCACTACTCTATGAAGTGGACAAGGCATATCCTTACACAATCAGAGTCCCAACCCTCATTTTACAGAGGGGGAAACTGAGGCCAGCATGACTAGTCCAAGGTCAACAGGAGTGAAGGTAAGAGTCAGAATTCTAAGTCAGGTCCTGGAGTTTTAAGTTGTCATGGTGAAAAAAGATTTCTAAGTCTGCCTAGCCAAACATCTGATTTATGAGCAAGAATTCCCATCAGAACATCTCCCAAAGGGGGAACATAGGAGATCTTGAAACAGAGCAGGGCCCTAAACTGAGCATAATTTATCCAAATGTTTCACTTGCCCACATAATTATAACTAGCTGCCAAGGGAGATCCAAGGTCAAATCTCATGTCTAACATTCATAGCTGTGGGTCTATGCCCAACTCACTGAACATCTCTGAGCCTCACTTTTCTCATCTGTAAAACTGGTTTAATAACAGCACCCATTGAGCAGGTAGGTAGCACAGCCTGAGTTCAAATCTAGTCATAGATAACTCTTACCTGGGTGACCTTGGGCAAGTCATTTAACCCCAATCACCTAGCCCTTACCATTCTTCTGTCTTAGAATTGATACTAAGATTAAAGGGTTAAGATAAATAACTAAAAATAATACCTTCATCAACAGGTTGTTGCAAGATTTAAAAGATAGAGCACATATAAAGCCTCTATAAAGTTTAGTTATTTTTTATTTGGGGAACAAATTACTATTTCCCTATTCTCCAAGAAATACAGGATTTTATATGTGCCAAATCATATTTCTAACATCTGCCATCCCAGAGCCGTAACTAGGAATTCTGGCACCTATAACAAAGATTTAGAGTCAGGAGGATTTGGCACTCAGAGGGCAAAGTACCCTGGTTGGCTACAGGGCAGTTGTGAAGGGCAATTCCTGAGAGGAGGGGCACAGAAGAAAGTCTCCCTCCACCTCTGAAACCATCTCCTTAGCCCAACAGATTCACAATGGAGCCAAAGGTGTAGTTATGTCGAGGGAAGGTGGGATGTGGAGGGGATGGGATAGGAAAGAAAAGAGGGCTTAAGTCTCCATCTCCTGGAAGGTTGGCAACCTGGGGTGGAGCCTGATTACCCTTCCCCAGTTATGGCTCGGTCCCATCCCTCTAACCTTCCAAGGCGGCGTTCTTACCTTGCTCCTTCCACGATGTCATTCGCCTGGAAGTCCAGAGGGTCCCATCCCCATCACTGCATACCTTCACCATGATATCATGGACACACATTGCCAATGTCCGATTTCTACCACCCCTTGGAATCCCTATGGGCTTCTGGGTGGAGGGACACAGTTCCAGAAGGAGCCGATTTAGTTTGAACATAAGGAAAAACTTTCTAATGACGAGACGCTGCCACGGGAAGTGAAGGGTGCCTCTCTTGGGTGCCTCTTCTTCAGGCAAAGGCTAGATGACCACTTGGCAGGAACGTCAGAGGAGATCCTTGGTTGGGCATAGATGAGACCAGCTGGCCACCCAGGTCCCTTCAAAATCACTGAGAATTGGGGGGCTAGCACCCCCCTGAAGGAACCTAGTGACTCTTGTCTGCATCTCAGATCCAAGGATTATTTATCGTTGGCCTCCAAATTTCTTGGGATCAAATCTCATCAAATGAGGATGAGAAATAGTAATAATAATAAAAACAAGAGTGAATCTAGGCAGTCCTAAAGATAATCCATGAGGAACAAACCAGCTTTGCCCTCTTTTTGCTCCTGCAGCTTCTCCTGGAGGGGTACAAACACCAGGAATGGTGGCATCCATGGCCAAGCTTAGAAGCCACCCAAACACACATATGTGTACCTTCCCCAATACACACATACTCCTACATCTTGTTCAAGTGCTCAGATGTCAATAACAAATTTCTCTGTTTGCTTACAGTCACCATCAACTAAAGGCAAAGCCAGAACATGTACCGTCATGTGAAAAACCAGGTGAATCCATTCGCTTAAAATCCCAAAGATTCAAGCTTCTGGTCTGTGGTTAGCGAGGCATCTGGAAGTGGCCAGTGACACTAGTGAGACCCTGAACGCTGAGAAAGGGCTTTGCCATGCCAGGGACCCTCCTCCCTCTCTCCCCTGCTGGTCATTCCCAAGGCAAAGCCCGGACTCTTCATCCACCCTGTCCAGCTGGTGTCTACAAGAAGAATTCAATTTGTCCCTAAACCAGAGCAACAGCAACCCCGATTCCAGTGCCCCTCTCCTCTCCTCCTCCAGGAATTACAAACTAGTACGTGGAAGGAATAGGGCCAAAATCAAAGGGCCAGTTATTCTCTGTGTGCCTCTGGGCAAGTATTAACCTCTCAGACTCAGTTTCACCTTCTGAAAAATGAAGGTGTTGGCCTCACTCCTATAGGGTCCCTTTCAGCTCCAAATCCCATGCTATAACCTGGAGAAACTTAGCAATAGTCTCCTGGAGATGATAAGAATTACCTAACATTTTACATTTCCCAAAATATTTCTCACAATAACCCTAGGAGATGTGGGTACCAAAAGATGATAAGATTTTTTTACAGATGAAGAAACTGAGGCTCAAATAGGTAAAAATAATGGTATAGAATCACAAGTGTCCAAGGCAGCTAATAGAGTATAGTGCCATATTTGGAACCAGAAATATCTGAGTTCCAATCATGCCTCTGACACTGTCTAGGCATGAGCCCCTGGGCAAGTTACATTGCCACCCTTGGTCTCAGTCTCTTCATCTATAAAATGGGGATAATAGCACCTACCTCCCATGGTTGTTGGGAGAATCCAGTGAGAGGACATTTATAAAGTGCTTTGCAAACCTTAAAGCATTCAATGATTGCTAGTTATTATATTTGAGAGAAGAGATGTGATTGGTTCCTATCTTCAAGACCCTCAGAAATTTGGTAAGGCAAATCATCAGTTTCCAAAATGAATAGATTAAGAGCTGTGGAGGTTGACTACAGAAAGCCCCCTCACTGCCTAAGCCAAATACTCAGCCCTCTTCAGGTTTAGAGGAGCAGCCCCCCTGCCCAGACAGACTTGATTCGTTCTCATTACAACCACCCAAACACATTGGGGAAGAAGTGGGGAAGTAGGGAGCGAAGGTGTATCCTTCACCCCAGCCCTACTTAATTGAGGTTGGAAGCACCCCAGAAGGGAATCCAGGTGTCCTCCCTCCCATTCTAGGTACAGGTCAATAGGGAGCCTAGTCCAACCCCTTTATTTTACAAATGGGAAAACCGAGGTCTAGAGAAAGGAAATTTCTTGCCTATAGTCACCTAAGAAGTAAGCAGAAGAGCCTAGATTAGATCCTGCAACTCCCAGTTGGGCGCCCTCCCCCCATCTCCCCATCACCCACAACTTGGCCTCTGACTCCAGGATGGCACTGAGGTTGGGGACATCGAGCATAGTTCCTTTTTCTTCCCCTATCCTCTCCTCCCTTCCCTTCCCTTCCTGGCATCTTTTCTTCTCCTTCTCCAGAATACATCGGCAATGCTGAGGTTCTACAATTTAATGAGAGTCCAGAGAACAGAAAGAAGAAAATCTAACTGTGCCCCTGAAGGTTTTCCCCTGTTTCCACCAGTGAGTTTCCCCTGCAAGAGGTGCCCCTGTTTGGAGCTGGCAGTTCTCTTGAGCAATGGTCTTCATCCAGGGACTACCTGGCGCAATCTCTGTAAAATAAAATACGTTGTCTTTGGTTTTCGAAGATAACACTACTGACCCACAATCCCTCGAGAGTGGTTTTTCCAGGAGAGGATGATGTACACTCAGCCATCCTCACTCCCCTGCTGGTAAATCCAGGCAGGGTCAGTCCTGTCCTGGGCTAACTCTTCTGTAATCCCTTAAGTCCTAGGGAAGGCAGATGTTCCCTGGCACAGCCTAGGAGAAGGCTCTTCCTTGGCTTGGAGCCCTGGTGCACGGAGACTTCCAGCCAAATGGCCCACTCCAGGCCAATGAGAATGACTTTGTCTGGTTCAGCCTCCCACTCAGGCTAGGAATTACACTCCCTCCTCCCCATCTCACCCCAAGCAGGTGCCCAGTGTAGCCTGCTTCAATCCAATTTAAATGAGGGTTCTTCAGTCTTCTACATTAAGAGCTAGGAGAAACCTTTTGGGGGTTCTTTAGTTATTTCATTCTTGTCCCACTCTTTGTGTCCCCATTGGGGAGTTTCTTGGCCAAGATCCTGGAGAGGTCTGCCATTTCCTTCTCCAGCTCCTTTCACAGATGAGAAAACTGAAGGAGATGGATTGTGATTAGAGCTTTAAAGGAAAGTTAGAAATCCAGTTGGTAATGGAGGGTGAGGAGGGGGCAGCATTCCAGGCACTGGAAAAACAGTCTAAACAAAGGCAAGGAAAAAAGAAATCTCGATGTGTTTGGGTGGATGAAGGGTCATGGAATGGGGCTGGAGCACAGCATGCATTGGAGAGTGGAGGATGGAGAATGGTACCTGGTTATGGAGGGTTCTGAATACCAGGAGAAGCGGGTAAGACTTTTATCATTTGGTAGGTGATCATTGTTAGCATTTCTATGGTGCTTAAAGGATTCTCAAGCCCTCTGAATGGGGTACCTCATTTCATTCTCTTAATGATCCCATGAGGTTAGAGAGACTGGGAGCCATCAACTTGCTGAGGGTCAAGCAGGATTTGAACTCAGGTCTTCCTGACTCCATTGGACCCCCTAGCAGTTTCAATAGGGAGCAACTAAAGATTTTTGAGGAGAGAGAGAGAGAGAGAGAGAGAGAGACAGAGAGACAGAGAGACAGAGAGACAGAGAGACAGAGAGAAAGGAAAGAAAGAAAAAGAGGAAGAAAGAAAGAAAGAAAGAAAGAAAGAAAGAAAGAAAGAAAGAAAGAAAGAAAGAAAGAAAGAAAGAAAGAAA
>NC_058131.1:693048696-693064742 GCF_016433145.1 Gracilinanus agilis
AAAGGAAAGGAAAGGAAAAAGGAAAGGAAAGGAAAGGAAAGGAAAAAGGAAAGGAAAGGAAAGGAAAAAAGAAAGGAAAGAGAAAGAAAGGAAGAAAGAAGAAAAAGAAAGAGAGAGAGAGAGGAAGAAGTAAACAAAAATCTTTTTTAAAAGATGTCACAGAAAATGAAAAGGAACAGTTAAAGAAATGAGCAAGCTGGATAAATGAAGAGGTTCCAACATAGTCTTATGGGCTAACAGAAACCAAAGAGAAACCCTAGAAAGGGTGGAAGTAGCCAATTTAAATCTACAATGACCACAAAAGCAAAACTAGAACTTTCACAAGGCATATCAACTTGGAGAATAAATACACAGAAAGAACAGATATTAGTAAAGAAGAAACATGACAAAATGATAGCTCCACAACAAGGAAAAGCCATGGACAATATAAATAAAATGAATATATAAATATGAATAAAACCAGCATCACAGAAATAACAAATAAAAATGTTCTATTGAAAAACTAGAACAGTGCAAAGCAAACCTCAAAATAAGATCAAAGGACAACTCAACTGGAAAGATGTTTTAAGATTTAATTACCCAAACATGATAGGACAGATCTTGGGAAGAAAACATGAATTTTTAAACTTAAAATATGTGAAGGGGAAAAAAAGTTCGACCATATTTCAAAGAATTATACAAGAAGGCAAAAACCTGGATTATTGAAATCAAGGAAGAGAGGAGTTTGCTGGCTATATATTGGAGCTTGTCCTCAGCATTTGACATCTTTGGGGTGTATGCCAAATAGTATGGTGGCACAAGACATGATTAATTGATAAACCACAGAAGCAACTTATTCAGATACATTGAAATCAAATTCCAAAGCTGTGATGACAAATAAGTTTACTAGCAGTCATGAATAAAAATATTACCTGTCAGGAAAAACCAATCTGAATCACACAAGACTTCACACATAAGATGCAGAACAATGAAGAGAGCTGGAAATATGATTGAGGGGAATTGTGCTTCCCCCAGCTAGGTTAAGCCTGCTTTTTGAAAATAAGGGACATTTGGCATGGCTTAACAATCCTAGGAATTTTTATTTTATTTTATTGAAGAAAACAGGTCTTGGCAGGGCCTTTGATATGTAAATCAACCTAGGAGTAGGACTTTTAACAAGAAAAAATCCTTTAAAATGAAAGGCTCACCGCGTGAATTCTAACTCAAAAAGGCCGAAAATTTGAAGTACTTCTTTTACAGACCATTTTACATAAAAATAATTAACAAAAAAGAAACTATAGCCAAGAGATGCATATTTTTTAGACTGGGAACAGAAAAAGAATTGCCAAATAATTCTTGGGTCAAAGAACAAATTATGAAAACTATTTTAGAAAACTATAGGAAAGATAGTGACAATATGAATACAACAAATCAAATTTTGTGGGTGCAGTTCAAGTAGTTCTCAGAGGAAAGATTACATCCCTGAGCACTTATGGTAGCAAAGACAAAAAGGGAAGATTAATGAATTGGATTTGCAGCTAAAATTAGACAATCAACAAATTAATATCGTTATACCAAGCACACAATAAAAAATCAGCTAAGTTAAAGAAGAAATTAACAAAACCGAGCAAAAAGAACATGTGAACTAACATATATAAGAGTTAGGATCCTGAAAGACCAATAAAATTACCAAGCCATTAACAAATTTAATTAAGAGGAAAAGTAAGGGAAAAACCAAGCTATCGAAATAAAAAATAAAATGAGAGATCACAAGAATGGAGAAGAAATAAAGAAAATTCTCAGTGACTGTTACACATCGTTCTATACCAACAAACTGAGACTCAAAAAGACATGGATGAATATTCACAAACTATACAATCTCCCAATTCACAAAACAGGAAATAGATTAAATAAAAGAACATCAGAATGAATAATTGAAAAAGCCAATAATGTATTATAATAAAACACTCAGGATAAAAAGATTCACAAGTGAATTCTATCACATTTTAAAACAAATCACCTCTATGCTATATAACAAAAGTTTACAGTTCAATTTACAATTATTTACAGTGTGGTAAAATGTCAAAAAGAACTGGGCTTGGAGGCTGGAAGACCTGAGTCTAAATCAAGGCTGTATTGGTAAAAGTTTAACATCCAGCTCCTCTCTTTCCCCAAAAAAGCACCTGTACCCACGACACACTTTTCAGTTTGATCTACACTATTAACATCACTTTAAGTCTTGTCAATCAACAAAATAATAAACCAAACCTAGCTTTGTAGTGTTTATCGATTTCCCTAGTATAAATGTTCACACTAAAAATTTAACAGTCTGCCTCGGGTTAGCCTTTGCCCCTGACATTTACTATTTGTGTGACCGTGGATGAGCCCAAATTTCTGAATTCCATTCCAGTAGACTGTAAATTCCTTGAAGACAGAAGCTATTTCATTTTTGTCTTTGTTTGCCCATCACCTGGCACACAGGAGGCCCTTTCCTTGTTGCTTGTTTATAATTTTTTGTTTCTATTTTATCTTTTATTTTATTTTGTTCTTGTGTGTATATTTGAATACTTGCTAAAAACAATAATGGCATTGATAGGAGGGCTTAAGTTTTGCACTACACTTTACAAATATCTTATTTAATCCTTGAAAATAACCCAGGGAGATTGATGCTATCATGATCCCCATTTTACAGATGAAGAAAACTGAGACACAGAGAGATCACACAGCATTCTTTCTCGTGGGCAAGTTACAAATGTAAAAAAAAAAAAATGTAAAAAAAGAAAGCTTTCCAGGTAAGGGGGCTTTTCTCTTCCTCTTACATAGGTGAACCTTCCCTAGCCAAAATGGGTGTCTGTTTGTAGAGGAGATCTCAGGATGAGTTGGAGAGAGATTCCAGGAGGACTCCCTTCCCACCCTCAAAATTCCCAAGGAATGTAATGCTTTCTAGAGCAGAGATGTCAAACCCACTGCCCAAGGGGGCCACTCCAGAGGGCACCCACGCTAGAATCAAATGCAGTAGGGAAATGTTTAACAAAATAAATTAAAGATATAATAGGACATAGATAATACTAAAATACGGGTTTCTAAGTCAGCAAATAGGTGGCAGAGATGCTTGAATCCAGTTTTGTGTCCTCTATTTCTATTTGATTTTGAAATCTCTGTTTTTTGACCAGTGTTGGTGCCCTCCCTTGGAGATGACCAGTAGATGGTCCTTTGGGTGTTGTTTTCCCCGTTAGAATGAGAGTTCCTTGAGGGCAGGGACAGCTGATGCCTCCCCAGCTCTTAGCACAATGTTTGGCACATAATAATCTTTTTTTTTTTTTTTAAACCCTTGTACTTTGGTGTATTGTCTCATAGGTGGAAGAGTGGTAAGGGTGGGCAATGGGGGTCAAGTGACTTGCCCAGGGTCACACAGCTGGGAAGTGTCTGAGGTCAGATTTGAACCTAGGACCTCCTATCTCTAGGCCTGACTCTCACTCCACTGAGCTACCCAGCTGCCCCACATAATAATCTTTTCATAAACGATTGTTGACTAACGTTGACTCTCTGGACCCCAAACAAAATTCTTCCATGTGTAAGAGAGACATAGAATTTCAAGTGTGACCAAGTCCAACCTGTCCATCGTGATTTCTATCCTCTAGCAGAAAGAGGATGGGGTCTGGGGGAAAGTCCACTGGATAGGAATCAAAGAATCTAATAACTTTTATTGAGCACCTACTATGCGCCAGGCAGTGTTCTAGGCACTAGAGAAATAAACACAATGAATGAAGAAATCCCTGCTCACAAGGAGCTGACATTCTAATGAGGGAGACAACTACAATAGTATACAACTATTTGAAGTCAGAGGATTTGGGTTCAAATTGCTGTTCTGTTATTTATTCCCTGCCTGATCTTAGATGAGTCACTTAACCTAGAGCTCTGGGTCTCCATTCCTCATCTCTAAAATGAGCGGGTTCTCTCTAGAGGGAGCCTCTAAATGCTGTTTAAAGCTGTGATCCTTTCCATCTACAGCCTGGCCTCAAACCTGGACTCTGACCTGTATTTCCTGAGCCATTCCTCACCTGGTAGTCTCATCTTCCTCACGGGGAAGATGAAAGAGCTGGACTAAATGATTTTTGAGGTCCCTTCGGCCTAGTCCTTTCTCTGAAGGAGAGTGAATATTTTGCTATTGTCCCCGAGGAAATCAAGAGCCCTTCCATTGGTCCTCTGCTATGGTGGGACAAGAAGATTCTTTTCCTCCACTTCCAAGAGGGTAAAGTGAGGCTCAAGGAGCAATGGTGTGTCCCCTTAGCAATGATGAGAAGCCCTAGGTCTCGTGGGAAACACTGGTCAATGGATCATAGAATGCTAAGATGTTCAGCTTGGGAGCACTCTTGGAAGGCAAAATGTCCAGGCAGGATGGACCTTAGAACCGAACTCAGAACTGGGAGAGGGCTTGTGCTATAGAATTTCAGAGAAGGAAGAGGCCTTGGGGATCATCTCATCCAATCTCATTCACAGATAAAAAGGTTTGATGGATGCAGAGCTGAGGCAGTGACCTCCAAGGTCCCACAGCTGCCCGGTGATGAGTCCCGGACTCCCCTTGCTCCTGAAACCCAAGCAGCCTTATTTCCAGTACCTGGGTCACCTGAAGCTGCATTTACCCATCTGTAAAATGGGATCCTAAAAGGTTCCTTGATTGTAGAGCTTGAAGGGACCTCAGAAGCTATCTAGTCCAACATCTTCATTTTACAGAGGAGAGAAACCGAGTCCTGGGTACATGACTTGTCTAAAGCTACCCAGAGAGGAAGGAATAAAGCTGGGAATCGACCTCAGTCAGGAGGCCAAGTTCATTGTTTTTTCTGTTGCATCCTTAGAGGAAGAGGTCCTTATGGGATGGTTGGATGGTGCAGCAGTTAGAGCACTGGGTCTGGAGTGAGGAAGAGTTGAATTCAAATCCAACCTCTAATACTTACTAGCTATGTGACCCTGGGCAAGTCACCTAGCTTCTGTTTGCCTCCGTTTTCTCATCTGTTCAATGGGGATAATAATAGCACCTCCCTCCCAGGGTGGTTGTGCAGCGAGGAGGAATCATATTTGTAAAGTTCTTTGCAGACCTCCATAAAGGCTATGGGACACCTATTTCTTACACTCGAGAACAGCGAGCCTCCCCTGGAGCCTGCCTCATTTCCTTTGGGCCCTGGATGGCTTGGCTGTCCCTCCCTGAACACCGCTCTCCGCTCCTTTCTCCGCCAGCACCGAGCAAAGGAAAACACGTTGCCTTCAGAGCCAAGACACAAGGGCTTGTACCCCAGTTCTGCCATACTCATTTCCTGGGTAATATTGGGCAAGTGACCTCCCAGCTAAATGACCTCGTGATGGACTTGGGAGCCAGGAAGACCCAAGTTAGAATCCTGCTTTGGCCACTAGCCATGTGGCCCTGGGCAAGTCCATTCAGCTCCCACAGCCTCAGTCTCCCCATCTGTAAAATGGGGGTGATAATAGCACCTCCCTCACAGGGTCACTGTGAGGACCAGTCGAATGAGATAAAATATGTAAAGTGCTTTGTGCTATAGAAATGTTAGCTACGAGTCACTTCCCCTCTTGGAGACTCAGTTTCCCCCTCTGCTACATGAGAGGGTTGGGCTAGAAGATCTGTAAAGTGACTTCTGCGTCAGTGAGAGCCCGGCCTGGCCTCACTCGCCTCCAGGGACAATTCCTACATCTGTCCCCAGTGGGCAAAGGTCCTCGGAGCAGCCCTGGAAGAAGGTTCTAATGCAGCATCAGCGGCCGCCCTGGGTTGGCCACAGGATGCTGGGAAGACCTCAGGAGGGTCTGGGGGATCCCAGAGCAGCAGAGACGGGCCAGCCCGTGGCCTCCTTCCTTCTCGGGCTCTGAGAGGCAGGTCCCCTTGGGACGGGGGCCCAACAGGGTCAAACTGGCCGGACGGCCTTGGGGAAGGCCCTTTGCCTCTCCGGGCACTTAGCATTAGCGAGATTCACTCCCTGCCCATGGTTCCAGGCCTGCTTCCACGTGGAAGGGCTCAAAATGTTATTGGAAGGAAAGAGCCCGCCGCCTTTCTGTCTGTATGATGAGAAGAGACCTTCCGCTTTCAACAATAAATTGTTGGGGGCAGCTAAGTGGCTCAGTGGATAGTTAGGCCTGGAGCCCGGAGATCCTGGATTAAAATCTAGCCTCGGACACTTCCTAGCTGTGTGACCCTGGGCAAGTCCCTTAACTCCCATCATCTTTGGCTTTAGAACCAACATACAGTATTAATTCTAAGATGGAAAGTAAAGGTTTAAAAAACTCGATTTCAAATTCTATCCCAGACACTTACTAGCTCTTGGACCCTGGATGAGTTCCTCTACCTCCGCCTCATTTCCTCGCCTATAAAATGGGGATAACAGCATCCAGCTCATGGCGTTGTGGTGAGGACCGGACAGGATCGTGTCCATAAAGCCCTCCGCAAAGCTTAAACGTGAGCTGCTGCTGCCCACGATCCCGGGAGGAGAAGGGAGGCAGCCCCAAGCATCAGCCTCACCTGAGCAGCCAGGAAAGCCACAGCCTCAGAGCTGGGCTGGAGCACCCCGAGATGCCAGGCCTGGAAAGGCCCCGGAACCCCAGAACGCAGAGCGTGGAAGCCGAGGAAGGCCTCCAGCACGGAGCCTCAGCGCCAGGCAGAGCCCGGCGTCGGAGCTGGGATGGATGCGATGGAGCCCGCTCCCCCTTGTGTCCCAGATGGGGAGAAGAGGCTGGGGAGTGGCTCTGCAGACCCTGCAAAGAAGCCCATCGAGGCGGGGTTTGGCATCTGACTTGCCTCAAAAACACTCCACCAGGAACGAGGCATTTTTGTGCTTTGGTACATTTCTGGAGCAGCCAAAAGGAACATGAAACACACAGTCCAGAAGGAAAGAGGAGGGATGGAGGGCTAAGGGAGGCCCTGAATAAATAGGTCACAGTTAGACGCTTTGGGGCTGAGCTGGGACCACCAGGGAGTCCTCCTCCCCTCCGGCTCCATCAGCCCTGAGAGGACCTCCTGCATCCCAGGATTGGGGAAGTGGACTGAGGAGGTCTGGGGTGTGGGGTGGGCAGCCAGGAGCCCTGGCGCCATACACCGGGGCTTGGAAGAAGCCAAGAGCTTCTTCTCAGGGTGTCCAAGACGAGAGCTGGGGAGATAACTGGGGAGCCCAGCCCCCTCCCTGCAGATGGGAGATAAAGTGCTGCAGGGCTAAGGCGGCGAGGGGACCCCCCCAGCCCCAGCCCCAGCCCCAGCCCCTGCCAAAGCTTCCAGTCTCAGAGCTCGAAGGCGTTTCCGAGGAGCCAAGTGGGAGGCAGCAAGGTTCAGAGGAAAGAGCACCCTTTGGTGCTAGAGTCCGAGGGTCCAGAGCCTCACTCCCTGTGGGACCTACTGAGCCCGCCCAGGTCTCAGTTTCCTCACCGGTAAAATGCAGATGATCTCTGAAGCCCCAGAGCTAAGTCTATGATGCCAGCATAGGGGCTACGACTAGTCTCCTAGGAGGCACCTATTTACATAGAGAGGGATGGGTTCTAGAAGTGACCCAAAACTCTATCGTTCCCAGCCAGCGGGACTCTTGTGCAGGGTTCTAGATCAGCTGTGTCCAACAACAAACAGAACCTCCCCTCACCCCCAAAATAAAATAAAATCCAGAAGGCATCCCCTCCTTCCTACAGTGGGCCACAATGAGTCCGGGGACCCTTGTGGATGGCTATACCTTGGTTAACTCAATATCTATACTGCCTACATGACCTTGGGCCAGTCACTTAACCCCAAGGCCTCAGTTTCCTCATCTGTAAAAAGAGGAGATTGGATCTGATGATCTCTGAGTTCAGGACCCAATGGCTCTGCTGGTACCAGCAGGCGGCTATATTCATTGCCCCCTGCACTCCCCGGTGCCAATGGGCAGGGGTTCCCTCCCGAGGCAGAGCCTCCAGTGCCAATGGGTACAAAGGGTTCCCCAGCCCTCACCCCTCGCAGGCAGGCCCTTGAGAGTGGCTCGTGGCCCTGGCTTTCCGCAGAGGGTTGGGGTCTTCTGGACCTTGATGGCAGCAGCGAGGAGAAAGGCTTGGGGGGGTCTCCAGCCATTGAGCCAGTCATTCCCTAGGCCGGCCTCAAACAAGGCCCCCGTTAGTACCTGAGAGGGCAAGTCCCCGCACGTGGGCCGTCCGTGCTCTGAGGTATGTGGCCGGGGGACCCACCGATGCACCTCCAACTTCTCCGGGGGCCTGGGCGGCTTCTCGTCGCTGGAAATCCCCCTCCTGCCGCCCTGCTTTGCCCACTCCCTCTGCCAAGTGCCGCAGTCCCAAAGAATAATAACCAGAACAACAATTACACAAATAATTAAAAACGGAGCCTTTTCTCAGGCCTCCCGTCTTCTCCCGGCAGTCAAGCTCCCGAGGTCCCGCGGGCAGCTCAAAGACTGTGTAAACCTGGCTGGAGCGGGGGCGCCGCTCATGTCATGGGAGACGTAGCCGGGAGGCCCGAGCCTCGGGGTTCAGGTCTCTTCCCGCTCCTCCTCAGCGGTCCGTCCTCCCAAGAGGCCGCGGTCAGCGCGCTGCGGTCCCTGGAAGGCGGGGTGGGCCCCTCGGTCCAGGAAGCAGGCAGCCGCCAGAGGGCTGGGGCCCTGTCCCGGAGGGTTCCCCGACTTTGCTTTTCTGGGGTGTCTGGGGGCTCAGCGGAAGGATGGCGCGGGTCTGGCTGCTGGCCAGCCGGTCCTTCCGTCTGGAGGGATGGGGTGGGAGCCGGAGGGAGGGTCTGGTTCGTTCCTGCAGACGCTGCTCGGGGCTCCGGGCTCGGAGAGAAGGTTCCGGTCGCCGCGGAGGGCTCGGGCGGCTGCGGGGTCAGGCTAGGGGCGGGGCTGGGGCTGGGGGCGGCCGCCTTCTTGCCGCAGGACTCACAGCACAGCTTGTTATAGCCGGGGATGGAGCAGTAACGAGCCAGGACTTCCATCTGACAAAAGATAGACTTGTCCCCCAGGCAGGCCTCTTCTGCAATCACAAGGACAAGGGGGAGTCACGGGAGGCCCCCCATCCCGGCGGATCCCCCCGCCCGGGACAAAGGGAGCCCGGAAGAGCGGCAGGTTCAGAGAGGGAGCCTGGGAAGGGCTCTGGGCAGCCACGGAGCCCCTCGTCTTACAGAGGAGGACCCTGAGGCCCCTAAAGGTGGCGCCCAGCACGGGACCGCCGTTCCTGGAATCGCCCCCAGTATTGACTCCCAGGCGGAAGGTAAAATAATCTAATCCAATCCAATCCAATCTGGGATCCAGTGAATGTGAACAAACGGCAGGGACGGCGGAGGGCCACTAGATGGCAACAGAGTTCCAAATTTGGAATCGGACTGGGACGTTAAGGAAACCTGAGCGCCAAAACTCAGACCCTGAAGCCCGCCCACACGCCCCAGCGGACAAGGAACTCAAGGGCCAGTGACTGGCCCAGGGTCACTCCTCTAGGACAAAGCTGAGTCCTTCAACAAGTATTCAATATCCTCCTCCATCCCTGGCTACAAAGAGAGAGGAAAGACAGCCGCCACGTTCAGAGCTTGGAATTGGAATCCAGATCTTGCTGCCTCCGAGGGCCAGCCCCCCTCCACCACGCCAGGCCCCCCTCAGGTGGCTTACTTGAGGAGATCTTGTTGACAGGATTGGGGGGCCCCGTCCGGGGGAGCCACTGGCCTCTGGGCGTCACGCGCTCGCCGGTCTCCATCTTTGCCGTGAAGCTCGGGAGTTTTCCTATCGGTTAAGGGAGACGGGAGGGTCAGGGCACATCGGGATCTCTCTGACGGCCATCCTTAGAGCCATCTGCCCAAGAGAGCCCGAGGGACCCGGCACCGCTTCCCAACAAGCCTCCCCCAACCCAGCCAGGCCCCGACTCACCAGGGCAGGCAGGAAGGCTGCAGACTTGGACCGTCTCCGGCTTGTCCCCCTCACACTGGCCTATGTGGTTATCGCTGGTCTTGCAAACCACTTGGCGCTGCTGGATCCCTTCGCCACAACTGGCTGAGCACTGTCGGGGGCCAGGCGGGAGAGGGCACCCCGGAGGGCAGAGAGCAGGAGAAGGAATGGATGAAGGAGTCCCAGCCAGAAGAGCAAGAGCCAAAGGCGCGTCCTCTCCCATCTACCCTGTATCAACCCTTATGCACCCGGTGACTATGGTCTCCCCCATTTGGCCATGGGCTTCGGGAGGGCAGGAATCCATTTGAGCTCTCTTTGGATCCTCACCACTAGGCATGGGGCCATTTTCTTTACAGTCCTCCAAAGTGGATGGCACAAACGTTCTTATTCCCTCCTGCCAGAGGGGGAATCTAGGAATTGGCTCTTTAATATCAAAGTATTAAATTTAATAAAATATTTTATTTTTATTTTATTTCATTTTAAATTTATAAAATAAATTTAACAAAAAATTTTTAAAAAATAAAATTGGGTCGGAGCATTCAAGAAAATCCTCAAGGGTGAAGGCCATGTGGGTCATTCGATGGATCCCTCTAGCTTCTCGGTTTAGCATCTAATCCGTTCATAATCTGACTCCAGTTTCCCTTTCCAGGCTGGTTACATATCACTCTGGAGTCCCATTCATCCCCTTCACTCAATGCAGTTCCCTTGCCACTGCCCCATATCGCTGGATTCCCTGGGCTTGGATAGAGCAATTATCAAAGGGTTTGGAGAAAGGCTAGCCAGGGGTCTGATCACCTGCAGAGGATGTCAGCTCAAGAGGGAAGGGAAGCTCTTAAGAAAGAAATGAACAGTAACGATTCCTAGGAGGAGGAGAGGGAGCTGCCATGTGGCTGCACAGGGTGCTCCTCGAGAGCCATCTTGGAATGTGACAGATGCATACAAGGGATGGAAGACAAGATGGACAAATGAGGAGGAATGAAAAAGCGTAGCACCCAAAAAGGAACCTTCTCAGATCCAGTCCCGGCCAGGCTTCCTTCTTGCCAGAGAAGCAGGTTCAAGGCTGAGAGAATAGTGTGATGAGAAAGCGATCCCGGGCCTTGGAAGAGATCCAGCCAGGAGGAACTAATGGACTTGAAGGCAACATTCCTGCCCCCTTCCCTTCCTTCCCCCCAGCTCAACTCAGCCTTACTCTGAGGCCCATAAAGACCCTCTTCCCCGGCACCTAAAGGGAGACTCACCTGAGACCAGGCTCCCATCCTCCACTGGGCTGGGCACGGCACTCGGTGGCAGGGCCTCCGAGCCTCGGGCCGATCACCAGGGCAGTACTTGACATGCATGGCCCGGCTGGTGCCATTGTGAAGGGTCTGGAGGCACTGGACCGCCCGAGTCTGCACCCCAAGCTTTCCACAGCTCTTGCTACAGGGCCCCCACTCTTCAGCTACCCACCTGAGAAAGGAGAGTGGGAAAGTGGAATAACCCTCAATCAGGAAGGAATCACTAGGTGGGGATGTGTGAGGACAATGCATAGAGTTCCCCACCCTAAGGCAACTCGATGGCACTGCAGTGGATTGAGTGCCAAACTTGCAGTCGGAAAGATATTATCCTGAGTTCAAATCTGGCCTCCGATCCTTACTTCCTGTGTGACCCTGGGCAAGGCACTTAATACCCTTTGCCTCAATTTCCTCATCTGTAAAATGAGCTGGAGAAAGAAATGGCAAAAAAAAAAATGCCAAGAAACACCAAATGGGGTCACAAAGAATTGGACATGAATGAAAAAAAGTGACTAAACAACAACATTCTTACCCAAAGGTAGAGATCATTTCAATTTTTGTCCTTGTATCCCCAGGACCCAGCACCATGCCTAGAACACAGTAGGTACCTCATAAATGCTGACTGGTTGAATGACTGATGGATCACATACCTTGTTTCTGTTCCAAAGAATCATCTGATGAAGAAGAAATATCAGAAGCTCTGAGTTCTAGTTAGTACTACATCACTGACAGGAGGCTTCAGGACCCTAGGCACGTTTGTTCAACCTCTATATCCCTAAGTGGTCTAGTCTGGAAGATGATGTGAGATTCAGCTCTCTCTCCCTCCCTCCCCCTCTCTCTCTCCCCCCCCCTCTCTCTCCCTCTCTCCCTCTCAGAAAAGAGAGAGAGAGGAGGGAAGAAGAAGAGGAGAGAAAACTGGGGTGGGGGGGGAGTGGAGGGAGAGATAGAAAGGCAAGCAGACAGAGAGACAGAGACAAAGAGAGACAGAGACAGACAGAGACAGAGACAGAGACAGAGACTCCTAAGTTAAAATTTCACCTCTGAGATGTACTGACCAGTTTCAAGCTTCTAACAGAGCCCCCAGGGAAGTATCCTCATTAGTATTTCCTCATCCTAATGAAACCATGGGCCCAGAGGGGGGGGGGGGAGGTAGTGAAGCCTACCTAGCATAGTTTTAGAAGCGGCTCAGAGAAGAACTGCCCCCTTCAGCTCTTAGCATTTTCCTTAACTATAAAATGAGAGATTCTAATTAGGTGACCCCTAAAATCCCATCCAGACCTGAAATGCAGTGCTCTATGCTCCAAAACTCTTTCTAGCATTAACATCCTGGATTTTGAGCAGGGATATGCTGGTAAATGTTTTACAACCAGCTCTCCAAAAACTTACAACACACTCTTTAAATGTAATCCGCATTATTAACATTTTTTTCACCTCCTTAAGTCTAGACAATCAACAAGGAATAAATCAAGCCCTTATTTGTGACATTTTCTGGGTTTTTAAGATGTAAATGCTCACACTGAAAATTTAACAACCAGCTCCTGCTGACAAGACCCTGCCTCAGCACATCCCTAGTTAGCATAACTGTGGTTCTAAGTATCAAAAGGGGCTGCTCCTCTCCTTCTAAATCTCATGTGCCTGGAGCTGAGAAATCTACCCCTCTCTCCTCCCATCCCTTTTGGAGATTTTTAAGAATGTACAACCCAGGTTAACATAAATAACCTAGCCCAGATGGTCTAAAGCAGTGATGGCAAATCTTTTAAAGACCAAATGCCCAAACTGCAACCCCAAACCAGCACATAGAGAAAGGGAGGGGAGCAGCCCAGTCCTACATCTCTCTGGCATTCTAATAACAAACTTTGGTGAGCTCTGTGCCAGGGTGATGGCACGTGTGCCCACAGAGAGGGCTCTGAGTGCCCCCTCTGGTACGTGTGCCATAGGTTCACCAGCACTGTTCTAGAGGAAGATGGGAAATAGGAAGGAAGAGCTCCTTTCAGAACCCCAAAAGACTTGTGGAAAATACAATGCAAGCAGGATGCCCACAGCCCAGACGTGGAAGGAGATAAAAGGAGCAGCTTCCCCCTGAGCTGAGCCTAAGCAGCTCCCAGCTCACCCTGGCCTCTGGGAATCCCTACCTTCCTTCAGAGTTCTGCTCAGCCTTCTCCAGGCTCCCCACATGTTGGCCCTTGCCAATAAAGTTATATCAGATCGATTTTGATTCTGCCCATTGGTTCTCCCCATAGAACATAAGCCCCCGAGGGCAAGAAGGCTTCCATTTCTACCTTTGTAACCTCATTGCCTAGCATGGTGCCTGAGAACCTGAGCTTTCAACAAATGTTCATTGGTGGGTTGGTTGAATGAGTAGAAAGTAGAGGCCTCTGGGCCAAAGGAGTGGAGTTCCCCATGGACACTTGAGGACACCATTTGTCTGCAGGTTGGGGCCACTGACCCCTCCGTCCCTCAAGGTCTAGGGCTCTGGAGAAGTAATTCCTCCACAGCCCTGCTTCTAGAGGGCTGCTCATGAGTCTAGAGCAGTGATTCCCAAAGTGGGTGCCACCGCCCCCTGGTGGGTGCTGCAGTGATCCAGAGGAGCGGTGATGGCCACAGGTGCGTTTATCTTTCCTATTAATTGCTATTAAAATGTAAAAAAAAATTAATTTCAAGGGGGCTAAGTAATATTTTTCTGGAAAGGGAGTGGGAGGCCAAAAAATTTGGGGAACCCCTGCTCTAGAGGGTCCTAGATTAGAAAGGTGCCTTAGAAGCTCTCATTTTACACATGAAGAAACTAAGTCTGATAGAAGTGAATGGACTCACCCAGGGTCACACAGCCGGTAAGTACCTGTGATTGAATTTGCCTCCCAGGTCTCCCTGATCCCAACTCCAGGGTTCTATGCCTTAAGCAACCCCTTAGCTAGAGGCTACGATTTGAGCCACTGCCATGTTCCCCCTCTGGCTCATACAGAACTTGCGGTCCACTAAGACTCCAGACCTTTTTTCACACTGAGTACGGTCTAGCGAGACCCTCCCCCCAGGTGGACTTTCTGGAGACACTCCGTCCTGGTGGATGGACCGGACTGGGCGGAGGGGAAAAAGCTGAGGACTCACGAGGGCTGGGAGCACTCCTGCTGGCCGCAGCGTCTCCGGATGGGTTTGGGCTTCTTCTGGGTATCGCAGAAGTGACGGTGCACCATGCGATGGCCACTCCTCTGCCGGCAGCCGTACTTGGTGTACTGGACACCTGGAGAGGGCAGAGACAGCTCGGGGAAGAGCTCCGAAAGGCTCAGAGGAGGAGACGGTGCCCCTGGGGTGGACCGTGTCCAGGAGGAAGCCCTTTGGCTGGTCTTACAACAGACTCCCTTGTAGCCAGGCTCATGGGCATAAGTCAGAGGCGATTCAAGGTTTGGCACAGTGCCTAGCACCCAGGCGGAGCTTAATAAATGTTTAATGCCTAATTCTTACCCCATTCCTATCCTTATCCATATGCTTCCTGCCCTCTGCCTTGCTTCTCTGAAAGGCTGGTCCTTAGTCACCTCCTCCGGGAAGCCCAACATCCCCCCCAGCCCTCTCCCTGGTTAAGCTTGTCTGCATCATTCCATCTCCCACCTCCAAGTCTTTGCCTAGGCTGTGTCCCATGCCTGGACTGCACTCTGTCCTATCCTCTACTTCACAGAACTACTAGATTACTTCAAAGCCCAATTCAGATGCCCCCCCATGAAGTGAGACCTTTACAGCTGTTAGCACACTCTCATTCCTGAAATGACTACATGTGCCTTGTATTGACTTGTGACCACCTGATATCCCCCTTTCCCCAACCAGGAGTGCATCGGCCCTTTGGGAGCAGGGACCGTCCTTTTGTATCCCCAGGGTCCGGCAGAGTGCCCTGACTATACCAGGACCATCGACTGAGGGATCTCTGAAAGCCATTTCATCTGACTCCCTTCTTTCATAAATGAGGAAATTTAGACCTAAGGAGGTTCCCTGCTGCCCAGCACCACATAGGGAATAAGCCTCAGAACTGGGATTGGAACCCACAGCCCTGGATCTCCCCAACACACACACATACTACAGAGGCACGTGCACATGGATAGGTCTTTCCAACATGGTCCACTCTGTCCTGCCTCATTTTACTATCCTCTCTTCACCTGAATGCTCCTCCCTATCGTGACTTCTGGCTGATATTCTCCCCAGGCTTCACTGGGGTACCACCTCCTCCATGAAGCCTGCCCGATTCCTCAAGGCTCTGAACTCGCCCACAACTCTAGACTAGGCTTCTCTTCCAAGGAAGTTCTCCCTTGTAGAAGAGCCAACTCTGTGTCTGTCTGATGTGCCCTTCTGAGTGGTCAGATCCTTGAGGGCAGCCACCACGTCCCCTTTAAGGCCAACACGGCGCCCTGCGTGTTTGTGGTTCCCACCCTTTCCTCTTTTCCTTCCCATCTGCCTCTAAAGCAGTTGGGCTGCATTGTTCAGACTAGCCCGGGCCGCTTCTCAATGAGCTCTAGAAGGGACAGAGCAGGGGGCAGAGGATGGATCTGGGATTTCAAGGATACAGACAACTCTGTATCAGTGATGGACGGATGCTGCCTGGGACAGCTGCAAGTGACTGGTCCAGGACCACACAGCCCGACAAGCAGGAGATGTGTAAAAGGCAGGGTTTGAACCCAGGACTTCCTGACTCTGAAGCGGGCACTCTATCCCCTCCAGCCTCTGCCTCTCCTACCTTGTGCCAGTAGGCACATAGGAAGGGTTGGCGGAATCCAGCCTCACCTCGGATTTCTCCCATCCACACACGCTGCTCTCGAGCCAATTCTCTGAGGCTCAGACCTGCCCTGAACTCTTCCAGATGACCTCTAGCCAGGTGCTTCCTGAGGGGTGGGACGCCTGACCTCCCACCTAGTTGCCCAGAGGCAGC
>NC_058131.1:693099730-693121096 GCF_016433145.1 Gracilinanus agilis
GTAGGGAGGGAGGGAGGAAGGAAGGAAGGAAGGAAGAAAGGAAGGAAGGAAGGGAAGGAGGGAGGGAGGAAGGGAGTGAAGGAGGAAAGGAGGGAGGGAGGGAAGGAAGGCATTTATTTTCAAAATAGATTTTCTATGGAGTCTTTTCTTGGTAAGAACTGGTGAAGAGGCAGGTTAGAAGTCGCTGCCTTTGCTGGCTCAGATGTGAGTCATGCCCAGATCTCCCTGGAAACTCCAAACAATGGGGAACCTAAGTGCCTTTGTATCATTAGCCAGTCCTTAGCAGGGACAACCTACCACCCAGGTGGGCAAGGGGACCCTATGCAGATCAGCAGTGAGAAAACAGAACTGGAAGCATCCCTCCCCCCAGCAGTCCAGTTCTATTGATAACCTCCATGAAAAGGATGCTTTGTCTCTCTCCCATCCTCTCCCCACCCCAGCTCAGCCATCAGATACACCCCACACACTCCCAAGGAATACAGGACAAGCACAGGACGCGTGCTGACAATTTTGTCAGCGTCCTCAGACAGAGGAGAGAGCCCCCTAGAACCACATTTTTAAAACCATTCCAAGTAGACACACAATCCCAGGAGGCAGCAAACATCTTAAAAAGGACACTGGAGATTTAGAGTCTGTGAATTTGGGTTCAAATACTAACTTTTTTTCTTTCTAGTTATATTATCTTCACGAATAACTTTTTTCCTGGACCTCAGTTTCTTTTTCTGGAAAAAGAAGGGATTTGTCTAGCTCAGCAAAGGTTCTTGATCTTTTTTGGACCCCTTCTGGCAGTCAAGTGAAGCCAGTGGACCCTTTCACAGAATCATGGTTGTTGCCTACATCATACCTGAAGGAAATGCTATTTCGGCTAGTCATTAATGAAAATAAGGGTTTCCTTCCCCCCTCTCCAAGTCTACAGGTCCCCTGAAATCTGTCCACTGAGCCTTCCAGTTTAATAATCCCTTGACCAGATGATCTTGGAAGCATTTCAGCAATGGAAGAGTCTCAATTCCAAACCCATACCAAGAAAGAGTAATACCATTTACCACAGGGCTGACAAGTGGTCAGCCTACCTTTGCTCAAAAGCTTCCAAAGATGATAAAACTATTGACCACTTCTTTAGCTGACCCATTGCATTCTGGGACAGCTCTTTTGGTTAGAAGGTTTCTTAGCCAAAATATACCACCTTGTAATTACCACTTTGGACTCCCAAGTTCTGCCCTCCAGGGGGCCAAGTAGAACATTAAAAAAAAAAAAAAAAAAAGCCTTTCTCTTCCGTCTTAGAATCAATACTAAATGTGGGTTCCAAGGCAGCAGAGTGGTAAGGGCTAGGCAACTGGGTTTAAATGACTTGCCCAAGGTCACACAGCTGGGAAGTGTCTGAGGACACATTTGAACCCAGGACCTCCTGTCCCCAGACCTGGCTCTCTATCCATAGAGCCACCTAGCTGCCCCTCAAGTAGAACATTTTAATTAATTAATTATAATTATACTTTAATTATTTGATTTAATAATCAATTTAATATTTAATAAGGTTAAATATTTAATTCTTGTACATAACAGCCATTCACATCATTAAAGGTAGCTCTCACATTCCCCTGAGTCTTCTCTTCTCCAAGAGAGATAACCCCCCACCTTCAAGCAATCCTCGCATGGCAAGAAATTGAGGGCCCTCTTGCCATCCTGATCGCCCTCCTCTGATGCTCTGCAGAGCTGCCCAGCAGCAATGGCTTAGCCATGCACTGTGTGCCTGGCACATAGTAGGTGCTTACTAAATGCTCATTTGTTAAGTCCTCCTAGATATGGTCTGTCTCTCACCTCCTGATTCTCCTGGGCTCTTTCTGCCTCTGAATCCTGTGCTCCTTCTCGGTTGGTCTTTCTGGCTCCCCCTCCTCTCCTCTAATCCCTCCTTCACATGGAGCCAGATTAAGCTTGCTTAAACCCTTCTTTCAACATGGCACTCCCCTGTAGAAATGTGCGTGATGAAAGCCATCATCGTCAAAGCTCTCGGGGGCTCTTTAAACAACAGAAGATTAGATGGATGGAACGGACTAAAAAAGAATGAATCACTAGCAGTCGCCCAATGTTTGATACACCTCTACCTATCGACTACTGGTAGAAGGACCACCTATTGGAAAAGGGCTTAGGGAAGCCAGGTGGCTCAGTGGATAGTGCCTCAAGTCAGGAAGACTCCTCTTCCTGAGTCCAAATCCAGCCTAAGACACCACTGTGAGGGACCCTGGCCAAGGTGCTTAACCCTGTTTGCCTCAGTTTCCTCATCTGTAAAATAAACTGGAGAAGGAAAGGGCTAACCATTCTGCTATCTTTGCCAAGAAAACCCCACGTGGGGTCATGAAGAGTCAGACACAACTGAACAACAACAGCAACAACAAATACTGGACGATGATGGGGTACGTGGCATCAGATAGTGTCACTGGGCTGGTTGCTTTTGCTTAATTGTTTTATTTTGTTACAAGAAGGAGTTCAGCTGGGCTGGGGGAGCTGGAGGATTTCCAGAAAGGCTGTAACATAGAAAATACATTTTTTCCAGGCCACGCCGAATCCATGGTAGAACTTCTAGGCTTGGTTTTAAGGCTCCCTTCTTCCAGTCCTGCTCACCTCCCAGCCCACCCAACATTTCACATCTCCTTAATATCTGCCCTTCCGTCCACACAGATTGGTTTTATATCCCCCCAAAACACATGACTTTTTTATACTCTTCCCACCAAGCTCCTCTGGCTGTCCTCCACCTCCCACAGAGACAAATCAGTGAAGACAGCCATCAAGTGGAATGCTTCCTTTCAGTCACATTTGAACTCAGGAACCAACTCCTCCAGGAAGTCCTCACTGATTGACTCCCTCCCTGCCTTCCCTCTCACTCTTTTTGGCTTGCCCACATGCCATTCCAATTTGCCTTCCAGCTCGTCATGCTCTGACTTCTCCTCCCCAATTAGACAGTCAACAAGTCAAGGGCAGAAAGCAAGGCTGATGCAGTATTTGTCGCCCAAACACCTAGCACAATGCATAGCTGGGGCACTTGAGGCATTTGTGGATGTGGCCAATGTGGCCATCTGTTTTGCTAGAGGAAGTTTATAGAATACAAGCGTTCTTTCCTTTTTTATTCTTCTTTTCTTTCTTCAGTGGGTAAGGAGGATAAGAGAGGGGGAAATGCCTTACAGCTGGAAATATATGTAGTTTAAATAGAGAAGATAGAGAAATAAGTTAATAAATAAATAAAATGTGTGTGATAACAAAAAACAAAGGAAGCTAGGGCACGTAATAGAGAGAGAACGAGGCTTGAAATCATTTAAATCCTCCCTCAGAAACTTACTAGCTGTCCCTAGCACAGAACCTCTTTCCTAGCCTCAGTTTCCACATCTGTAAAATGAAAGGTTGGACCTTATCCAAGGGAAGAGGGACTAAACTGAATTGTTGTCATTTACAGATGAGGAAACTGAGGCACAAAGAAAGTATGAGACCTCCAAAAAGGAAAGGGCAAAGTCATCATCTATTACATTTACTATATTTATGATCATGAACTCTCTCTCCACCTCCTGGCCTCCTAATCAGAGAAGTCCTGCTGTGCTGGGCTTCATGCCAAAGCCTCCAAAGCACCCAGCAGTGACCTGGCATGTGGCAGGTAAGAGCAGAGTGGATCCAAGGCCTGCCTTGGGGTCCAAAGGGCTTGGGGCTAGAGCCTTCCCTGGACATGGTCCACCCTCATCTTTTGGACTGTAAGTTACAGACACGCTGCTGGGACCACACCAATAAAGTCACAGGTCTGGATAAAAATAAATTCTCATCAATTCTGGATCCTGTGTCTGTGTCACAAAAGCTCAGACACTCAGGGCAGCTCGAACTCAGGACAGGTGCCCAGGCTGCATTTCTTTTTCATCACTCTTGGGTTTTTTTTTTTAATGTTTTTTTAAGAGCTTAAGAATTTAATGGCCAACCCATGAACAACCCCACACACCATGCTGGCAACATGGGAGGGTCAAAGAATCACCCAAGGGGGCCTCAGCTCCAACTCCTTCCTTTTACAGATTGGAAACTGAGGCACAGAGCAATGCCATGACTTGCCCCAAAGTCATAGTGTTAATAAGAGGCAAAGCCCTGTGTGACCCTGGGCAAGTCATTTAGCCCTATTGCCTAGCCCTTACTGCTCTTCTGCCTTAGAACCAATATACAGTATTGACTCTAAGACGGAAGGTAGGAGTTATTAAAAGAAAAATAAGTGGCAAAGGCACGTTTGAATTCAGACCTCTGACTCCAAAGACAGCCATCTTTCCAGTAGGTTCCCAACACTTTGTCTCCACCCTCTGGTTCTGTGTGTCCCCAGCTTGAATCTGTTTGTCTCCAGCATGGGGCATCTAGTCCGGCCTCACCCCCCAACAATAATCTCTATGCCAGCCTCCCCCTCTCCCAAGTTAGGGATTCCAGAACTTTTCAAAATGATTCGTCATTGCAGCCTGTGCGATGCAATTCCCAAAGTTTACTAGAAGCCATAAAAATGATCACTTCCCTTTATTTGCCCATAAATGCCTCTTCCAAATGCCAAGGGGAGGCTGCCCCCCTCTAGGTTTCCTGTTCTGAGACTGGTGAGCAAGTGTAGACTCACCCCTTCGGTCACTGCCATCAGCCTGGCAGTGTGGGCAGCAGAGGGCAGTCGAATCAGGAGGCTGGTTCGTAGTCTGGGTCAGCCTGCCACTAATTAATTAATCGACCACTACGTGATTAGGCACATCACTTATCCTCTCTCTAAGTATGACTCAGTTTCCTCTTCTGAAGAAGGACTAAGAAGCAATATGTTAGAGGAGGCACAGAACTAGCCTGGGAACCAGAAAGATCTGAGTTCAAGTCCCACCTTTGACCCATACTGGAACAGTCCCTGGGGAATTCAATTTGCTTTTCGGTGTCCCAAGCACTCTGGATAATAATGATAATAATCATAACTAAGGTTTACATGGTGCTTACTGTGTGCCAGGCACCATGCTAAGTAAGCCTCTACAATTAGTTTCTCATTTGATTAGACTTATTGGCAAAGGGGCAGCTAGGTGGCACAGAGTGCCAGCATGGAGTGAGGAAGACTCATCTTCTTGAGTTCAAACCCAGCCTCAGACAGTCACTAGTGTGTGACCCTGGGCAAGTCACTTGACTCCGTTTCCTTATCTGTAGAATGAGCTGAAGAAGGAAATGGCAAACCACTCCCATATCTCTGCCAAGAAAACCCCAAATGGAGTCATGAAGAATTGGACATGATTGAAACAACTGAACAACCACAACTAACAGTCTAAGACTAAGTTGCAAACAAGCTACTGATCTGCATCGGCAGCTAGGTAGAATAATGTCTGCAATGTTAGTCTTAGAGTCAGGAAGACAAGTTCAAATCTTGCCTCAGTCCCTTACTTGCCATGTGACCCTGGGTAAGTCATTTAACCTCTGTTTGCTTTCGTTCCCTCATCTGTAAAATAGGGGTGGGGGGAGGGTGTCACCATAGAGTTGTCTTGAGAATCAAATAAATGAATTATCACATATAAAGCACTTTGCAAGCCCTCAAGTGTTATTTAAGCATTTGCTACCATTATTAGTGCTAATATTAGTAGAGGGAGTTCTCTTTACCATTGTCCAGACCCAAACCCAAAAAAGATGACATCTGGATGGATGTAGGCAGATCCCATGGAGGCTTCCCTCTATGATCTCAACAATACGCCATGGCCAAAACATCATTATCCCCCAGGGGTCGTATGCAAACGCCAGTGTGACTTTCCCAGTGGAGGAGGCTGGGATGCTTCAGTTTGTGACCCCTTTGATGATTTTAGCTTATCTTTGGAGATTCTCCAGCTCCAGGGGTCCTGGGACTCGAGGAAATATTCTAGGTCAGAGCCAGGACCAGCCACCCACACTGGCTGAAAACATCACAGCTTTCCCACCCACTACTGCTCTTCACTCCCAAAGAAAGAGAAAGCAAGCGTTTAAGCCACATGGCTACCCAGTGCTGTGAGCATGGGTAGTTTTCCTCATGGGGCAGAAGCCAGCCCTGCACTCCAAACTCTTCTCTGGAGTCCTATCGTTGGCCAACTAGCATAAGGACAGAAGAGCTCAGTGAAGGTGAGCCTCAGGACGCTCATTCTATATCTGCTAGGGAGGGAGTAGATGCCTGAGCCAGCCTGGCCCTGCCTTCAGTGTTGGCACCCTCCCTGGCAAGACCAGTCCATGTCCAGTGCAGCATGGATGACAGTAAGTGGTGACAAAGATGGCAGGGAAGGCTGTGAGAAAGTTCAAATTGGTTGCCTGTGGTGATGCCCATTCAAAGTCTCCCACAATCCAGTGCTGTCCCACCATTCCAGTTTCAGATCATGCTATTCCATACTGACACCCAAGACTCCACCATCCAGCTAAACTGGACCACCCCATCCTGAGACCTCTCCTTTTTTGATACTTTGGCTCCCATTGGGCCCTATGCTTTGCCACCTGAGTGCTAATATACCCTTTCATATACAGCTGAAATGCTACCTGCTCCAGGAAGCCCTCTATTATTCCCCCCGTCAGAATGAACTTTCCCCCTTGGCACTCCCAAAGCACTTTGTTTTACCCCTTTTAATGCATTTCCTGTATTCTAGTTATATGTGCTGGTGTATTATCTTTCGAGGAGACTGAAAGCTCAACAAAGACATCTTAACTTTGTAATTCACCCAGCTCCAAGAACTGGATTCTGCATACTGCAAGCATTTAGTGTAGGTATGCAGTGTTCACTGAATGAGAAATGCCTCCAGACTGATCAATAAATGAGTGAATTAATGGACCGATTATTTTTTTAAAACCTCACCTTCCACTTTAGAATCAATACTGTATTGATTCCAAGGCAGAAGAGAGGTAAGGGCTAGGCAATGGGGGTTAAGTGACTTGCCCAGAGTCACTCAGCTAGGAAGTGTCTGAGGTCAGATTTGAACCCAGGACCTCCTGTCTCTAGGTCTGACTCTCAATCCACTGAGCCATCCAGCTGCTCCCTGAATGAATGAATGAATTGAATTGAATGCTTAGGGTGAAAATCAGGTGGCCAGCTGGACTGGAATCCTTCCCAAGATCTTAAAGTCATTGATACCATGGGCTTATCAAGACTGATATTGGGGGAAGAGTCAGCAAGGCAAAGTAGCAAGAGGGCTATCCTTGGAGTTCCAGGGCCATGGGCTCCGTCCTGTCCCTAACCTGCTCCATGATCCTCAGAAATTTAGAGAATCCCCAAACCTCAGAAGTCAATCGTTATCATCTCTGTGTCTCAGGCAACTCCCTAGTTCTTCTTTACCAAGACTCAGTTGGGCCGCCAATGCTTGGGAAATCACAAATCCCTAACATGTCAGAGTTCAGGGTCCAGATAAGAATACTAATAGTTCTTTAGTCCATATGGACTGGCAGCCTCTCCAAGAGATACCAGTCCCCAAGATAAAGGGCCATGTCTTCACTGGCTTCCCCACCCCCTCTACCACTCCTTACCCTAAACACTTTCCTCAAAATAAAGAAATGCAGACAGATGGTATGGGCAGAGTCTGGTATGTAGTAGGGTGGAGTCCTGCCAAATATCTTCTTCCAGTTCTCTTGTAAAAGCTCAAGCTAAAATCAGTGGGGTTTGCACAGAGGAAATCTCTGGCTGGGTCTCTCTCCTCTCTAAGAGTTCTGTGACTATATCTGGGAAGTTTCCAAAATGAGAGGGTTGGCCCAAATCACCGTTAGGGTCCCTTTAAGCTCTAACTCCATGACTGCCATTGTGGTTCCCTTCCAAGCTAGACACCTCTGGCTGGCTCCTCTGCTTGAGATCCAGACTTCTGCAAAATGGAGGAGCCTGTTCCAGTGGAGAATTCTACCAGGATTCCTTGCCTCCTGGCCTTTCGTATACATCACATTGAGACCTGAGGGTCTAAGTGGACCTCAGGCTCAACATCATACAAAATCATAACATACAAGGTGATAAAGTTAATGCAGTGTTAGGCAAATGTTAATATAATCATACTGTCTAGGTAGAAGGGTGTTGTGTTCAGTTTTATATGCCATATTATAGGAAAGGTGTTGTTAAGCTGGAGAGAATCCAGAGCATAACTTGGCCTAAAGATCATGTCATATATGAAATGGTTGAAAAAGCTGGAAATGTTTAGCCCGAAGAAGCAAAGGTTGAAGGGGGACAGAGCTGCTATCATGTATTTAGATCTGGAAGGGACCTTTGAGATTATCTAGTTATTCCCCTTCATTCCACAGATGAGGGAACTGAGGACTAGTTAATTGACTTGCCCAAGGTCACATAGGCCATAAAGCAGAAGAGTCATCATGATGTGGAAGAACATCAGTGTTCAATTCTAAATCCATCAGTCTTCCAGGGTTCAAGGGGTTATTATGTTGAAGAAGGATTAGCTTGGTTTAACTTGGCCCCAGAAGGTAAGACTGGAAGCCATGGGTGGAAAGTTCAGAGGCAGATTTCAGATAAATTCTTTCCCATTTCTAAGGCACTTGACCATTTAGAAAGCATTTTTTCCCCAATGGCCCTATGAGATGGGATCCATGGGATGAGGAAACTAAGGTTACATGGCTAGCAAATAGCAGAGCCAAGACTTCAACCGAGATCTCATGCTGCCAAGTCTGTTTCACTCCCCCACGCTGCCTTACAAAAAAGGTTGACACATTCAGAAGTGCCTGCTGTGTACTGGTTCCTCCATGAAGCACCATCAAATGAGGTACTGAGACAATGGGAGGCAGTCCTCGCCCTCCAGGAGTTAACATTCCAATATGGGAAAGACAAACCATTTGGGGAGTGACAGCCCTAATACAGACCCCTTTTAACTGACAATAAATGGAGGTATTTATAGCTTCACATACAATCATTTTCTTTTTCTTCTCTGCGCTGGAATGTCTTCCTGTTGAGGCTTGCAAAGTTCAGAAAAAGTAAATAAAAAGCCAATACCCTGGAAGCCTTGAAGCATTGTATCGATCCGAGTTGTCATTATCTCATTGTCAGGAACAGAGCCCTGCTCAGAGAGAGGTGAGACTCAGTGATCTCCGGGCTCTCTTCCAACTCCACAACCCACAATCCTGCCTAATTGCACTGAGGCCAGCAGCTCATTCAATGCTGCTCTTTCTCTTCCTTTTTCCCTTCCCTTCCTCCTCCAGTCTTCCCCTAGATAGTTTCCTGAGTAAAGATTCCCTCCTCCTCCTGCCTTGGGTTCCCACTAATGATATTAGCTTTCAGCTGGGTGGTCTTGGGTGTGGATTGGGATTTATAGATTCTGGGCCGGTGGTCAAGCTCTGACTCGTGCCTTCCCAGCCACGAAGGACAGATTTTTCCACCAAAGGCCCACATTTCATCACAACATTTCAAGTAGTCAAAAAAGAATAATAACCAAATGAAAAGCTGCCAATGGTTTTCTGGGTTGCTGCCCTCCTGGGGTTGAGATGCTCTGAGCTGATTTCTACTCCATCTAGTCTATGGGGTCACCATCTTTACACAGCCAACGCTTTAAATCCCCAGCCATTATAAACAAGTTTAGTTTATGGTGAGCCTTACCTAGGCAGGAATTAGGTTTATCTCTGTCACACTTTTTCTAGCTGAAGTGGGGATCTTTTTGAGGGGGAGGGGTAAGAAGTGGGAAGACGTGGGGGAGAGGCAAGTTGGTCTGAGTCCAACTTTAGAAGACATTTACTGAGCCTGCAGATCATTCTCCCTACTCAGATACCCTCTTTGATGTATGCTCTTTGGTAAAGACTGTTCTCATTGGCAACAAGCCCTGAATCCAGTGCTCCTAAGCCCCAGTTAGTATTGACCCTGAATTCTAGAGAGCTGACTTAGGCTTAGAGAACCTGCCAAGAGACTCTAGAAAGATTTCACTTTTGGGTCCCATCTGGTGTCCAGGACTCAGCAGCTGATCAAAGAACAAGTAGCCCAACTACAAATAGAATCAATGTCCCAAGGGATGGACAGCAGCAGTGTAAGCACAGATTGCTTCTGTTGGGGCTCCCTGGGGATTTGTACACAACTCATTCAATTTTTTAATCCAAGTAAAACACTTTAGTCCATGGAATCGATGAGGTGCCAGGTGTGATCTGGAGGGGTCAGAAGCAAATTGAGGGAGAGGAAGTAGAAGGAGAAGGGAGAATGTGGGAGTAGAGTTCTTCAGAATGGTATCAAGGGAGAAAGGAGCTGAAGTAAAGATAAGAGAAGGCAATTCCTTCCTTTGCAGAGGTTGGGGACTATGGATATGGACCCTCTCTGACATAAGAGCTAGGAGTCCTTCCACTACATCACACTGCCTTCCCATTCCCTATGCCTGGAGAGGTATAGGGGAAAGAGTACTGGTTCTATAATCAGAGGACCTGCATTGAAATCCCCACCTCTAACACTACCTGGGTGACTTTGGGCATCATTTAAACTCCTTGAACCTCAGTTTCATCCTCTGTAAAATTAAGAGTTCAGACAAGATGGTTTTCCAACTCTAAATTTAGGCTCCTATGGCTCATCCATTGAATTCCCCAGCACTGAAGGTCCAATTCGAAGGCTACCACCTCCAAGAAGCTGTTTTGATTTTTCCTCCTCCTTCTTCCATCACCATCCCCATGAGATATGTCCTCTTTTCTCATGGCCTCATCTGGTTTTTCAGGTTTCCCATGCCTTTGTTGTCTACCCCCTAGGTAGGAATGAATGTAAGCTCCTTGAGAGGAGTGATTCTCACTTTTGGCTCAGTGTCTAGCACAGGATAAGTCATTAACAAATGACTGATTGATCAGGTGCTATGGAATATTATAATCCTATATCCATGCCTTATCCCCTTTCTAGACAGGAAGCTCCATGAAGGCAGGAACCTGCTTTGTCTAAAATTTCCATCATCCCCTTCTCCTAGCACAATATTCTACATTCAGCAGACACTCAATACCCAACTGTTGAATGAAGGAAAGAACAAATAAACAAATGAAATTCATCCAGAAGAGACATGGCCACAGCAGAGATCATTGCTCATTCAGCTTCTATATACATTATCACCTTTTTGCTCCTTATACCTGCCACTCCATTGTCTGACACCATGCTGTCCTCCATGCCTGAAATGCTCTCCCTTATCGCCTGGGTCTCCTGGTTTCCCTGGCCTCTTTCCAGATTCCACTTAAATGCCACCTTCCATAAGAGCCTTTCCCAGATCACCTCTGCCCATTGCTCATACCTTCCTTCCAAGATTACCTTCTATTTACACCTCCTATCTGTAGCTATTTACCTGCTCCCTCCCCAGTATAAATATCAGCTCCCTGAGGGCAGATTCCCTGTTTGGGTCCTACTTTGTGTCCCCAGCACTTAGTGTGGAGTTTAGTAGACAGTAAGTGCTTAATAAATGCATGCTGAGAGAATGACCAAATGACTACTGAGTTGCTCTTGCCTTCCCTGAGCTGCCCAGGTCACAGACCCCTCTCCCAGTCTCAAAGGTCAGCCTGAGGCAGGCAGGTAGGTCTCACTCACTATGTTCATGAGGGTCAGGACGTAGTTCTGGACGTGTTCCTTGCCATGGAAGCGCACCACTGAGTCATCCACCGCCAGCAGCACCTCGATGGTGTAGTCACCAGGCTTGGCATGACGCCGCTTCCTCTGGGCCTCTCCCAGTTGCCCCTCCACTGAGCCCAGCAGGTTAGGGAGCTCACCGGGACCAAAGGCTGGGACTGCAAAAGGGGAAAGGCTGGTCAGGATGGCAGAAGAGACTAAACCACAGTCAGGACACATGTGAGCCATCACACACATGCACACATGCACACACCCTCCTGGGTTCTAGATCTGCCAAGAATCCATGCCAGGGGCCATTTCCTTTGGACCAAGCAAATACAAAGGCTTAGACACATTTATTGGCTATCTATATCTCTGAGGCAGTAAGAAAAACTAGAAGGAACTCTGGCACAAAACCTAGGACCCCTGGGTTTGAGTCCCAGCTCCATCATTAATTTCCTCTGTGAGATCATAGATTGGTACAAAAAGATCTGTACAAAAATATTTATTGCTGCGCTTTTTGTGGTGGCAAAATACTGGAAAACAAGGGTATGCCCATCAATTGGGGAATGGCTGAACAAACTGTGGTATATGCTGGTGATGGATATTGTGCTCAAAGGAATAATAAACTGGAGGAATTCCATGTGAACTAGAAAGACCTCCAGGAACTGATGCAGAGTGAAAGGAGCAGAACCAGAAGAACATTATACATGGAGACTGATACACTGTAGTAAAATAGAATGTAATGGACTTCTGTACTAGCAGCAATGCAATGACCCAGGACAATTCTGAGGGATTTATGGAAAAGACGCTACCCACATTCAGAGGAAGAACTACAGGAGAGGAAACACAGAAGAAAAACGACCGCTTGAACACATGGGTTGATGCGGACATGATTGGGGATGTAGACTCTAAAAACAACCACACCAATGCAACTATCAATACTATGGAAATAAGTCTTGATTGATGACATATGTTAAAACCAGTTAAAATGTGCGTTGGATATGGGGGGAGGTGAAGGGAGGGTGAAGGGGAAAGTAAAAAAAAATTCCTCTATGGCTCTCTTCTGCTCTTGGGGCCTCAGTTTCTCTACTTATAAAATCAAGGGGTAATCCTGGATGGGCGCTAAGATTTCCTCTGGTTGACATTTAAAGCCTTTTGTTATCTGCCTGTAAACTATCTTTCCAGGGTCATGAAACTACTCTCCTCCTACAGTTCAATCAATTTGCCTTCTTACTGTTCCTCACATAGGACATTCCACCCCCATCTCTATTTAGATGGGTCTCTAACAGGCCTGCTGGTGTCTCTCCTTCTCAGGTGGGAAGGAGGGGGACAGTGCTGAGGATGCCGCATAAACCAGTTTTCATCAGCCCATGAGAAACTTGGCCAGGAATGGCCACACTGGAGTGGTTTACCATTTCCTTCTCTGGCTCATTTATAGACATTGCAAACAGGGGTAAGTGACTTGCCCAAGATCACGGAGCTAGGAATTTGTCTGAGACCAGATTTGAACTCAAGGAGATGAGACTTCCTGATACCAAGCCCAGTGTTCTCTTCATTGTGCTATAACAGTAAACAACAAGGCATAAAGCCTGGAAGGTTTCCTATTGCCAGCCGAAGAATGTTCAGAATCCTTGGGTTGGCATTCAAAGTCCCTTCCCGTCTGATGCCACCCATGTTGCAGCCTTACATCATATTCAGTGACTCCACTTGGGGTTTTCTTGGCACAAATATTGGAGTGGTTTGCCATTTCCTTCTCCAAATCATTTTACAGATGAGGAAACTAAGGAAAACAGGGTGAAGCAATTTGCCCAGGATCACACAGACAGTAAGTGTCTGAGGTCCAATTTGAACTCAGGTCTTCCTGAGGCCAGGCTGGTGCTCTGTGCACTGTGACATCACCTAACTGCCTTAGCTCATATTACTCCTACCAAATACTCTTTGAAATTGCAGCCAAACTGGACTGCTCGTTAGACTCCCAATTTTCCCACCCCAGAGTCTTGGCTCAGCTTTTTTCCTATGCTGGGATGCCTTCCCTTCCCTGCTGTTCTATTTCTATTGATCAATGAACCCATTTCAAATGCCACCTCCACAAAGCCTTCCCTGATTCCCCAAGTTGGAAGCAATCCTCCCCCTGGGCCACACTTCATTTTTGCCCCCTCTTTAATGCATTTACCAAGCAATCAAAAAGCATTTATTATCAACTGTATAACAAGTAGGGGCAGCTAGGTGGTACACTTAGCCTGGAATTGAGAAGGCCTGGGTTCAAATCTAACCTCAGGCATTTATTAGCTGTGTGACCCTGGGAAAGTCACTTAATCCTGTTGGCCTCGGTTTCCTCACCTGTGAAATGAGCTGGAGAAAGAAATGGCAACCCATTCCAGTATCTTTGCCAAGAAAACCCAAATGGGGTCACAAAGAATGGGACCCAACTGAACACCAAAAACAAATGTGACAGGAACAGGGAGAATCCAAAGATAGTATCTAAGCTAACAGGTACAACTATCTCCTACTAGACAGAGGGCTCCTGGAGGACAGGTCCTTTGTCTCACCTGAACTTAATAATCCTCCTAACGTTTTTTCAGAGGTCTCTGCACACAGTAGGTACTTAAATAGTTGGTGACAGAAGTGAACACTGAATGGTGCACTCCAATAAGGCAGGGAAATGATAGTCTCATCTATTAGATCTTTTCTCGACTGATACAAATCACAACCAGTCCCAGCCTGAGCATCCCTTGTGGCCCTTGTCCTTGCCTTCCCTTAACTTCACCCAAGGATGTCTCCCCAACATGCCAGAAGCCTTCCTCCCTTCTCTTGGCCTCACAAGGATGCTATGGAGCATTTTCCATGTGACCCGTCCATCTTCTCTTTCGATCAGACATTCCTCTGATGACTCCATTCTTCAGAGTTCTTGATCTGGTATGTGTTGCTGGATGCTCACCTACCACCCAACTCTCCCATTTCCCTCTTGACTGATATTTGGCTTTAAATTTTTGTTGACTAGAGTGTTCTCTGACCAGCAGATACACAACAGTGGTAGAATATTGCTATTAAGAAAATAGGTCTCTGTTGACATAATACATAGTAGGTATTTGCTGAATGAGTGAGTGAGTGAGTGAGTGAATGAATGAATGAATGAATGAATGGAACAGTTACCTACTAAGGCAGAGAGGTTTCTGCTCTATACTGGTGGAAAGAGCTGATGACATCATGACTCTCCAAAGGGCTGAAATAAGTCATTTCATTCATTCTGGGTAGGACCACCATTAAGCTATCTTTGGCCAGAGCCAATGTTTCTCCAAGAAGGATTTCTCAGGCGGGGCACATTCCAGCCCTGGAGCTGCCTGACCCTGTGAGTGTCCAGGGACAGGAAACGCAGCCAGCTGCCCATCCACCCTGGAGCTCCTCCCATAAGTGCTGACCGAGGGTCCCCCTCTGGATGCTTGGCATTGCTCTAGCCACATTCTCTAATCCTCTGCTGGGGAGTGCACATGTCAGGGAGGTCTCAAGCCTTTTCCCTTTTTTTGGCTGCTGCCCCACAGGAAGCCTCTGACTCCAGCAAGACAGAGAGCACCTGCAGCAAGGAACTCTGGGGACCTGAGGCAGAAGCTAAATACAATGGACAGCAGCCACTTTGGTGCTGGCTCAGGAAGGGGAGAAAAATCGAAGGATTCTCCTTGCTCTGGCATTTTACCATCTAAAACCCCCTCCAGAAGGAGGGAAGAGGGGAGGGAGACAACATGAATCATGGAACCACGGGGAAAATATTTTAAATAAATTTTAAAATAATAAAAATAAAATAAAATAAAACCCCCTTCCAGCTCAGACACTGTATTCTGAGATCTCTCTGAGCTCTAGCATTCAATGCTTTCACAGCCCCCACAGCTCTGAGATTCTAAAGGTTGGACTAATTATTGTAATAATAATAATAACTAGCATTTATACAGTGCTTTAAGTTTTACAAAGCATTTTACATGCATTATCTCATTTCATTACTCCAACAACACTGGGAGTTAGATTATCCCCATTTTACAGATGAGAAAACTGAAACAGAAAAAATTGATTGCCTTATTACCCAGGGTCACACAGCTAGTATCTGAAGCAGGTTACAATCTCAGATCTTAGTGAATTCAAGTCATTTGACTGCCATGTGCCTCGGTTTCCTCATCGATAAAATAGGGCAAATAGTTCCCATAACACTTCAGTTTCCTCATCTGTAGAATGGGGATAATAACAGCAACTAACCTCCAAAGGTCATTGTGAGGAACAAATGAGATAATATTTGTAAAATGCTTATCACTGTGTCTAGCACATAGTAGGTGTAATATTAATATCATGACATGATATATTATAACTTGATATCCTCTAATATAATGTGATCTATGACATGACAATGTAGCATAATATAATATATAATATAATGTGATATGATCTGATATAAAATGGTGTGATATAACATAATATAACATAACATAATATAATAGCCAACTCTCCTGATCACTTTGCCAGGATCCTTCCTAAAATGTGGCACCTGGAAACGAACAGCCTATTCTCGATGTGGTTTAACTGTGGCAGAGGACAGAGAACTTGTCACCTTCCTCCTCTGGGTCCTGTTGACCTTGACATGGCCCAAGAAAACAGGCTCCTCCTGGTGACCGTGTCCTTTGGTGGGTTCATAATCACTGCAAAGGCCGCCACTGAGCCCCAGTTCTCTGGGTCTCCTCTTGGCGGGCACCGAGTCTGACGGACTAGACGTCAGGCACCAGGAGGAGCACAAAGGCTTTCCTTCTTCAAAGCACCAAGTCTTTAAAGCGTAATTCTTAGCTGCTGGGTGTTCTCGGTGGCCCAGTGGATGGAGTCCTGGCCTTGGAGTCATGAAGACTCCTCTTTGTGAGTTCAAATCTGACCTCAGACACTTACTCGCTGGGTAAGCCACTGGGTCCTACGTGCCACCTCCTCGAAAATGAGGCGGAGAAGGAAGTGGCCAACCACTTCAGTATCTTGGCCAGGAAAACCTCAGACGAGGTCACAAAGAGTTGGACACAACTGAAATGACTGAAAAGCGCTTAGTTGATGAAGGGGCTCCAACCCCTTGGCCAGAGACCTCAGAGGAATCTCTCTACTTGTGAAGATTGTAAGTGATTGTAATTAATGGTAACAACAATAAAAAGTCTTGTATTTCAGACACACAAGGAGGCCACCAGGAACCCCCAAGTGGAGAAAGTTGACTCGGTAGAGCCCATAAAATATAACTGAGCTCCAACCTAAATTCCCTTATGGCATCCCACCCTCATCTCTAACTTGGATCTGAGGTTCTCTCCTCTTCCTCAGCACTCTCTTGGAAATAACTGGGCCAGAGAGGTAGGAGTTCAACAAATTCCTTCCCTATTTTTACCTCCCTTCCCTTTTCTTTCTAAAGAGAGAGATAGTACTGTGGGCTAGTGGCCGAGTCTCCGGCAAATTCAAACCCAATATTCCCTGAGCCCATGATAAGCTCTGAGTAAGAGGGAAGGCAGCGGTCACAAATGAGGAGGAAGTGAGGGCAGTGGATTGAGAGCCAGGCCTAGAGACAGGAGGTCCTGGGTTCAGATTTGGCCTCAGACACTTTCTAGCTGTGTGACCCTGGGCAAGTCACTTGACCCCCATTGCTTAACCCTTTGGAATTGATTCCAAGACAGAAAGTGAGGGTTTAAAAAAAATGAGAAGGAAGAAAAAAGCAGGGAAGGAACAGAGAATCCACCCTCAAATCCTATTTATAGCCTGAAAGAGCCTCTTCTCTTTGTTTTCTATTCCTGGAGCCCATAGCATTAGGCGGTTGGTTTTCCATCACTAAAGGTCATAGGATTATCTAGGGCTGGAATGGGTCTTCAAGTCCAAGCCCTTGATTTTACATGCAACAAAACTGAGGCACAAAGTCAGACAGGTAGTGAGCAGCAGAACCAAGATTTGAGCCCTAAGCTCAGAAGTCCAAATTCAACACCCCTCCTCTGCAGCATTCAAGCACAGGCTAGTGACCATCTATTAGGAATGGTGTCAAAAGATGACTCTTCAATTCAGTTCTATTTAAAGCATTTATGGAGCACCTTCTATGTACTAAATGCTGCAGATGAAGAACCAAAAAGGAAACAATTCTTATCCTCAAGGATGACTTGCTCTCGGGTTGGCGGGGGCGGGGAGCATGTGCCATCGAATTAAACACAAAATCAGGACAGGCAATGGCCATTTAGGCCAGTCCGTAAGAATTTCTTCAGCCTGGGCTGACTAGTGGGCATAGAGAGAAAGACAAAAACAAAAACAGTCCCTGCTCAGGGACACGTTAGATGACAGACTTCTGAAATCCCTTCCAGCCCCGAGATTCTGTGGCTCTCTAATGAGAATACCATCGTTAACAATAATGATAGCTGACATTTACATAAGCTCAAATTCCAGAAGTAGGATAGTAGAGTGGGTAGAGCGAAAGGCTGGGAACCAAAGGGGACCTGCATTTAAATCCCATGTCTGGGCACTTGTCAAAATGGTGGCCATGAGAAAATCATCGAGCCTCAGTTTCTTCACCTGTAAAACTGAGATAATAATTCCCATAGTATCTGCCTCACAGATGGTTGTGAGAACCAAACACAAAGTCTGAAAATACAATACTTATATCAGTTTATTATTATTACACAGCACGTTTGGCTTATAAATTACTTCATATGCATTCTCTTATCTGGGGGAAATCCAGCCTCTGACACTAGTTTTGTAACCCTGGGAAAGTCACTCAATGGTGGTGGTGGTGGTGGTGGTGGTGGTGTTTTAAAAACCCTCACCTTCCATCTTGGAATGAATACTGTATATTGGCTCCAAGGCAGAAGAGCAGTAAAGGCTAGGCAATGGGGGTAAAGTGACTTACCCAGAGTCACACAGCTATAAAGTGTCTGAGGCAAGATTTGAACCTAGGACTTTCTATCTCTGGGCTTTCAGTCCACTGAGCCATCTAGCTGCTCTCAATCCACTGAGCTACCTAGCTGCCCTCCACTCATTTGTTTTGTGACTTGGTTTCCTCATCTGTAAAACCAGAGGGTTGGACCAGTTGACCTCTAAGGTCCCTTCTAGCTCTAAATACAATGGGGACAACTACCCTGTGTTACTATAGATATTATTATACCCATTTTACAGATGACAAAAACAAAGCACAAAGAAGTATGTATTGGTTACAGTCACAAAATTAATAAGGGTTAAAGCTAAAACCTCCAATCCAGGTCTTTTGATTCTTCAGTCCAGCACTGTTTCTAGTGGGTCATATCATCAGGATCATTACAGCTTCCCTCTCCCCAAAGGAGATGATGTCTTCCCTTTTTTTTTTACCAGAATGGGACCTCAACTGGTTTAGCCCCAGAAGGCAAACTACTAAGTCCCATGCTTGGCTATAAGAGCCTGCACACCTGCCTTCTGGAAAAGTTCCAAAGTGAGCCATCCTGCCATCTCCAAGGGCTAAGACCAGTTCCTCAGGGTCCCCCTTCACCCATTGACACAAAGGCCTCCCCTACAGTCTTTGAACTTTTCCCTTTTTTAATAAGGACTCTTAAAGAGCAGCTGGTGCTTCGTGAAAAGCCTTCTATTTTGAGACAATTGAGCCTTGGGGTTTCCGTGAATTTCCCAATCTCATCCGCAGCCACTCCCAAGCTAGCGGCTCAAGAAATAGCATGCCTGTTCTAGATTTCCCCATCCCTCTCTATAAATCAATCTTCACACCTTTCTCTGGCCTGCAGAGATCTCCTGGTCAGGCTGGATTAGGGGCAGAGCAAGGGCTTGGCCAATGGCCCTAGAGCAGGACCAAAGCTAACTGACAAGAGCCCTGAAACGGACAGTTCCCCAAGTGATCCCTTGTAGGGTTCCGAAGCTTCTTTGTGGGGATGACCAAGTCCCACCTGCCAGGATTAAAGGGATCAAAGGACTCTGCAAGAGGAAGAGATAGAAGATGACAAAGTGTCAAGAGTCCCTGTTGTGCTGAGGCTTCCCAGGAAGAAAGAGCTAAGGCCAATGGCAATGGAGAGAACCAACATAACCCCCCTAAACATGATAAGAGATAAGTAGGGCTTAGCACAGTGCCTGGCAAATAGAAAGCCCTTCATAAATGTTTATTGGCAGATGATGGGAAGAGGGCTGAGTAGAGCAGCAGTATGGGATAGTAGACAGAGTAGAAGACGAGTTCAAATTTTGATTCTGATGCTCACTAGCTAAGGGACCATGAACAGGTCCCAATAACTTTCCTCATCCTCAGTGGGTTTCTGAAAAATGGGGCTATAATTATTGCAATATCTGTAGTCTTAAACCTGGCAGCATTGTTATGGGTCTCAAATGAGGGCTAGGGAAGAAACGCTTAGCAAACCTAGAATACCTAGACCAATGCCAGCTCTTGTAGAATTCAGTGGAATGGTGAGAAAGTCTGGTAAAAGGGAACAGAGTGAGGGCAGGGAGAAATGCTCCCAGAAGTTGGGAGGGGCAACTAAATTATGGAGACCCCTGCGATTGGTCATAGGATTAAGGGATCTTGGAGTCATCCTGGCCACACCTTTCACTTTACACATCAGGAAACCGAGGCCCAGGGGGGTTAAATTATTTGCCCAACACCATCTTCTCAATAAGCACCAAAGACAAGATTTGATTCCAGGTCCTCCAAAGTGTAAATCTAGAGCTTTTCAGGATACTATGCTGCTTTCTTCTATGTCCTATACTGAACCCCATGATCCTATGAGTGGAGAAAAGGAAGACATCACTAATTAGTGTGAGAAACCTTTGCTCCAATGTGGTCGTTATTACATAGTTGGGATCTGTTCCAGGTCAATTCGGGTCCCTCAAAGCATAATGGTAGCACATAGGAAAGGTGAACCCTTCAGAGTCTTTATTTGAATAGGAAGAGTCTACTAGATACCAAGTATATCTTGTGTGGATGTGTATAATGGGGTTGTGGGAGAAAGGGAAGAAGAAGAAAAAGATAAAAGCAAGGAAAGATAAGGAGGGAGGTGGGAGGGAAAGTGGAAGGAAGGAAGGAAGGAAGGAAGGAAGGAAGGAAGGAAGGAAGGAAGGAAGGAAGGAAATAAGAAAGGAAGGAAGGAAGAAAGGAAGGAAGGAAGGAAGGAAGAGAGGGAGGGAGGGAGGAAGAGAGGAAGAGAGGGAGGAAGAGAGGGAGGGAGAAAATTTTCCTTGTATCAAGCCTAACTTTGCCTCTTGGCAACTTCCAGCTCTTCCACCTAGGACCAAACCAATCCTTTTGCTACAGGAAAGCTCTTTAAATACTTGAGGACAGCCATCGTCTGCCCCAAGTCTTCTCTTCTTCCATCAAACCAAACTAGTTCCTTCAGTAGTTTCAGGTGTCATGGACTCAAAGCCCTTCCCTTTTCTGGTTGCCAAAAGGTTCAATCCAACAGCTGACTTTTTAAAAACTCAATATGGATGAGCTGCATGAGAAAGATCTCAAGCTGTGAATAGCTGGCAATCTCCATAGGAGTCAACAGTGTATATGACATGACAGCCAAAGCACTAAGATCACCTCAAGCTATCGTTCCATAAAGTTAATGTCCAAAACGAAGGAATTTTTCATTCACTTAAAAGAATACATGTTAAGAAGCCACTATCAGACAATGTACTAGGGGCCAGGGAATACATAACAAGGGGGAAATGTAACACACTCTGTCCTCAATATCTTTCTAGTGTGGGCAGAATTCTAGAGATGGGGGAAATAATCTGTGCATAGAAAAATAAATATAAAATAGTCACGAAGTAATCTTCCGGGGTACAGCCCTAACAGTGGAGATGAAAGGAATCTGGATTCCTAAAGCTGGTGGCACTTGAAAGAAGCTAGGGAATGTGGGAGGGAAAGGCGGGGGGGG
>NC_058131.1:693125314-693149295 GCF_016433145.1 Gracilinanus agilis
AAAACAACACTGAGGTATCACCTCACACCTAGCAGATTGGCTAAAATGATAGAAGGGGAGAGTAATGAATGTTGGAGGGGATGTGGCAAAATTGGGGCATTAATGCATTGCTGGTGGAGCTGTGAACTGATCCAGCCATTCTGGCTGGCAATTTGGAACTATGCCCAAAGGGCTATAAAAGAATGGCTGCCCTTTGATCCAGCCATACCATTGCTGGGTTTGTACCCCAAAGAGATCATAGATAAACAGACTTGTACGAAAATATTTATAGCTGCGCTTTTTGTAGTGGCAAAAAACTGGAAAAGGAGGGGATGTCCTTCAATTGGGGAATGTCTGAACAAACTGTGGTATATGCGGGTGATGGAATACTATTGTGCTCAAAGGAATAATAAACTGGAGGAGTTCCATGCAAATTGGAGAGACCTCCAGGAAGTGATGCAGAGCGAAAGGAGCAGAGCCAGAAGAACATTGTACACAGAGACTGGTATACTATGGTAAAATCAAATGTAATGGGCTCCTGTACCAGCAGCACTGCAATGACACAAGACAGCTCTGAGGGATTTATGGTAAAGATGCTACCCACATTCAGAGGAAGGACTGCAGGAGAGGAAACATATAAGATAAACAATTGCTTGAATGCATGGGCTGAGGCGGACATGAATGGGAAATAGACCCTGAACAAGGACACATGGTACAACCAGTAGAAATGTGCGTTGGCCATGGGTGGGGGGAGAGCGGAGGGTGAAGGGGAAAGTAGGGGCATAAAGTATGTAAACAGATTAAAAACGAATATTAATAAATGTCTAATAAAAAAATTGATAACTCTCTCAGTACAGTCGGTTTCCTTTATAATCTGATGTAATTAATTTTATGCATTCAAAAAGACAATTCTAAAGAATTCAACTTTTATTTTCCAAGCAAGGAAACTGAGGCAGGCGGAGATTAAGTGACTTGTCCAGGGTCACAAGGCTAGTAAGTGTTTGAGGCAGGATTCGTTTCACGCCTTCCTGACACCAAGTCCCTCTCGCAGGGACTTCAGACAGAGGCACCAGGACCCCCCAGAGCAGAAAGAACCATCAGGCACAGAATCTTGCATGGGAGAACATCAGAGCTGGACAGGCTGGAAAGAGCCTTGAGAAGGAGGACACAGAAGGCCAGAGGCAGAAGGAGCATCTGAGGGTGGAACGTCAAGCCTGGAAGGAACATCTGAACAAGAACGTCAGGGCTGGAAAGGAGCCTCAGACCCAGAAAGGACCTTGGAGCCCGGATCGTCAGAGTAGAGAAGGACCCTTTCTCGGTCACCTCAGCCCATCTGCTCATGAATGGAGGCTGAGAATGGTGAAGAGACTCGTAACTAGTAAGTGACAGGGCCAGGTTCCACATTCAACATTGCTTCTGCCACTCCCCATAATGTCCCTCCTGGCCCAGCCACCCACTCCCTGAGAACAGACTCTCTGCCCAGAATATCTCCCAAAGACACCATGACCCACAGGGCTGGCCAGCTGAAGCTCCTGGCAAACCCAGCAAGAAACAGCTTCCCTTGCTTATGCAAAGAGGAGAAAAGAACCAGCAGCGAGGGTCTGGGACAGAGAGGGAGCCACGCACTGAAAGTCATTTTGAGATTGGCATTTTTCTGATGAGGAAACTGAGGCAAATAGAAATTACATAGAGTTACATAGCTAGTAAGTGTCTGAGACTGGATTTGTCCTCAGACCTTTCCAGTTCCAGATCCAGCACTCTATACACTGGGCTGTGTAGCTGCATCTGAATGGGGGGATTATTATCCCCATTATACAGATGAAGAGACAAGCAGAGGATAAGCATCTTGTCCAGGGTCACATCGCTAGTAAGAACCTGAGGGTGGATTTGAACTTAGCTCTTTAGATTCCAAATCCAGTGTTCTCTCCACTTCACTACCTACCTGCCTCTAAATGGCATATCATTATCCCATTTCACAGATGAGAAAACTGAGGTCCTTAGTGAAATGATTTGCCCACCTTCATGCAGGATTCCTAGTGGATTCCAGAGTCCAAGTTCTTCTGACTATCGTTTTGCCTCTAAAAAAATACTTACCTTCAGTTTTAAAAATCTATACTGTGTTTGGGTTTCAAGGCAGAAGAGCAGTAAGGGCTAAGTAGTGGAGGTTAAGTGACTTGCCCAGGGTCACCCAGCTAGGAAGTGTCTGAGGCCAGATTTGAACCCAGCCTGGCTCTCAGTCCATACCATATTGAATCTCTGAATCCATTGCTATCTAAAGCGTCTTTTCCAGTTGTAAAACTCTGCAAATGGGTGGGTCCCAAACCAATTCTTCCTCAAACAGTCACAGATGTCATGCTTCCCAGGGCCCCCCAATGGGACCAATATGGAGGACATGTGACCCTGAGCTCACTTCCCAGAGGGCGCTGGAGATGTGGAAATTGGGCACAAGTCCCAGAGATGACCCTGCCGGGCTCTCCCTCGAGCTCCCAGCTGAGCACTTTTGTCTCGGACTCCGTGACTAACTTGACAGTAGTGACTTCATCAGCAAGCCGGGCCACCCAGCATGCAATTCTCACAGCTGGGAGGAACTTTCTCCCCCTGGACTCTCTGTGGCATTCATTCAGCAAAGCCTTCAGGTCCAGGAACACTGAGGCTGGAGAGGACCTCTGCAATCGTGGAATTCAACCTCCTCCTTGACCAGATGAGAAAGGGGGACAGACTTTCCCAGAGTTCCGCAGTCCATTGGTGGCCAAGCCAATATTAGCATCCATAGCCCTAACTCCAGACTAGAGACCGTGCCATGGCATTTCCAGCTCTGGCATCCCAGGTTCCACCAGAGACTGGCACCCTACTCCATTCTTCATTGGCACTTTAACAAGTGCTTGCTGAATTGAACCGAGAAAAGGCAAGCCAAAAAGAATCTTAGAACTAAGAGAGCACAGAGTGTAGACCATCAGAGATGGGAGAAGCCAAAGAACTGAGCAAGACAGAATGTCAAGGTCGGAAGAATCTATAGAAAAGAGAACAGAATATCACATAGGGAAAGGACCGTGGAACATAGAATTTCAGAGCTAGAAGGAGCCTTAGCACTTAGAATGTAGGATGTTGGAGCTGGAGAAGACCTTAGAATATAAAATGAAGAATATCAGAAATGGAACCCCTAAAACTTAGAAGGTGAGAACTCTTAAGGACTTTAGGACCTAGAAAATACCAGAGCTGAAAAGGATCTTAGAACTTTGGACATAAAATGCTGAGAGTAGAAGAACCCTTAGAATATGGAATACACACACACACACACACACACACACACACACACACACACACACACACGAATATAGAATACAGGGGCCTGAGAACATAGAAAGTAAGAACTCTAAGAGGCTTTAGAATAGAAAATGTCAGTGCTGGAAGATGCCCCAGGAAAAAAAAGTACAGAATTTTGGAGTTGGAAGGAACCTTAGAATACTGAATGTCAGAGCTGTAAGGAATGTTCAGGTTTAGAATGTAGAATTTGGGGGTTAGGAGGGATCACAGAACCTAGAATGGCAGAGCTGGAAGAGACCTTAGAACTTAGAACAAAAAGATCTCTGACCTGCAAAGGACCTTAGAGGTCTTCTTGTTCAATCTCTTTTTTTTACAGATGAGGAAACTGAGGCGAAGAGAGAGGAAGACCTAAATCCTAGGTCAGAAAGCCAACAAGTACTATATTTAGATCTGAGCCTCTCATTTTCAAAAGGTAGATCATGCTCAGAGGAAGGCAGCCAGAATGGTGCAGGGTCTAAAAGCCATGCCAAACGAGCATCTGTTGAAGAAACTAGAGATATTTTGCCAAAGGAGAGAAGTGAGAGAAGAGGGAAAGGAGACAGTTTTCTTTAAGTATTTGCAGAACTCTCCTCTTACAAATTCTGGCTGAATTGATTTTAATAATAATAATAGCTTACATTTATGTGGTGCTATGTGCCAGACCCTGTACTTAGTATTTAAGTTCTTTGCAAATATTATCTCATTTGATCCATTGAATTGAACTATGAAGAGACAAGAACAATGTGTTCTAGAACATAGAATGTTGGAGCTAGAGAGGACCTTAGAACATAAAATAGGATGTCAGAAATGGAACTTTTAGAACTTCGAATAGAACAACTCTTAAAAACTTTAGGTCCTAGAAAATGTCAGAGCTGACAGGGACATTAGAACTTCGAACATAGAACATTTGGAGAGGAAAGAACCTTGGAATATGGAACATAGGGGTATTAGAACACAGGATATAAGAGACTTATTCCACTTGACCCCACTGGGCCAAACTGGGGGCAATGGGTAGAAGATTTAGAAGGAAAATACTTCTTAACAATCAGAACTATCCCAAAGTGGAAATGGGCTGCCTTGGGAGGTAGTGAGCTGCCCATCATGGGAGGTCTTCATGCCACACAAGTAGAGCGACTATTGGAAGAGGAGGATGGTGGTAGAAGGCATTGATCACACATGAACAGGTTGGATCAGTGGACCTTGGAGGCTCTTCCTAAACTGGTCTCTCTTGGTTTCTGAGATTCCAAATGGCTGATCTGAGATGAAACTCCAGATCTCCTGGCTCCCAACCAGGAGTCCATCCACTGACCCAAGATCTATAGCTAGATGACCCTTGGAGATCCACTTTTACAAAGTAGGAAAGCAGAGACCATGGAGGGAAAGTGACTTAGCCCAGGTCCCACAGACATCAAGTGGCTGAGCCAGCATTCAAGCCCAGACCCTCTGACTCCATCCAAATCCAGCAGTCTCACCACTTACCCACACAGCCTCTTTTCTGTGGCCCAAATAATGTTCTAACAGGGGGAAGGAGGGTGAGAGGAAGGTGATGACAGACGAGGGGAGTGAAGACAAGCCCCTGATTGTTGTACCCGATGTCGTAAGTTCTTGGATTTCCCCTGTAAGCCTCTGTTGCTAAGCCCTAACTTGGAAAACGCACAAAGGAAAATGCAAGGCAACAGTGGGTGCTGTTCATGGCAGGCTCCCACAGAAGCATCCAGCCGAAGCCCGTGCATTCTGGGAGGGGACGGTTCAAACCCAGCGTAGGTGGCCCCAAGTCACTGGAGCTGTAAGGGCACGTCAGGGCTGCCAGAGAAGCCCCTCATCCTGGGTTCCAGCCACAGCTGGGTGAGAAAGGGAGAGAAAGGCCCCTCTCAGGGGCACGGCCCAGAGCTGCCCAGCTTTTCTAGGACCATCAGAGAAGCAGGGAACGTCAGGAATTGGAGGGAACCTCAGGGATGCTGGGGAGTGAGACCGGAACATCCATGCCAGCAGCCTTCCAAGGGGAAGTCTCTGAGGCCAGCAGCATCATTCAAAGGCTGACCCCCCTCCAGCCCTCCCAACAAAGAGAACCCCAGTGAAACATGCTGCCATTTGGGACAGCTCTGAGTGCTGGGAAGTGCTGGGTCTGGGGAGGGATAGCTTTGGGAATGGCCGCGCTAGAAAAAGAAAAATTAGGTTCGTAATAGAAAGCGAAATAATGAAGAAAAGCCTCATCCGTCTTCTATTTCAAATAACCCAGGAGAGCAGTCACGTGGAGGGGAGGGAACCCTGGGCTCTCCAAGCCGGGTCAGCTCATCCGAGCAGGAACTTGCCTTCAAGGGCAACTGTGAGGACAAGTGGCAGCCGCTCAAGCTTTAACGGTTACAAAGTGTTTTATAGCCATCGACCCCTCCCAGCAACCCTGGGTGGTGGGTGCTCCTATTATCCCCATTTTACAGTTGGGAATGCTGAGGCAGGAGGCAGTTACATGACTTGCTCAGGGTCACACAGCTACTAAGTGTCTAAGGCCACGCTTGAACTCTGGTCTTCCTGACACCAGGTCCAGCACTCTATCCATTATACCACCTAGCTGCCTTAAAGAAAACATCCCCATCAAGAGTCAACAGCATGGGGGGGGTGGGAGGGCAGCTGGGTAGCTCAGTGGATGGAGAGTCAGGCCTAGAGACGGGGGTCCTACGTTCAAATCTGACACGTCCCAGCTGTGTGACCCTGGGCAAGTCACTTGACCCCCATCGACCCCCTTACCACTCTTCTGCCTTGGAGTCAATACACAGCATTGACTCCAAGACAGAAGATAAGGGTTTAATTTTTTTTTTTTAAAGAGTCAACAGCATGGGAGGCAGCTAGGTGTCTCAGTGGAATGAAAGTCAGGTCCAGAGATAGGAGGTCCCAGGTTCAAATGTGGCCTCAGACACTTCCAAGATGTGTGACCCTGGGTGAGTCACTTCACTCCCATTGCCTAGCCCTTAGCACTCTTTTTCTTTGGAACCAATACTTGGTATTCATTCTAAGACTAAGGTAAGAGTTTCTGTAGCATGTCAGAGAAAGAGCCTTTTACTTGGGTTGGGAAGAGCAGAGAGTTCTATCTCTGCCAATTCTGAGCTGTGTGACTTTGGGTAAGTCTCAGTGCTCTGCCAATGCTATCAAACCCAAATAGAAATGGGGACTCCCTAACCCATGTAGAAGGCTCCCCCAAGCCCACATTGACTGAGAAAACCACAAAGCATCGTTACTATTCATTTGTATTTGTTTATGTATTTCCTTTAAATATTTGTTTTATTAGATAATTTGTTTTACTGTGTTTCCATTTGTTTTGTTAAATATTTCCCAGTGACTTGGGAATCTTGCTTGGCCTCATAGAGGGTGGTGGGCTGCCCTGGAGCCAGCCCAAAGGGTGTTTGTCTCCGCTGCTTTGGACAAAGCCATGAGATTATAAATTGTTGGAAGAGGGAACCAAAGGAGGGACCCCAGAGACCCTGCCTTTATCACTGGATCGTCCGAGGGATATACCGAGCACTTTTGTATGTATCAGAGCTCTCTCAGCTATTATTAATATTGTTGAAAGAAAATAGTGTAGAAATAGGAGTTGTCTATTTCTGTCCCCCTCCCCTTGATTCCCAATAAAAAAAATTGTTTTAACCTTTATTTCCCATCCTAGTTGCAACTATAAGACAGAAGGGCTTGGGCTAGGCAATTGGGGTTAAGTGACTTGCCCAGGGCCACTCATCTAGGAGATGTCTGAGGACAGATTTGAACCCAGATCCTCCCAATTCCAGGCTATTCACTCCACCACCTTACCACCCCATTAGAGACATTTTTAAAAGATATCCCATCTCAAAACCTGAGTCCTGCTGACAGCCCAAATGCCACCAGTAATTAGCCCCTGCCTGCCCAAATGATTCAAGGCTCTTTGGGGTTTTGCTTTCTTTCCAGGGCTCCCCAAGGCCTGCAGAGAACCCAGCCTGGAGACGAGGACCAGACCTTGTTTCTCCTGGGGCAGCCCCAAGGTTTCTTTGTGCCCGCTGTGAGCCCTAATTCTCTGGAATCTTTCCTCTGTTGTAATGGTCCTAGGCTGTGGGGCTCAGGGCCAAGCCCACTGGCTGGCACAGAATCCTAGCAATCACCGCCCGCCTCGGGACAAGGAGACAGGAAGCAGTGCCAGGATGCCAGGAGTCTGCATCAGCCGCCAGACTCTTCATCTGAGCTGGAGTCTCGAGCATCTTGGTCCTGCTACCCAGGCACCGAGGCCTCCACCCAAGAATGACAAATACTGTGGCAAAGGGACCCTGAGTCTGGAGGCGGCACAGATCCTGGCCTTGACCCCAGGCACCTGGCTGGGCGACCCTGGACCAGTTGTTTCATCTCTCTGAGCCTTGGCTCCCTCCTCTGTAAAATGAAGGTGATGTTCCTTGTTGTAGATACGGGGGCAGATTGTGACCCATCCATCTACCACTCGATCGGCAGAGGCTATTCAAGAGTTTTGGAGAGGGGAGCAGCTAGGTGGCTCAGTGGATTGAGAGCCAGACCTAGAGGGGGGAGGTTCTTCTGGGTTCAAATGTGATCTCAGATACTTCTTAGTAGTGTGATCTGGGGCAAATTACTTAAGCCCAAGTGCCTAGCTTTTACCTCTCTTCTGCCTTAGAACCAATACTAAGTGCTCATCCTAAGACAGAAGGGAAGGGTTTTTAAAAGAGTTTCTATGTTTAAAGTGTTTTTAAAAGAGTTTCTGCGGCCAAAAAAACCCCATTAGTCCCTCTGTGACTAACAGAGCAATGGGCCTCAGCAAATTTAGCTGGGCCAGTGATCAGACAGCAACACACAATCTAATCTACCCCTGGACCCTAAAATGGAAACTGCTTCAGCCTGCCATGACCTGTCCAAGACTAGGCTCCCCTGGCAAAGCCCTTGAGACCCTAAAATCAGCTGGGGTGGCCAAAGAACTTTGAAGTCACCTGGGGAGCTCAAAGCAGAACTTGGGGGCTTCCTGGGGGCCCAAAGCAGGACTTGGGGGGTCATTTGGGGAGCACAAAGAAGGAAACGTGCCAGAGTGTGCAGAGGCATTCCACCATCCCTAGAAGTCCTAATGAAAGGACACTGGCTATAAGGTTAGGAAGGGAAGAAGAGAATCTGTACATGGAGCCAAACAGAATCAACCTAATCTCCCCTCAGATGACAGCCTTCAGCTATACTGCTCTGCTTACTGTTCCTTGCATGTGACTCCATCTCCCACCTCCACACCTTTGCATCATCTGTCCCCACTGCCCAAAATGCTCTCCTTCCTCATCTCTGCCTCTTTATTTCCTCTGCTTCCTTCAGGACACAATCCAGCCCCCACTTTCTGCAGGAGGCCTTCCCCAGGCCCTCCAGCTGTTCCTCTATACACCTGGTTATTTTACATGTCGTCTCTCCCATCAGAAAGGGAGCTCTTTGAAAGCAGAGCCCATATTTTTTGCCCTTTCCTGTCTCCCCAGTGCTCAGCGCAGCACCTGGCACACACTAAACATGTGTAAGTAATGAATGCTTGTGGATTGATTGATTGACTGACTTGAAGATGGAAAGCACATCTTTTCAACTTAGGTCTTCTCTCCTCCAGGCCAAACATCCCCATTTCCACCAACTAACTAAAGGTGTTTTGTGGAAGGTCTCTAGTCCTTGGCATTTGGTACTGAAAAGAGAGGACGTCCCCTCCACCCTTTCACTCTCAATGAAGGATGGTGCCCATTTCCTCATGTCCAATAAGGGAGTTGGGCTCCATGGTCTCTAAGGATCTCTTCTGGCTGTGACTTTCTGATGCTACAAGCCTCTGTCTCAGGTCTTGGGGCTGTTACTCCAAAGAGCAAATCACTACATCCTTTGGGACAGGATGGGAGAATCAGGCTGACTGATCGTAATAAGAATAAAGCATCCCAGACTCCCCCGTAAAGGGAGTTTGCGGCAGAAACCCGAAATATTTCCCTAGAAAAAATGAGAACAAGTGACGACATGCAGAGAGATCTGCTGAGTTGTACATGGACGGTCAGTTCCCATTTGGGGAAAATTGCTGCAGCATCCCAGCCACAACACTGTCCTAAAGACCCTCTCGGGATTTGGATGCTGGGGCAAGGATGCCTTCCGTTAAAGTCCATTCAGGGCTTCACAAGCTAAACCTGTTGGATAGAGCAATAACTGATAATAAGGATAACAACTCCAACATTTGCATTTGCTTTCTGGGTTGCCCCATCAAACTGCTTTCGCATTGAGCTTGCGGTCCACAAAACCCCCAGATCTTTTTCAAACTGCTCTCTGGCCTCATTTGCTCCATTTTGTATTGGGGAAGTCAGTTTTTTCAACCCAAGTGCTTCCATTTATCCTTACTAATTCTACCCTCCTTAGACTTGACCTAGTCCTCTTGTTGGGACACTCATAGCTTCAGATAATGTTTGTAAGTCCCTGGATACTGTCAAGGCTTACAAAGCACTTTCCAGACCTACTATGAACCCAGTTTTGTAAATGAGGAAATCAAGCCAACTCATTTGTTAGTCCATATCAGAGGCAGGACCTTGAATTCAGGACCTTGAATCCAGGACCCCAATTCCAAGAACAAGGGTTCCTCTAAGCTGCCTAATGGACTTACTCTGTAAGAAAGAATGTTACAGCAAAGATACAATGGACTTTACTAATCTTCCTGAAGAATAAACCATTAAGTTTCAAAGTATCAAGGTTATCAACGTGCCTTTGTCTGGAGAGGAAACACTGGAAGACCCCCTGGCGGGGCTTGGAGGCCACTAACCTGGGAGGATGCCAGGGATTCTGCACTAAAGCTTCCCTTTGTACCTACTCGGGGAGGATTTGGGGAGTGAGGGGAAAGGGAGGCTGCCGGAAGCAAATCACTAATGTAAACAGAGGCGACTTCTAGCCTGAGTAAATAGGATGATGCACAAACAATTTGTAACAGTGGGCTTTGTGTTGAATGATAAAGGTAGTCATTACAAGAGATTCTGAGTCAAGCCTTAGAGGACTTTCTCCCTCCTCTGGCCCCGCAGCAGTGGGGTTGCATCTAAGTTTTTTTAAAAATCCAGATGAGGGGCAGCTGGGTAGCTCAGTGGATTGAGAGCCAGGCCTAGAGACAGAGGTTCAAATCCGGCCTCAGACACTTCCCAGCTGTGTGACCCTGGGCAAGTCACTTGACTCCCATTGCCTACCCTTACCAATCTTCCACCTATAAGTCAATACATAGAAGTTAGGGTTTAAAATTAAAAAAAATATGGACCAGAGGCTCCTATGGGTCACTGAGACATATTTAAAAATCCAGATGAGTGATTTCCAAGAGGCAGAGAATTCCCAGTGTTGAAAGCCCCTTCCCCAATGCAGATCAGCCCCTCCTGGCTAATTTGTAGTCTTAGAAAGCTACCTGACTTACAGAGTGATTAAGTGACTTGCCCTCAGTCACAGAGCCAGTAAGTGCCCAAGACAAGCCTTGAACCCATGTCTTTTTGAAGCCAGCCCTCTATCCTCTAGCCCCCACCGCACCATTAAGACAGTAAAAAAGGCAAGTGTCCCTAAAGCATTTTCTCTACCTTTAGCTGCGTCTAGAAAAACGTCCTCTGAAATGATCTGAAAGTGAAAGAGAATCCTAGAGTGATAGTAAAGCCCTGGGCTGAGGGTTAGGAGAACCGGGTTCTCCTCCTGGCTGTGGCTTTGGGTGAGCCCCGACTTCTCTGAGCCTCCCTCCTCTTCTGTCAAATAAAAGGCTTAGTTAGACCAGATGGTCTGTCTCTAAGGCTTTCCAAAGCTAGAGGCCATTCTTCCTTCCCAGGTCTGCCTCATATTACACTCCCTCATCGAGGTGGCTAGATGGGTCAGTAGGTAGAGCAACGGGTTCAGAGAAGGAAGACCTGAGTTCAAACCCAGCCTTAGCCTCTTACTAGTTTCATGACCCCAGCCAAATCATTTAACCCTATTTGCCTCAGTTTCCTCATCTGTTAAATGACCAGGAGAAGGAAATGGCTTCTACCACACAGCTAACGAGACCTCTGAAAAACAGTACTGTGCTCTCCAGCCCCCAAGCCTTTACTCAGACTGTGCCCTGTGCCTGTAATGCCTTCCCTCCTCCTCCTCCTCTTTGCAGGTTGAATTCCTATTAATCCTTCAAAGCCTAACTTAAAGTGCCACACCTCTTCCAGAAGCCCTGCCTGATTCCTACTCCCACAGGAACAATTTTCCTCTCTCCCATGGGTACTCTATCATGTATGTATCTCAGAGTCCATTGTTGGGGTCTTCTCCCCCTACTACAGAATAAGCTTTTTGTAAACCCATCTGTCTTAATCAATATTGTGTATTGTTTCCAAGGCAGAAGAGCAGTAAGGGCTAGTCAATGAGGGTTACACAGATAGGACTTGTCTGAGGCAAGATTTGAACCCAGGACCTCTGCCTGGCTCTCTATCCCCTAAGCCACCTAGCTGTCCCCAGAGTAAGCTTCTTGAGGTCACTCACTGTGCCTAAAGAACAAGAATAATTCCAAATACAGAACTTCAGTTAGGGATCTGAGCTGAACTTTTGTTGCTATCCAGAACTCCCAGGTGAGGAAATTCCCTCTACCAACACAAGTCACCTGAGTCCCAGCTAGAGCTCCAGAGATGAAGAAATATTGCTTAGCCAAGATGCTTACAGCCAGTTGAGTTTGGGCCTCTCTGAGAGACACTGAGCTCCCTATTTACTCATAAGGAAACTGAGGCACAGAGCAGCTAGCCCTTGAGGGCACACAGTGACAGAGGCAGGATTCTCAATCTGGTGCTTTCCTCCACTGCATCCCAGCTGCTCTTCTCTCAGCTTTGTGTCCCCGACCCCCAAAAGAGGGCTCCACCCACAGAAAATGCTTCATTACTATGGGGGAGGGCGAGTTGAAGAGGATGGCCATTGTTCCAAGATCTCTTCTGACTTGATTATTCCACAGATCTAAAGTGGACCCCCTGGCCACCACCATACTCAAATCTCATGTTCTCATGTTCTACAGGAAGCCTTCTCCAACCCCTCTTACTTCTAGTGTCTTCCCTCTTTATTTAATTATTTCCTATTTATCCTGAATATAGCTTTCCTTATTTATGTATATAATAAATATATAGATAGTAGTTTTTGTTTGCATTTTGTTTTCCCCATTTGACTGTAAGCTCCTTGAGGGCAGGGATTGATTGCCCTTTACCTCTTTTTGGATTCCCATAGTTTAGCACAGGCCTGGTATGCAGTAGGCACTCAATAAATGTTTTTTTTTTCTTTTTAAGCTCTCCCCTTCTGTCTTTGAATCAGTACCGTTATTGGTTCCAAGGCAGAAGAATGGTAAGCCAGGCCTAGAGATGGGAGGTCCTAGGTTCAAATCCAGCCTCAGACACTTCCCAGCTGTGTGACCCTGGGCAAGTCACTTGACCCCCATTGCCCACCCTTACCACTCTTCCACCTAGGAGCCAATACACAGAAGTTAAGGGTTTAAAAAAGAAGAAGAAGAAGAGTGGTAAGGGTTAGGCAATGAGTTAAGTGATTTGTCCAGGGTCACACAGCTAGAAGGAAGTGTCTAAGACTAGATTTGAACCCTGGTTCTCAATCCACTGGGTTACCTAGCTGTCCCCAATAAATGTTTATTGATTGATTCCTCACCAGCAGCAGCTTTTGATACTCTAGGAAGGAGCACACTTGGTTGGCAGAACAGTTTTCCCATCAATAAAATGGGCAGAATATACACATAGACACTCCTACCTTTACTTTGTGGAGATGTTGGGAAAACGAATGAGGTCATGTTTACAAGCGGGCTCCTCAGACTCGGGCCAGGGTTTGGAGCAAGGTGCTGTGTAAATATTATGTTTGCCGAAGACTTTGAAAAGCAAACGCCACAGATGGTGAAAACCCAAAGGCACCACACGCAGCTGGCAGCTGGCGGGAGCTTTCCACTGAGGAGTCCAAGGAACGCAGAACCCCCTTCCCGATGAAGGCTCTCGAGCTGCCAGGGAGCCCAGACAAGGGCAGGACTGTCCCTGCCTCTCCAGCTCACGCCTCATATCCCTCTGAAAGCCCAGACCAAGGGCCCTCCAGCTGGGCACCATCCCCCCTCCCCCCCCCCAGCCGGCACAGAGCATCCCTGGGACCACCTACCCAGCTCCCTCCCTCTTGCCACCAAAAAAAAAAATGGAAAAAAATCTTCCCTGGAATTAACGAGCTGACTGTCTGCGTTGTGCTGGGTAAGACGCCAGTGAGGTGATGTCTGCATCTCATTAGATATCACAAATAAGGTATTAATTGTGAGCAGAAACCAGGACAGCCATTGTCAGAGCAGAGATCATCACTCAGGCCACCTTGAAGACCGCAAGGAGCCATCAGGCATCCCAAGCATCTCTGCCTTTGAGATTGCAGATGTGACAGGATCCTTTCTCCTTCACAGAGCAAAGGAGAATGAACGTGAGCTCAGAAGCAGCTGCAGAATCATGGGATGTGGTCCCTAGTGCTCTATGCCTCAGTTTCCTCGTCTGTCAAATGGGGACAACAATCCCCATCCTTACCCACTGGAGATGCTGAAAGGATTAAATGAAGTAACAGAAAAGAGTGAACAAATGGGGAGGGGGGCAGTGCTAGTCCAACTTACACACACACACACACACACACACACACACTCATTTTATGGGTGAGGAAATGAAGGAGCAAAGAGAAAAAGTGACTTTTCCAAGGTGGCAGATTTAGGATTCCAGGTGAGTAGTCTGATTCCAAATCCAGGGCTCTATCCACTGTAGACCTCGATCTTGGGATACAAAGGAGTGGGACAGAGTGCTTAGAACCAGGAAGGTCTGAGTTCAAATTCAGCCTCAAACAATTACTAGCTGTGTGATCCTAGGCAAGTCACTTAACCTATGTTTTTACCTCAGTTTCCTCATCTGTAAAATTGGGGTAATAATAGCACTTACCTCCTTAGAGTTGTTATGGGGATCAAATGAGGAAATACTTGTAAAGTAATTACAAAGACAAAAATTGGAAAATAATTGGCGAGCACAGCTCTGTGTAAGCCCCATATAAACATTAGCTAATATCATCATGGAAAGAGCAGGGAACATGAGAATTATCATAAATGTCCATTTCATCAACTGATGCACTAATTTTAAAATCACTTTAAGAACTCTATTAGCATTTACTAGAATTTCTGTCTATGCAAATGTACTTTAAATACAAATAATTACAAGCAAATACCATGATTTTCCTTTGAAATAAAAATTTCCATCCTCTTTACATAAAATATAGTTGGTGTAGTAGATAGAGCATTGGGCTAAGAATCAGGAAGACTCATCTCCATAAGTTCAAATCTGACCTTAGGTATTTACTAGCTATGTGACCCTGGGAAAGTCACTTAAGCCTGTTTGCCTCAGTTTCCCCATCTGTAAAATGGGCTCAAGAAAGAAATGGCAAACCACTCCTGTATCTTTGCCAAGAAAATTCCCAAATGGGGTCACAAAGAGTTGGGCATGACTGACATCAACATCAACAAGTCTCTAAGATGTATAAATGTTCTGTGCCAACTGAGGTAGCTTGGTCCTTTGACATGTTCTCAAATCCCAGTTCCTCTACTAAATCCCATCTCTGTTGCTTATGACACTCATGACCTTGAGTGAGTTGCTTCCTCTTCCTGAAACTCAATTTCTTCTTCTGTAAAAGGAAATGGTTGTACAAAAGGACCTCTGGGGTTTCTTCCAATCCTGGATCCCTAACCCTGTCTTATAAAGTGATGATATGGAAGGAGGTGAGGACCAGAATGAGCCTGTGTCTATTCAGAATACCCAGTCCCTAGGTGTCAAAGGTGACAAAGAAGCAAGACTATGCTGGAACCAGCTCAGAAAAGCTGATTGTTAAATTTCTGGTGTGAGTATTTCTAGTTCAGAAATTGGCAAACACTCAAAACCAGGACTTGATTTATTGTTTGGTAACTTATCTATAAATTTAAAACAGTGATGAAGAAAATATTAATAAAGCATATGAAATTTACAAGTGTGTTGAGGGTGTTTTTTGAGATCCAGTTGTTAAACATTTCCCAGCACTCTTCTTCAGAGAAGACACTTAAAAATGCTTGCTGAAGGTTGAGAGAAGGATCTCCAGAGGAAGGGGATATAACAGCTGGGTGAAAATTAACTGCCTACAGAGGCAGCTGATTGGCTAAGTTAAAGATCTAAAGGTCCAGGTTCAAATCTGTTCTTAGACACTAGCTATGTAATCCTGAGCAAGTCACTTAACCCTACTGGCCTCAGTTTCCTCATCTGTAAAATGAGCTGGAGAAGGAAATGACAAACTACTCCAGTATCTCTGCCATGAAAACCCTAAATGTGATCACAAAGAGTCTGAAAAAAATGAACAACAATATACAAGGTGTTTTGCAAAGCCTAAGGCAGTTATGATATCAGATTTAGAGCCTGTTATCCATTTCAGTGGCCAATCCACTCTTTTCACAAATGATAAGACTGAGGCACAGGGGAGTTAAGCAACTTCCCAGAATCACCCTGCTAGTTAAGTGTCTGAAAAAGGATTTGAAATTGTCTTCTTAACTCCCAGCACAGAATTCTACAGCCATCCTGAGTCTAAGAGGAACCTTGCCCTGATTGGAGAATAAACATCTCATTCTAAAATTCTTACTTGGCAGCTGGCTAAAAGAAAGACTGGTTAGGACACAGGGTATGTGCCTAGGGCTGGGCAGGCTGGGACATAAGTGAGGAAAAGGAGAGTGGAGGTGGGAAAATGTCAAATCTCAGGACTGACTCTGCTTGTTCCACTCAAAACAATAGGATCATCCCCTCTGTAATCAATCTCCTCTCTCTTGCTCATCTTCAGCCGCTCTCTCACTGGCTGCTTCCTTCTGCCAACAAACATCCTCATGTATCCACCATCCTTTAAAAACCAAAAATACAGGCAGCTGGGTGGCTCAGTGGTTTGAGAGCCAGGTCTAGAGAAGGAGGTCCTGAGTTTTGATCTGACCTCAGATCTTTTCCAGCTGTGTGACTCTGGGCAAGTCACTTAACCCTTACTACTCTTCTGCCTTGGAATGGAGTATAGATTCTAAAATGGAAGAAAAGGGTTTAAGACAAAACAAAACAAAACTCATTTGCTCTGTCTGTCCCAATATTCTGCCTATCCCTTATAGACTAGATTCCTTAAGAAAGCTTCCTACAATGAAGGGCTCTGCTTACTCTGCTAAACCCTCTGCGGTCTGGCTTCCTTTCTCATCACTGAAACTCTTTCCAAAGTGCCCAGGGATCTCTTAGTTGCCAGATCTAATGGCCTGTCCTCAATCCTCATCCTCTTGGCCCCTCTGTAAGATTCCACACTGTTGATCACCACCTCTTACTGGATTCTCTTCTCTAGAGGTTCCTGTGACTCCACTTTCTCCAGATTCTCCTCATCCAGACCCTGAGCTCCTCCTCTGCTGGATCCTCCTTTAATGGGAGCCCAATGATCATGGACATCTCAGACCCTCTTCTCTTCTCCCCCCACTCTAATTCTCTTGGAGATCCCCTCTACTGCCATGGCTTCTTCCATCCAGATGATTCCCAGATCAATCCATCCATCCTTAATCTCTGTCTTGAGCTGCAATTTTGCATTACCAAACATCACATGTCTAAAAGAGAGCTCAGCATCTTTCCCCTTGAGCCTTCCCATGTTCTGAGCTTCCCAGCTACAACCAAGGGCACCCTGAGAGTACTGACATACTCCTAGAGGCACTTGGGCTCCCCTTGGCTCATTTACACTTCCCCTATAGCCAGCCTGGTCAATTGTGTCATTTCTACTTTCTTAACAATTCAACCATCCCTGTCCTTCACACATACACATACATGGACTCACTTATGTTCAAGTGCACACACATGTTGGTGCTCAAGTGTACATACATAAAACTCACACTCAAGTACACATACATACACACACACACACACACACACACACTCCACATCCTATTCTGAACCCAGTAAAGGTTCCAGAAAAAAGGTGACAACCTTCAACTGCCCCCCACAGTCTCACCTCTGATCCCTGTGACCCTCCAGACCCAAACTCCCTTCCCCGGCCAAGTGATTTTCTTAAGATCAGAGGGAGGATTTGAACCCAGGTCCTCTGACTCCAGAGCCAGTAATCTCCACAATGAGGAAGGCTTTTTTAAAAATGAAAAACAAAGAAATCCCTGACCTCAAGGAACTCACGTTCTAACAGCATCTAACAAAGGGTATTCACAGTTATACAAACAACTCTGACACAGGTTAGGGGAAAAGAAAAACTTTAAGAAACTGGCCTAAGAAATCTAAGGAAGAAGTGAGGGGTCGGGCAGAGCAACACAGGTCAGGGAGGTCTTCCTGGAGTAGGGGGCCTGGAAGGAACTTTATCCTGCCTCTATCTTTTTGCCTGAAATGTCTTCTCTTCCTCCTCTTTGTTGGTTGAATTCTTATCCAACTCAGACCATGAACTCCTCCAGGAAGCCCTCCTGGATCTCTGTGAGAGCTTACACCATAAGTCGTTTCTGTACCATGTTCCTCAGCCCCTTCACCTGTAATGCTTGGATCGAGAGTCGTCTAGGTAAATGTCTCACCCATTTATCAAACAATGAAGTTCCACAAAGGCAGAGCTATGGATCTCTCCCAAGTGCTGAGATCAAGAGCTCTACACAAAGTAGGTACTTAACTGGGCTTTTACTGAAAGAATGAATGAACAAGCAGAGAGAAGGTTGACTGTATTTTAGGCACTAAAAAGTCTTCCCAAGGAAATGACCAGAGGTCCCTAAATTAATCAATTGGGCCACAAACATTTACTAAGCACCTACTATGTGCCAGAAATTCTACTTTGTGCGGGGACCCAATGAAAGCCTGCTCTCCAGCAGCTCACACACACACACACACACACACACACACACACACACACACACACACACACACACACTCTCCCCTTCTGGTCCACAGAATCCTCTGGTCATCTTTTTTTAGCAAGCAGGCTCTCTTTTCTTAAGGAGGAGGAAGCAGGATTCCCCTGGGTCACGTGGGAGTTGATCCCTTTGGCCCAAGGAACACAGAAGAGACTTTTATGTAAGGAAGGGATTTGTTGGAACTCAGCAAGCAGTCCCTGAGCCAAGCCTCTGACTCCTCCTGGGAAAGAGCAGGTTCCTGCCAACTGGGTGAAGCTCACTGTCCTGGCTGCACCAGGATTCATCAGGGGATAGAGGGAAGATACCAATATATCTCTATGCTATTTTCCTCCCCTTTGGAGAGGGCATTCCCTCCATTAAGGGAGGTATCTGCCCTCCTCTGAGCCTCAGTTTCCCCTATCTGTAAAATGAGGGGTTGGATAGATGGCAGCTGAGGCCCCTTCTACCTCTAAGTCTGTGATCCCATGATCGTAACCCGTAAAATGGAGCCCTATTTCACAATGTACCAGCAAGTTTAGGAGAACAGGGCGAATGGTGGACCTTGACATGCCATTTTGTTGTGGTGGCCCTCTGGTGTTTTACTCTGTAGGGGTATCGTGCTCCTCTTATCTTGGAAAGGGGGAGTCAGCCCAGCTTCCATGGAATGGAAATCCTGGGCACCAGATGTCCTGCAGCCCACCTTGCACCCTTTCCCCCACCTAGAGGACAGGGAAAGGGAGAGGAAGCAGTGAGTGACCCATTTGAGGGCTTCCAACTCCTCCCACCAAGTCATCCTCCAGGACCCGAACCCCACTGACCTTTCTAGATTTATCCTTATTCATCTCCCTTATATAAACTCTGCAATCTGGCTCAACTGGTCCCATCTCTGTCCCCAGAAGAAGCCTTGGGCACCTCGCCTCTACCTTGAACAAATCATTTTGGGGGCCTCAGTTTCCCCATCTGTCAAAATGAGGCTGATTGACCAAGACAGCCTTAAAGGTCCAGTTCTGAATCTATGATCATTTTATTAGTAGTAATAATGATGATGATGATGAATTGATATTTACCTAACTGAAGAGAGCTAGAGGGAACCTCTGAATTCTTCTACGCAATCATCTCATTTTACAAATGCATGATCTCACTTAGCTGTGTGACCCTGAGTAAGCGCTTAACCCCCATTGCCTAGCCCTTACTGCTCTTCTGTCTTGGGACCAAAACACAGTATTGACTCTAAGACAGAAGGTGAGGGTTTAAAAAAAAAAAAAAAAAAGCATGATCTCAGGCATGGATTGGGAGAATGACTTACCAAAGGTCATACAACCTTAAATATGTAGCTCTTTTTATTTATTTAAACCCTTCCCTTCCCTCTTAGAATCAACACTAAGTATTGGTTCCATCCTTACCAGCAAAAGACTGGTAAGGGCTAGGCAAAGGGGGCTAAGTGACTTGTCCAGGGTCACACAGCTAGGAAGTGTCTGAGGCCAGATTGAACCTAGAACCTCCAGGCCTGTCTCTATCCACTGAGCCATCAGCTGCCCCCATCTGTAGCTTTTCTGGCAAGTCCAGCTGCCATCCGATCATGCTTACTCTCTATCTCCCTCTCTCTCTTAGTAATGTTTAGTTTGTGTGTGTGTGTACATGTCTAAAGATAACTTTCTCTCTGAGCCTCAGTTTCCTCATCTATAAAGTGGGGATAATACTTTTCACACAATCCAGCCCACCTGTGAAATGGGGATAATAATTTTCACAATGATGCATATTGTTGATGGGGAAATGCTCCTTTGTTAACTTAGTCAACCATCGAGGCATTTCAGAAATATAAATCACATTAATAAATTTTAAGTTCCTGAAATCAGAGATCACATCTTTAACTTCTTGGAATGCCTCTGAATGCACAGCCCAGACCTGGGTCACACTTTGACCTCAATAACTGACCCTTTCATGTTGCCCTGATGCTTTAAAAATCACAGATAATATTCCTCGCAACAACAAAGAACTGTTATCCCCATTTTACAGATTAGAAAACCGATATACTGATGAAAGATCCAGTTGGCTTTGATGTTGGCAGACCTGGTTTCCAATCCCACCTCAACTTCTACTACCCTACTTCTACTACTTTTGGCAAGTCACAAAACCCCCAAAGGGGCCTCAGTTTCCTCATCTGTAAAATGAGGAGGGAGTTGGATTTGATGACCTCTAAGGTCCCCACCAGTTCTAAAGCCAAGATTCTGAGATTTAGCCAAGGTAAGCGTCTGATCCCTACCCGGAACCCAGTTCTCTTGGTCCCAGGTTCAGTGATCTCTAGCCACAAATATTCACTTTCTGGTTGTTTGGGTCTTGCAAGGGGACGGCCTGGGAGAAAGGGAAGAGACCCGAGAGACTTCCAGGGTAAGAAAGGGGTCGGTTGGTCCAACTCATCCCCCATCTGCCTTTCCCACCGGTCTCTTCTGTTCTCGGGCTGTTTGCTCTAAGATGGAAGGTAAAGACTTAAAAGCCGGGTCTTCTGATGGGCTCTTACCACTGTCCCACACTGCACGCCCTGGGACAGAAATGAAGGAAGGAGCGAAGGAGTCAGGCTCAAAATTAATTAATTAAAATATAATAATAAAAGCCTTTTTTTTTAATTAAGTTTACTCTGAGGGGAGACCTCACTGGCCCTGCGTGGCCTCTGCCAACCCTGGCCACCGGCTGCTTCCCTGAGCCAGACCAGACGCCTCTCAGTCACTAGTCACAAGCAGGACCAGGCGAGAGCATACGAGGGGCTCCCAAGGAAGCCACAGAAAGCACACAGAAGGCAGTGGACCAGGGACACAAAGAAGCCTGGGCTGGGGTCACCAGAGCCCGCTTCGAGGCTCCTCGCCGCCACTTACTAGCTGGGAGACGCTGCGGAGCGCCCTACCCTCTCTGGGTCTCAGTTCCCTCCTCCGTAAGGTGGAAATCACAATCAAATCACAGAGTTATCGCGAGGCAAATGACAGAGAAATACACGGGATGGCACGAAAATATTAGAAACGAAGAGAATGGAACGGAGCTGGCAGAGAAATGGAGTGGCCTCTTCCAGAAGGCTTGATGGGAGCCAGGTCTTGAAGGAAGACAGCAAAGGTAGAGGGCATTCCAGGCAGGGGCACGGCACATGCAAAGACCCAGAGTCGGGAGATGAAAGGGCATAGGGTAGAAAACCGTCTTCTACAAAGCAGCCAGATTTGGTCCCAGAAGAGTCCTGTGTCACACAGCTAGGAGCACAGATGGGCTTGGGACCCCAGGCTCTCCAACTCCAAAGTCAGGGCTCTTTCCATTGAACCACACTGCCCTTTAGGAAATTCAGGGTTTCCACCGTTACTCCTCTGAATGGGAGCTGCCATTATACCGGGAGGTGGCTGAGCGCCAAGGAAGCTTTTGACTCATCTCCCTTATGATTAGCCCAGAAACCCCATTCCCTGGAAAACGTTACACACGAGATCCTCTCGGTGCTGTTTTATCCAAAAGCCTCTCAGAGCCTGAAAGGAAGCTCCGAGGTCTTGTCATCCGATCCCTTCCTAGTTGGGTGACCCTGGGCAAGTCACTTAACCTCCATTGCCCAGCCCTTCTGCCTCGGAACCAATATTTAGTATCTATTCTAAGATGGCAGAGAAGGTTTAAAAAAAAGTTAAGTGATTTGCCCACAGTCACGAGGTATCTGAGGCCACATTTGAACTCAGGTCTTCCTGACTTCAGGCCAAATACTCTCTCCAGGGAGCCTCTGCTAGTAAGTAGCCAAGCTGGAACTTAAACCCAAATTCTCTGACTCCAGCCCCAGCATGCCCTCTCCATGGTACTCATCTAGATCCCTCGGTTTACAGAGGAGGAAACCAGAGCCTGGAGTAGGGCCGGACTGGTCCAAGCTCACCCAGTCACTCGGTATTCAGTCGTCTTTCAGTCCTCTCCAACTCTTTGTCACTCCATTTGGGTTTTCTTGGCAGAGATACTGGAGTGGTTGGCCATTTCCTTCTCCGCCTCATTTTACAGAGGAGGAAACTGAGGCAAACTGGGTTATGTGACTTGCCCAGGGCCACACAGCCAGAAACCAGGTCTGCCCATGCCAAAGCCAGCTGGGTCCTTCATCGGTATATCAGTTTTCTAATCTGTAAAATGGGAGTAGCAATTCTTTGTTGTTGTGAGGAATATGATTTGTATGTGGTTTTTAAATTTTTAAATTTCAATTTAAAATTTAATTTTTAAAGCATCAGGGCAATGTTGAAAGGGGCAGTTATCGCGGTCAAAGTGGGACCCAGAAGCCATTTCCTTCTCCAGCTCATTTTACGGACGAGGCAAACAGGGCAAAGAGGATTGCCCAAACTAGAGTCTACATCACTCCATTCAGGGATCCTTAATGTAAGGTCCACAGTTCAGGGGGTTCCTGAACTTGGATGAGGGGGGAAATGACATCTTGATTTTCACTAACCCCTGGCGGGAATTGAGCATTTCCTTTAAAACCATTTTCTGAGGAGTCCATTCATAGGCTTCAGCCAACTGCCCAAAGGGCCCGTGAGCCCAAGTAGGTCCCCCAAAACTCTGTTCAGAACGACTCAGTGAGGGTCTTCAGGTAGGCTCGTGGTCCTCCTGATGGGCTGTGCATTTTTTAAAATGCTTACTTAGAATCAATACTGTATATTGGTTCTAAGGCAGAAGAGCAGTAAGGGTCAGGCAATGGGGGTTAAGTGACTTGCCCAGGGTCACATAGCTGGGAAGTGTCTGAGGTCAGATTTGAACCCAGGACCTCCCATCTCTAGGCATGGTTCTATCCACTGAGCCACCCAGCTGTCTCCCGGGCTGTGCCTTTTAAAGGACACATCTGAGAGTCAGAAATCTCTACCAGAAAGAAGGGAGAGTATGTTCCTGCTTCCCAGGCAATCCCACACTTTCTCCCACCAAAAGGAGAGAAAGCAAAAACCTGGGAAAATCGCCTTCTGGAGGATGCCAAGCACTTGACTGAGTCAGTCCTGTTGAAAGCCTTCAAGAAAGACCTAGTCTTTGGAACAGACCTGCCTGACTCTTCACGTGCCAGGGCCGGCAGCCCCGAGGCAGGGGAAGCAGGGCCACTGTTCTTGGCAGGACAAGATCACCAGAGGAGAGTCCGTCAGAGTTGGACGGGAGCTGAGCGCCGAGTACACAGAAGGTCAGAGCTGGGAGGGCCCCTGGAACCCAGAACAATCAGAGACAGTGTGGGACAGTGGTAAAAGCCAGTGAGAAGACTGGGGCCAGGTCTGTGGCCTTCTGGGAAGGAAGAAGCCTTAAAGCCAATGAATCACAATGGGATGAGTAAAACCTGCCACTATTTTCACTGAGAGAGACAGAGACAGACAGAGAGACAGAGACAGAGAGCAGAGAGAGAGAAAGAGGCAGAGAGAGACAGAGACAGAGACACAGACACAGAGACAGAGACATAGAGACAGACACAGAGACAGAGAGACAAAGAGAGAGAGGCAGGGACAGAGACAGAGACAGAGACAGAGACACAAATAGACAGAGACAGAGACAGAGCGAAGATTGACCTCATCTTTCCAGCAGAGAAGTCCTTATTTTATCAGCTGCTTTTGGGTAATCCTGGAATATCAAAGTCCCTACCAAAAAGCTTGTATGAGAGCTTAGGAGGAGAGAAATATTCTTTTTCTTTTCTTCAGAGATCTGTATAGTACCAGACTTCTTGGGGACTAACTTCAGGCAGGTAGAAAAAGAGGGAAAAGAATGCTTCTCCTCTCCCAAGCTCTCACACCAACTCTTCCTCTTACACATAGTCTCCCTCTCTCTCTCTCTCTCTCTCTCTCTCTCTCTCTCTCTCTCT
>NC_058131.1:693149452-693161736 GCF_016433145.1 Gracilinanus agilis
TATCTTCTCGCTATATATATATATATATATATATATATATATATATATATATATATATATATATATATATATAGCAAGAAGTTTGCAAAGGGCAGGCAAGTGGTGCAGTGGATAGAAAAGGCATTGGGCATGGAGTCAGGAAGTTTCATCTTCATGAGTTCAAATCCGGCCTCAGACATTTACTAGCCAGATGACCTTGAATAAGTTATTTAACCCCATTTGCCTCAATTTCCTCATCTGTAAAATGAGCTGGAGAAGGAAATGGCTAATCACTCCAGGATCTCTGCCAAGAAACCTCCAAATGGGGTCGACTAAACAATAATAACAATGTTTGTAAAACACTTTACGTTTGTTATCTCATTTGATCTTTGCAACAACCCTGTGAGGGAAGTGCTATCATTATCCCTATTTTACTAATGAAAAAACTGAGGCTCATAGCAGCTAAGAAATGACTTGTCCAGGGTCATACAGCTGGTTTCTGAGGCAAAATTCCAAGTCAGGACTTCTTGACTTCAGGTCTAGAACTGTACCCACTGAGCCATCTAGCTGCCCCAAGCACATTGCCTAGCGCAGAGGCTTAACAAATGTGGGTTGATTTCAGGCACTCATTGCTTTGCTGAATTATTTTTCTCCTCTTCCTCTTTACTAAAAAAGCATTCTTCGTCATAAGGAACGGCTCCCTGGAGGAAGCTGCAGGTAAAATCCAAAGATATCCATAAAAAGTGGTTGAAAAAGAAATTATTGGCTTGAACTGAACTAAACTTAACCCCTCTCAGCCTCAGTTTCCTCTTCTATAAAATGGGAAGGCTGGCGATAATCTCACAGCTCAGTGCTAAGTACCCCGTGATGGCTTCTCAATTGTTTCCCTTAATATAACTTGTGAAGTTTATAATACAGACATTACTCTTCCCCATTTTAAAGATAAAGAAACTCCCCAATGAGCCTCCCCAATGTTCCATGGCTCATTCACAGTCACACAGCTGATGAAAGTTGGAGTCAGGACTCGAACCCAGGTCTCCTGGCGCTCTGTCCAGATCTCTTTGCACTCTGTGCAGCCCCATGGGTACCCCTTTCCTTGAAGCAAAGCAACCAGAGAGGCAGGAAGATTTGTTTCAAAGGGGAAGACACTTGGGCAAAATGGAAGCCATATGTCTGCAATTAGTGTGCTGTGGTAACCGAGAAACTCGATGCTTTCCCCGGCCTCCGCCTCACCCACCCCCTTTCTTCAGAGCCTCCCCAACCGGCCATGAAGACAGCAGACCCTGGAGCCAAGGCCTCCAGGCTGGGCCTGGGAAAGATGGCGGGCGCCACGTTAGGACAAGCTACTCTCCACCTCATCGGTCCCCTTCAGCATCCCCTGCCAAGTTCTCATCCCAGCGTTTCCAGTTTGGTTGGAGGTCCAGACCTGTCTCAGCCTCTGATTCTCCCCTAGGCTGGGGGGGGGGGGGAGGTTGCTTCCCATGGAGGCCCTGAACATCCAGAAGAATGGATGCCTGCCTCCTACGGGAAGCCTTCCCTCCTTCCCCTGCCTGGACATGGTCCTCCCTTCCTGGGACCTTCCATGGCACTGTGTGAACTTTGTACCATCGTCCTCCGGAGCTCCGAGAGGACAGGAGCTGGGACTTTCCTCCCCACTGGCCACAAGGCCAATGGCCATGCCCTTCGGACAGGGAATTCTGGGAGGCCAGTGCTTAGGGCAGCCCAGAGGGCTGAAAGTCTCCCTTGGCCACTGGGTCTAAGCTGGATCCAGCCATGCTAACTTGGCTTCCCCATGAGCCACCTTTTCCTAAGTCCCCCGGCTAATGCAGGTAGACCCTGTTTTCTGAAACAATAATCAAATCAAGACTGCTATTGCCATTGGAAAAGGGGGGGACCTGAAGGGCTCCCACATGACTCCAAATAGGCAATTTTTCAACCCCAAAGCTCCAGTCTATCCACCACTCCCCTGATTGTGTTATCTTCCCATGTTATTGTTTATTTAAGTGTCTATTGTAGGGGCAGCTGGGTGAAAACCAGATCTGGAGATGGGAGGCTCTGGGTTCAAATCTGTCCTAGAACACTTCCTAGCTGCGTGACCCTGGGCAAGTCACTTTTCCCCATTTGCCTTAGCCCTAACCGCTCTTCTGCCTTGGAACCAACACTTAGTATTAATTCTAAGATAGAAAGTAAGGATTTTCTAAAAAAAACAAAAACTAGTTTAATTAAATGCCTACTAAGTGCCAGGTACACAAGATAGTCATGGCCTCAGGGAGCTTCCATTCTTCACATTTCCATAGATCTTCAAGGTTTACAAAGCATTTTCCTCAAAAGAAGCCTTTGAAGTGGGGAGTGCAGGCATTGTGATCCTGCCTCAAACTTTCACTAGCTGTGCGGCCCTAAGCCCCCTCTCTGAGCCTCGGTCTCTTCATCTGTAAAACTAGAGTGATATTAGCACTTACTTCACAGGATTTGGGTGGAGAGCAAATGAGATCCACATGATAGAAATACTAGCCATTAGTATTCCCATTTTTTTGGATGGGACAATTAAGGCTCACAGAGTAGGTAGGATTTTCTCCCAGAACCCCAGCTTAGAAGGGTCAGCGACAAGCTGTCTCTAATAAAACTAATCATGGGGAGTTGAAGGTCCTCCTTCCCCCACTGTGTATTGTTCTCCAGGTTCTGTTCAGCCTTCTTGGTTGGGGACCCATTACTTTCTCCAGACACGCCACCCCAAAATGGTTGGTCCACTGGGCCTGGCACCCCCCAATTTGAGGCTTTGACCTGTGGACTCTCTGACCAGATGTGATGTTACAGATGAGCAACATGAAACCAAGAGAGGAGAACCGGCTCCTATCTCTTGGCCAGCACCACCCACCTTCTTCCTATTCTGGGAAGGAAAGCCTTTAGAGAAAATCATTCGAAGGGCAGCTCTTAGAGAACAAGGCTTGTTTCTGGATCTTTTTTAACTCCAGAACCTGGAACAGTGCTTGGCATACATACAGCAAGCATTTAATAAATGCTTTTTGCTCTAAATTGGTCATCTAGCCCAATTCTCTTATTTTTTTCAAATAAGATCCTGAGAGATTAAGTGATTTGCTCATAAATAATAAGCCTATTTGTTGGCTAATAAATGGTAGGCTGGAATCTGAGGTCAGGGTGCCCTGACTTTAGGGACCCTGCTGTTCCTCCCCCCCTAGAGTAGTTACCTCCCTTCTGCTGCTCCCCCTGTAGTAGCTACCTCTCCCTGACTGCTGAGAGGCTGGGCGCATACCTAACAAATTCCCGTTACCTTAATAGTCATCCAGTCAATTAGCATTTACTACACACCTACTACGTGCCAAGCACTGTGCTAAGTGCTGGGGATGCAAAGGGAGGCAAAAGATAGTCCCTGGTCTCAAAGAGTTCATAAATAATAAGTTTTTGTAATAAATATCAGAGATGTCTAAGGAATCCCCATGAGGCACAGCATACATTGTTGGAGCAGTCTCTGAAAGGAGATGACTCTGTTTGAACATTTAAACTTGAGAAACTGGCTTTAAAACAAAGGTTTAATTTACTGTTTTGTTAATTGTCTAGTCTTGAGAAAGTGATGGAGATATTTTTTTCCAGAGAGCTGGTTGTTAAAATTTTACTACCACACCCTTGAGGCATGGGCAGCTTTCCAACTAGAGTTGATATCCTCAAAGTATCCTATGTGGGACACTGTCTAGAAGACCAAGAAAAAGTGTTGACCACAAGGACCCTGCTATTGGCACTAAACTCCACAGCCTTATTATACTAATAATTCCAAGCCCCAAGAACCTTCTAGGAGCCAAAGCCAATCCTCCCTTGACATTTAAAACTGGTTCTGATTCCTACAGAAGAGAGAGGGAAGGAGGTCCAATCTCACTTCAGTGGGGAGTGGAAGGAGGCTAGAATGAGATATAATTGATGAATGCTCTGGGGATTAATCCAAATCAAAGTTCCCCAATACCCTCAGCTCCCTCCTTTCTGCCTCACACCACAGAAAAAGCTCAGGAATGTTTATATGGAAAATAAATCAGAGAACATACAATGTCAGAGTTGGCAGGGCAATTAGAATGTAGAATATTAGCATAAAAAAAGCTTAGAGATCATCTGGTGAAATCTACTTCCCTCGTTTTATAAACTGAGACTCACAGAGTTGTGCCCACACCTTCACAAGCAACGTCCTCTTAGAAAAGGGGTGAAATTTCCCCTGTTAGTAAATGAGAAAACTGAGACCCAGGTCATCTCAGGCATCCTATCAATCTGTCCTGTTAGTTGGCAAAAAGATGAGAGCCAATGACTTATACCAAATAAAAAAAGAGAAGGACCCAGAAGCTGGCAAGACACCATTCACCATTCAACAGGTCTAAAAATACTAGGAGCAGCTGGGTGGCACAGTGGATAGAGTACTGGACTTGGAATCAGGAAGACTGATCTTTGTAAGTTCAAATCTGGTCTCGGATACTTAGTAGCTGTGTGATCCTGGGCAAATCACCGCACCCTGGTTGCCTCAGTTTCCTCATTTGTCAAATGAGCTGAAGAAAGAAATGGCAAACCACTCCAGTATCTTTGCCAACCCCAAATGGAGTCACAAAAGGGCCAGACACAACTGAACAACAAAAAGAGACTAAGCTGATTCACCCAGGCATGGAAATTGCTGGGCAGGCCTAGGCCTGCAGATATGTGTTCCTGAAGAGTTCTGTCTAAATTTAAATTTTGTAAACCAAGTTTCCTCTTCTGTAAAATGAGTGGGTTAGAGTAAATGACCTCTAAAGCTTCTTCCTGTACTGCCACTCTGATGGTTGTGAGTCATACTTGAAATAAATGACATTTCAATAGAGCTTGACAAGAAAGGAAACCTGTGGTGAATGCTTTTTTTTACTCTGAAATATTTTTTATGCATTTTATAGTTATTTTGAATGGGACTGCCATTTCTATTATTTCCTCCAAGGTTCTATTATTGCCACAAAGAAAGGCTGTTGATTTTGTGGGTTTATTTTGTATCTTCTTATTACTGAAACTTCTGTACTAACTAATTTCTTCACAGACTCTCTAAATGTTTTCTACATAAAGCATCATGTCATCAGCAAATATGAATGGCTTTATCTTCTCTTTGCCTATATTTGTCTTTAATTTCTTGCCCTTAAAATTATTGCTAGTATTTCTAGCACTAGGTCAAATGACAGTAGAGAAAGGTGAGAACTTTGCTTTACTCATATTTATTGTGATTCTATAATTTCTCTATTGTATGTAATATTAGCTTTTGGTTTTATTACACAAAAAAGATCATTCTGTGCCTTTATTCTGTAGGGTTTTTAGCATAAATGACAGCTGTACTTTGTCAAAGGCTTTTTCAGCATCTATTGATATAATCACATAGTTTGAGATTTTTTTTTGTTTTTAATACAATTATTTTAATTGTTGGGAAACGCTTTGTAAAAGTGAAAAGTTTTCCCCTAATTTATCTGTTTTCTAATTTGTATTTTCATATGGTGGGTTTTCTTCTATGTTCTTCTATGTATTTTCATATGTTGGGTTCTACCTGTAACTATTTCTGTATCTCCACATCTGTCTATTTTTAAAATTTTTTTTAATCCTTACCTTCTGTTTTAGAATAAATATTGTGTATGGTTCCAAGGCAGAAAAGAAGTAAGGGCCAGGAAATGATGGTTTTGTTAAGTGACCTACCTGAGAATCACACATCTAGGAAGTGTCTATTTTTTTTAATGAGTTTACATAGCATATACTCTCCAAGCAATGAAAAGTAACCATCTGCATGCATTCTAATCCCAAATGTGTTATTAGCTGTATGACCTTGGTCCAATTCTTCCTACTCTGTGGGAATGCAGTCTCCTTTTCTGTAAAATAAGGAGGATTCCTTCTGATCCTGACGTTCTATAAGACTAGGAGTGAAATAAATAAACACAGATGAGTTCAAATATTCCAAGTGCCATGTCAATGACCACATTAAAAAATTTGTCTTTGTTTTTCCTCCTGGATATTCTGTCTTCCCCAAGTTTTTATGACAATGTTCACTCTTAATTGTCCTCCTACCTAGATGACCAATCCTTTTCTGTCCCCTTTGGGTCATCATCCATGTGGGTGTACAATGAGCTCCTTTCTCTTATTTCTCTCCATTTTTCTCCCTCTTAATGATTTCACCTGCTCCCATAGATATAGTCATCATCATCTCTCTCTCTCTCTCTCTCTCTCTCTCTCTCTATATATATATATATATATATATATATATACATTTTTTTTTGCCAAATATACATATCCAGCCCTCACCTCTTTCCTGAGATTGAGCCTCACTTTCTAACTCAGAGATAGACATCACCATCTGGATGTCCCATGAGCCTCTCTAACTCAATAGGACCAAAAGAAAGTTCATTATCTCTTTCTCCAAACCCACCCTTTCTCCTTCCTGACTTTATCTCTTCCTTTTAAGAGCACATCCAATTCTTCAGTTCCCCATGTCTGAAACCTGGGAATCATCACCAACTTTCTCCCTCTCCCTTTCCTCACATATCCAATCTGTTGCCAAATCTTTTCTGTTCCACCTCCATCTGTCTCCACTCTGTCCCCTTCTCTCTATTAAACTACACTACGATTACTCTCGTTGCCTTTCACCTGAGCTATCACAATATTCTACAATTCTAACCAATTCTACAATCTAACCCTAAATGCTATTTTCCACACAAGATATTCCATCTCCATGATTTTGCCCAGGCTGTCCTCCCCCTTCCCTCCTTTTTACCTCCACTTCTTGGAATCCCTGAATCTTTTATGTTATTTTTTTTCTTATGGTAGATGGCTGGGAGAGAATACTATTAGGCTGTAAGAAATGATGAAAGGGGTGGTTTCAGAAAAACCTGGGAAGATTTGTATGAACTGATGCAGAGTGGAGCAGAACCAAGAAAGGAATTTATGCTCTAACAATCACATTGTAATAACAATCAACATTGGCAGTCTTAAGATCTCTGACCAGCATAATGTCCAACCATGATTCCAGGTGACTCATGACGAAATATGTCACCTACCTCCTGATAAAATTTAATTTAAAAAATAAAATTATGTAGATGACTATTTCAATAGAATTGATTTCATCTGTAGTCCTATGTATTTGATTTAGAAATATGATTCCATAGACTTCCCTGGACTGCCAAATATGTCCAGGTCACAAAAAAAGGCGAAGAACTCCTAGATTAGATGGTTCCTATGGTTGCTTACCAATATTTAAGATCCTACTGGGAGAAGCTGAGTAACTCAGTGAATAGAGAGCCAGGCATGGAGACAGGAGGTCCTGGGTTCAAATCTGGCCTCATATACTTCCTAGCAATATATAGTATTGATTTCTAAGATGGAAAGTAAGAATTTTTAAAAAAAGATCCTACTAGAGGGTTTCATATCAGGCAGTGTGATGGAATAGTTATACATTTGGAGTCCCAGGACCTAAGTTCAAATCCTGAATGCCACTAATTCCCTATGTGACCTTGTGCAAATTGGTGAGTTCTCTGTACTCAGTTTCCTCATCCATAAAATACAGGATTTGAACCAGATGGCCTCTGAGGACCCTTTTGGCTCTGGCTCTATGATCCATGATCCTAAGTAAGGGTTAATTACTAAGCTATGATCTGAAAATCTCAATAAAATTACACCTCTATGAAGAATGAGATAACAGGATAGGACTCATCCTTCTCTTGGAATCTAGGTTGGGTTTGAGTCTTCATGTAATCACAGAATCATAGATTTAGATCTGGAAGAAAGCCTAAAGGACATCAAGTCCAAACTCTTAACAGATGAAGGAACAGAAGAGGCCCAGAGTACCTAGGGAACTTGCCCAGTCACGCAGCCAGTAAGCAGCTGAGATGTCATTTGAATCCAGGTCTTCCTGCCTCCAAGTTCACTACTCTGATCAGTATTCTTCTTGAACATACCATCCTACATGGCCTCTTAGACAACTTTAACGTGGCAGTGTTGGTCTTATCAGGAACGGATCTATTTTCTTTGAACAATGTCTGAACAGTAAAGAAATCACTGACCAAAGAGAGTCCCCTATCTACCACTCACTTCCTGTATATCTCAACTCCCAATCTGCAAGAGAGGAAATGGAGGAATGAGAGAGCCTCTCCTTAGTCAGCTGTCAGACACCCCTGGTCAGTGAAGCCCTGGGGGAGAGCAGAAGTGACAGAACAAGGAGCCCACAACACAGGCATGCTGGGAAGGCTCTCAGGAGGTCTGGTATATACTGCACAACTGAGAAGGAGGATGACGAGAGCCAGGGCAGGTCCAGAGAGAAAGACAGAGAGACAGAGACAGACAGAGACAGAGATGTGGATCCCGAAAGAGATATAGAGAAAGAAGAGAGAGAAAAGAGACAGGAACAGAAAGAGAAACAGGAAGAGGGAAGAGGAAAGAGAAAGGAGACAGAAAGAAGAGAGAGACAGAGAAGTGAGAGAGAGATGGAGGAGGGGAGGGAGAGACAGAGAAAGAGACAGACAGACACGAAAACAAGAGAGTTTGCCACATGGAATTTTGGTTTCCCAAAATGGAACCAGAGAGCATGAAGCTATTCCTAGAGCCTGGAGGGGCAGAAATATTTCCAGGAAAGTATAGCTGGAGAAAGCCCTGGGGACTTAGAGACTGAGGTGAGGGAAGGAGGAAGAAGGATGATTTGAGTTCATCCCCTATTCCAGACACTTACTGGCTATACGACCCTGGATGAGTCACTTAACCCTTCTCAAACATTGTCTCCTAATCTGTAAAACAGGAACAATAATAGTGCCTCTCTCCCACGGTCAAACAAAGCATAAATGAGATCATTTTATATAAGACCCTTAGAAAAACTTTAAAAGCTACATAAATAGTAATATTGTTATTCCTTAGAGATTTTTCTAGATGTTGCTATTTGTTCATGGCATCAAATCTCAGTACCCTCGGGCTCTCCTCAATGAGATCCATAGTCACTCAAAAGAAACTAAGTCCTGGGAGGAGAAGGGAGCAGCTAGGTAGCTCAGTGGATATAATGCCAACCCTAGAGATGAGGGGTCCTGGGTTCAAATTTGGATTCAGACTTTTCCTTGCTGTGTGACCCCAGGTAGGCCACTTCCTGGGGTCACACAGCAAGGAAAAGTCTGAATCCCCATTGCCTAGCCCTTATCGATCTTCTACCTTAAAATCAACACATAATATTGATTCTAAGACAGAAGGGAAGGGCTTTAAAAAAAAATGGGTCTAGCAATCCGCCAAGGAAAAGGCAATTCCATCTCTCTACGTAGCTTGGACAAACTTCTAGAGGAGAAAGTAGGGGGCACTGTAGAGGCCTGGCATGGGAGACAGAATGACCAAATTTCTCCTTCTTCTTCTGATACTTACAAAGTGAAGGACTATGGGAAAATCACACAGAAACCCAACATTTGAGAGCAGCCTTAGAGTTCCCATACACACTGAAGGAAACTCTGGCCTGAACATAGCCAATGAGAGGCAGCTAGGGGGCACAGCGGACCCTGGGCAGGTTACTTAATCCTGTCTGCCTCTGTTTCCTCCTCTGTAAAATGAGAAGGAAATGCCACACTATTCCAGGATCTCTCCCCCAAAACCCTCAAATGGGATCACAAAAAGTCTGGCACAACTGAAAATAACTAAACATCTACTTGTCTTAGGGCGGAAGGCTATATTTAATTTTTTTTTTTTTTTTTAAGGAGGAAATGGAGGCTGACCCAGGTGAAGTGACTCACCCAAGAACACAAAGCTAGCAAGTACCAAAGGCAAAGTTTGAAGCCAGACCTTCCAGATGCCTCTCTCCGCTACGCCACAGACTAAATGATCCCCAAGGCCCGTCTTGCTCTAAGATTCTGTAGATTTAGGGGTAGATTTAATGGGGGGGATGAAAACTCATTAAGAGAGGGGAGAAGATCACACCACGCTGCTCGGCTATTTCCTATCAGGCGGCCAAAGAAGAGCGAGCCCCTTCCAAAGCGCCTGCCTTGGCTCCGGACAGAGCAGAGCCTGCAGGAATCCTAAGCCCAGGGAAGCCGAGGACGGCGGCAGAAGTCCGGGCTGGGCAGGGGCAGCAGGGAGGCGTGGGAGGAGATGAAGGGCCTTTTCCTTACCAATCCGTCACAGTTGCTAATGGCCACGGCGGTGCCCGGCATGCCGGTGATGCTGCCACTGAAGACACACTCCTGATGGAGGGGCTTCTGAGAAAACTCCTGGAAATCCTCCTGCCACTGAGTCCAGGCTCCGGGCACCACCAGCCGCTGCTTGGGCTTCAGGCGCAAGTGGAGCTCCTTCCCGAACACGGTGACGTTGAAATACAGGGAATACTTCCCCCCCGGGCGGGGGCCGTCCCCTCCTCCTGCGGGGACGGAAGGGCTTCGGGCCACCCGGTGCCGGCCGGAGACGGGTGGTGGCGAGAGAGGGGGCCTGCCCACCACGCTGTTCCCAGACACCACGTGCGAGAGGAACCGGCCTCGATGGTCAGCACTGAACGGGACAAACACGCCATATTCACTTAGCTTTCCAGACGAGAGAAGCTCTGTTGGGCACAGAGACAGAAACCCGTTAGGACTTCCAGGGCAAAGGCCAAGGGGACGGAGGGGACAGTGAATGAATGACCATCAGCCCTCCCTGTTCAGTCCATGAACCCAGCAACCTGGATCCCAGAAAATTCAAAGCCTACGTCTTATTAAAGTCAATTCTTTGCAAAGAGGGAGGCAATTTGGGGGCAGCTAGAGTACGAACCTGGACTTGGAGTCAAAAGGCCCGAGTTCAAATCCCTCTTTCATAGAATCATAGATCTAGGGCTAAAAAAGATCTCAGAGGCCAGGAGTTCAAATCCCCTGATTTTATAAGGAAACTAAGGCACAGGGTATATACAACAAAGTGTCAAGCTCTCCAGCTCTAGAGTCAGTATTGCTTCTTCTTCCTTTCTAGGTTACTCTGAGTTTGTTTCCTCATCCAGAAAATGGGAATAAATAATACCTTGGAAATACCTACCTCACAGGGATGTTGTGAGGCACAAATAAGTAATGTCTGTAAACCTTAAAGTGTTCTGTGACCGCCTAGGAGTTAGAGGGCTAGCCTGGAGTCAGGAAGACCCGAGCTCAAATTCAGCCTCAGACACATACCAACTGGAAGGCCCTGGGCAAGTCACTTACTCTCTATTGGCCTCAATTTCCTCATCTGTAAAATGGAGATCATAGCAGCACCCCACTCCCAGAGTCCTTGAGAGATTCCAATGAAGTGATACCTTTAATTATATGCTACAGAAACATTAGCAACTCTTACACATTAGTGTCAGTCATCCCTATCAGTTCAAAGCTCCAACACCTTCAAGCTTTGTCAACTTGGACAAATGAGGAAACTGAGGCCCCAGGAAGAGAAGTAACCTCCCCAGGTCACAAAGATGGCAGACAGTAGGTGACAGAGCTGGGAATTGAACAGAGACTTTCTAGTGTCACTTCCAGACCTCTTTCCTCCGGACTCCAATGCTCTCTGGTTGTTGCTACATTTTAATCTCAGTTTTCTTTTCTGGAAAATGGGGGTAATAATTACTGTCTCTACTTGCCTCTCAGAATCATCCTGGGGAAAAGTCCCTTGTAAACCTCAAAGCACCAAGAACATTTGAATTACTGTCATTACTTTGTTCTATATCCTCACATCTCTCTGTGTTTCTATACTTGGGGAATAATGGTCAAGTGCTCTGCAGACACCAACGTTCCAAACAAAACAGTCCCTCAGTCTCTGGGCCCCCATCAACCCTAGCAGAAAAAATGACTCCCGACAGAGCCTTTCGACTCTTTACAAACCAGCTAGCAGCAAGCATGTGAACTATGCATTCCCTGCCCAGTGAGGTCCCCTCTCTGGGGAACCAGCCATCCCACCAGGGGCAGGAGCCAGGAGACCACCATCTGGATACAGGTCAGAGAGGGCACTGTGGCAAGGGCAAAAGGGAAAAGAAGGGCTGCAACCTGCTCCACCCGCCTAGCCCAGCCTACAGGATGCTCCAACCAGCCAAATGCAGAAAAATGCAGAAAAATACACCTGTCAAAACAAACACACCTAGCAACCCCAGATATAATCTAGCAGTCCAAGAGAAGTGCTAAAGGAGAAGAAGGAGACAAGATAGAGAAAGGAACAAACGAATGACTGAATGAGGGAAGGAAGAAAGGAACAAATAAATAAATGAGCAAAGGAAGGAAGGGAGGGAGGGAGGGAGGAAGGAAGGAAAGAAGGAAGGAAGGAAGGAAGGAAGGAAGGAAGGAAGGAAGGAAGGAAGGGAGGGAGGGAGGAAGGGA
>NC_058131.1:693176696-693241733 GCF_016433145.1 Gracilinanus agilis
GAAGGAAGGAAGGAAGGAAGGAAGGAAGGAAGGAAGGAAGGAAGGAAGGAAGGAAGGAAAGAAAAATTTATTAAGTATTTACTGTGTGCAATCACTGTGCTAAACCCGAGGAATACAAATACAAGCAAAAAATAAGACGATCCCTGCCCTCAAAGAGCTTATATTACAAAGGCAAAAGATAACATATGAAGGGGGTGGAGGCATGGACCTAAGAGAGGGAGGAAGAAGGGAGAGGTACTTCTGCAGACAAAATCCAAGTGGAATCTGGAAGTAAGCATAACTGATGAGTGTTTTTCTTCCAACAAAGGTTCAAAGACAAATTCATCAATTAGAGAGAATCATGAAGATGATTGCTAGGACAAAGGTCCAGGAGTGCAGAGAGTCATAAACTGAACAAGGTTTAGAGCCAAGCATGTCTGGTGAGCTAAGGAACTGATTCACTTCAAAATTTCCTAATACCAGTGCAGATTGAGTCTTCCATGCTTCTGACGTGGGTGAGTTGTCTTTGCTTTTCTGCAAATCTGCCACAGGAAATGCCAGAAATCTTTTACAGTCCCTGGGTACTTGTTGTAGAACTTGGATTTTGTATTTATTATCCTCCACACCTTTTACCTGTCTGACCCCTCCTCAGTTTCCTTTGCTGCCTCATCATCTGTATTTGTTTCCTTAGGCTCTGCCTTAAGCCCACTTCTCTTCCCTCTCTCTCTACACTCTCATTTGTTGATCTTCCATGTATTTAATTACCATCTCTATAATGAGGACTCACATATATATGCAGCACTAGTCTCCTGAGTTCCATCCTAAATAATCAACTGCCTTTTAGATATTTTGAATTTTGTGTTTCATAGATCTAGAAAATTTAACATTTTCAAAACAAAACTCATTGTCTTCTCTACCACCACCACCTTTTGAACTTCCCTATTTACTTTGTCCTGAGCTTTACCATCCTCCTTCCAGTCATTCAGATCCACAACCTCAACTCATTATTGTCACTAACTTCCTAAATCCAGTTGTTTGCAAAATCTTGTTAGATCTAAATCTACAACATTGATCTAAACATTTTATTTGTAATTTAAGTGCATATGTCTACACTTCCAGGACCTCACATCTCTCATATGAGTATATGAATATCCACTTATCATCTACACCAACTCCACACTGCTCTCACACTGGCAGGTCTAGATTTCCAGATGAAGACTCCCATGCAGTTCCTTTAACTCCATTTCTCTTAAGGTTCTAGAGATAACAAGATTATCATGCAATACACCTCCCTTACTCATTGCTTTAGCTCTTGTGTTCTCCGTGGATTCATTTTACAGAAACCAACTACTCACAATAATGATTCTTTTAGATCTTAAACATAACTATTTGCTTAGCAACAAGATAAAAGAAATTATAACATCAATTATATAATAACTATAAATTACAACAAGCAATAAGACAAAAAATTATAATTAATCCTAGTAAAAGCTATATTAAAACACAAGTAGTAATTATGAATACATTAGAACCCATACATAAACCTGAGTCACAGTCTCCCACCAATGTTTAGTATCTGTGAGGGAGAGTAGGCACACACAGAAGCATACCAAGGAGGTACAGGAAGGAAAAAAAAAAACGATTGTGAGTGGGTTACGCAGGCTTTTACATCACTGTTCCATTCTAGAACACCTGCAACAATTGTTCCACTAACTACTCATCTTCTGGTCCTCACACATCATTCTCCAGCTGGGCAAATCCTCTTTTCTTAGAGTCTAGAACTGATGTAAAATGAACAAGCTCTTTGAATTTGCAACCATCCTAAATAGAGCATTGGAAAGTGGTACTTCTTAATCTGAACAGCCGTCCCCTCTAAACTGGACAACTGCATAATTCATCAAGCTGGCAACCTCAGCCTGGTCAGTTATTCAATAACTAAGAGGTTGGGTTGTCCAATAAAATCATAGCAAATAAACAGCTCAAGCTGACTGTCTGGGCAAGGCAAATCATCACAGCCAGCTCTTCCCTCGCTAACTCCCTTCATTGTCCCATAAATTTCAACATATCTTCCTATACAATAAAGCAGCTGCATAACCTGTCTTCCCACCTGACCCTTTTCAAATCAGAGGGGACAAAAATAAAGTAACACATTTCTAAGAGGTTTTCATCTCTCCTAAGCTCTAGGGGGCCCTCTACAGTCCAGCCAAACTGGCCTTCTTATTTCTCACATGGGACGCTCCATCTCCAATGCAATCAATATACATTTATGAAACACCTAGTATTTGCCAAGAGCTTTTAGGCATTGGAGATATAAAAGCAAAAATGAGAATAGTCCTTGCTTTCAAGGAATTCCCATTCTATTGGGGCTGGAGGAGAGAGCATGCACATCATAGAAATAGAGAGAGAATAAGTTCAGAATTAATAAGAAACAAGCTCATTAAATGACTACATCTGTGTGAGTTTGGCTGTACTAACTAGCAAATACCCTCTTGGGTCCTAGGGAGATAAAGACAAAACCAGGAATGATACATGCCCTCATAAAGCTGAACCAAATAAATAAATGCCAGATAATTTCAGGATAATTAAGGAACACTGAGAAGCCTTTTCATAAAATGTCACACAGAAACTGAGCCTTGAGGGAGCCAAGGAAGCAGTAAAAGAGAGTCGTGAAGAGGGAGTGGATTCCAGGCATGGGGGCCAGCCTGTGTGAGAGCACAAGCTGAGAGAGGTTTGAGGAACAACTTGTAGCTCATCTGACTAGAATGTGGGATAAGTAAAAGGCAATGATGGGAACTAAGGCTGGAAAGGAAGAAGAGAGACCGCCTGTGAAGTCTTAAATAGCCAACCTGCAAAGTTTGCATTTTAGCCTAGTTGATCCTAGAGACCATAGAGAACCGGCTAGCTTCTTGAGCAGGTGAAAAGATAGGGTCAGACCTGTGCTGGAGGCAGAGTATTTTGGAAGCTCTGTAGGGGGCAGATTTTTCCTGAAAAAAGGCCATCCTCTTAAGAGTGACCATAAGAATTTGTTGAGACCAGACCCTAAACCAGAGCTAATTATCCAGTTGCAGGCTCCATGTCTCCTTGGCTCCATGGCAGTTGGGATCTTTGACTACGTCATTGTTCACGACTCTGCCACAGAAGGGATAAATTAGATCTGTTCTATAAAAGCTCCTCTCTGGTAATCTTTGTAGGGAGAGAGCCAAATTCTCCTACCCTTAGATAATGGCTTGACCAGCTTAATAAACTGGCAGGACCTTGAGGAGCTCTGACCTAGCAGAAGGTGAGCCTTGGGAAATTTGATTTCATCTTGAGGGCCATACCCACTGCCACTAGTGGAGCCATTCATACATCGATGAAATCACAAGTCTCAAGGATTTAGGATGGTTGGCTGTGGACTGGAGCTGGTCAGAGCCGCACCATTTTTCTGGGGCAATAAAAATTTAAAAAAAAAAGAGTGATCCATTTCAGAGTCATTACTTTCCCCTTTTTTCCTTCTTCTAAAGAAGGATGAAGATACATCAGAGCTCAGAGACATGATAATAGACTCTGGCCCTTGGGAATTTCCTGTGCATTGGAACAACCCAAAAAATACTAAGCAATCATCCCCACCTCAGTCTCAAAGATGGCAGCCCCCAACCAAAGCAGCCTGGGGAAGTTACATAAGACATAAGACTAATTGAACTAGGAATTCCTGATTCTGACATGGAGAAATGACAGCCTGGGCATAGCTAGGTGATATGGTGTTGAACCTGGAATCAGGAAGACCCAAGTTCAAATTTGGCCTCAGACACTAGCTACAGTCGGGCAAATCACTTACCTTCTTTCTGCCTCAGTTTCTTCAACTATAAAATGGGGGAAACAGTCCTACCTCCCTGGATTGTTGTGAGGATCAAATGAGGTAATAATTGTAAAGCACATAGTAGATGTTTAATAAATGCTCATCTCCATTCCCAGGGCAGTTGGACAAACTCTCAACCATGTGGTCCCGAAGAAGAAGGTCCTGAACCCCAACTTCCTGAATAGAGGAATTCTTGGAGAGTTCTAGCATCTACCCTTCTAGGATGAGAATATTCTAGCAATGTTCCCAGGTAATAAGTGCCACAGGGTTGCCCCCTGTAGCAACCCCAAGTTTGAGAATTATGGAACTCAGTCTTTTAGAGAGAGAAGAGGAAAAAAAATGATGGACAGCACTAGGTTTTTAGAGAAAAGAACATCCTGGAATCCAGCCTTCTAGAGAGAGAACAGGGAGTTCCTGGACAGAACCTGCTTTTAGGGGAACAGAGAATCATTACACATGGACCCACAGATGGAGGAGCAATGAGAGACTTAGCCACAATATAAAGGAAGCAAAATTGGGTTTTGCCCTCAAATAATATCATGAATTTCTTGGACAGAGCAAGTCCAATAGAAAGGGGTTGTTTTTTTTCTATAGAGAACCCAAGTTCCTATTCTTTCCCTGAAAGGACAAGCTTTTAGAATTGTACCAAAAGGCTAGAAGCCTATTAGATCCCTTGGGTGGTTATAGGAGCCCCCAGAATTGGGAGGGAATTGCCTCTCTATCAACCCCAAGTTAATTTTATCCTCTGAGGAGAACCTAGACCAGAGGATGGCCCTATGAGTGTAAGAGATCACATAGAGCTCTGGGAGGAAGGTGGGTCTCATGAAAGATGGAAGAGGATTAGATCAATTGTTTATGGGCTGCTTTGGGTCCATGTGGGAAGAAAGAAAAGTTTTCCTGTTGCCCATATGCCTGGCTTTCTTGCACGAGGAAAGGAGCTAGAGAGGCTCTTGTATCTGTGGAGACCTAGACATAAACTACGTTCAAGTAAGGCTCTGAGCAGAGGCAGAATGAGCCAGGATTATTTTTGTTTAGAGGTGCCCAAGTCTGAACCTGGTCTATGCAATCCCAAGTTTGGGAGCTATGGATAATACTTGGAATCGGAGTCTGACAACATTTTAGCACAGAAAAGAACCTCTGAAATCATTTTATCCAAACCTCTCATTTTGTATAAGATGAGGTCCAGATGAGGGAAGTGACTTATCCAAGGCCACACAGCAAGTTAGTGGGATTCAAATCTGGTCCAGAGTTCTTTTCCACCACCCCCATGCTGCCTCTGAGTTATAGACATCTCTTCATTTACCCCCTCCCCCCATGTCTCCTCCTTTTTTTTTCTATTCAGTGTTCCATCCACATATTTTTGGCAAGTGTCGACCGATCATAGCCAAGAGATCCTGATGGGTTAAGCTAACCACAGATATTTGTCATTTGTTAAGAAACAGCTGATAGCCCATGGGAACAACTGAAAAAAGTGAAATCAGCTAGAAACAATTCTGTTTGCATGCTGTGTATAGACATTGCGTGGTTAGGAGCAAGAGTGGGGGCTGGGGTTTTTGTTGCCTTTTTCTGGGGTGTTTTAGAAAATATTTTTATTATCACGGATGCTAGCAGGGCCAGCTGCTCCTCTGATTCATCTCTCTCAACTGTTTCTATCCCACCTGAAACCACAGTTCTCTGCCTATAACCTCAGCATCCTCCCGTCTGTTGGAACATTCCAAAGTATGGAGTCAAGACCAAGGTGGAGACAACGTCACTCAAGGGATGATGGAGAAGAAGTTTCTGTTCTGGCAAGAAGTGAAATGGATGTCCTCTGAGGTCCCCTTTATAGCTCTGCAATTCCAGGATTCCATGGCAGAAAGGACAGATCAATGTCCAAAGAAATAAAAGTCCAAAGAACAAATCGTCCTCCAGTAATCTGAATTGTTAGTCGAAGTTCTAAGGAGATATTGAGGCACCACTGTGGATAACCCACAAAAGTGAGTCAGAAAGACAAGTTCACATCCTGCCTCAGACGCTTAGTAGCTGTGAGAACCCGAGGGAAGTCACTTATCTTCTCTCAAGATCAGTTTTCTTTCTTCTACAAAATAAGGAAAATAATGCCACGTCCCTCCAAGTCCTGCTCCGCTGTTAACTTTCTGTATGACTTTGGACAAGTCACTTGACTTCCTGGGGTTTTCATTTCTTCATCTCTAAAAGGGTTGTACAAGACGACTTCTGACATTAGTTTGGACAGTCTAGTTAGTAACTTATTTCATTTGATCTCCAGTACTTTCCTCTGGGGAGGGCGTCCCTCCCTTCTAGATGTCATGTTCTGGCCAAACTGGATTAGTCATTGTTCCTGAACTCAGCATTCCAGTCCCTACGTCCATGTGCTTGAAGATACAGCCCACCATTTCTGAAATAAACTCTCTTCTCTTCGTTGTCCCTCAGAATCCTTTTTAACCGACAATTGAAGTCACTCCTGTAGGGAATCCTCTGCTCATACAGGTGGTTTGTACATTATTCTCTGGACTGAGGATGAGGCAACTAGGTGGGTTCCATGGATAGATTACTGGGCCTGGATTCAGGAAGAGCTGAGTTCACTAACTAGTGTGACCCTGGTCAAGTCACTTAGCCTATGTTTGTCTTAATCCACCGGCAAAGAAAATGGCAAACCAACTCCAGTATCTTTGCCAAGTAGTAGTCCATGGGGTCAGGAAGCATCAAACACAGTTGAACGGCTAAACAAGTCTTGGCAGAAGTACTCGGTACACAACAATTGTCTGTGGCTGCCAGAGAATCCGTTACCTTCTACCCCTCAGCAGCCCTTCTCGTATGAGTCAGCGCCAATTTATCACCAAGGGTTACGCATGGATTTGTGGATCTTGCCCATCACAACTTCCAAATTAGAGCTGCAAGCCCCCACCTGCTTGGCTAAGTCACACTTCTATTGTGAACTTGTTCTATTTCAGTAGCCCTATTCATGGGACCTTGGCATAATGGAGAAACAGACCTACATGTTGGGATGCCGCGTGCCAGTTGGTTTTTAATTCTTGCCATAAATAGAACTTAAAGAGATGGTACTTAATAATAAACAAAGAAACAATGTCTAGCCCTTCCCTAGACCCCAAGAGTCTCCCAGGCATAGTATTAATAGTGAGAGGACTAAAGACTTCTGGGAAATGTCAAGTTGAATATTGCTAGTTTCCCATTGCTGCCCGCCTCAAGAAGGCAAAGGAGTTCCCACTTGTCTATGATCCTGGGGACCCACAGCTCAGGGAATAGTCTTGGAATCCAGGAAGACTTAGGAGAAAAGAGAAGCTCCTGCATCTTTGTTATCTTGCTCTGTGAGGGACCTCCAATCTCATCTGACCGTAGTCCGAGAAGGGTAGCCCCAGCAAGGAACCCCCACCCTCTTTGGTCCTAGAATCCTTCTCCACCTTCCATGTGGCTTCCCCCTACCACAGAAGCACCTCTCTCTTCACATATAGCTGCTTCTCACAGTCAAAACCTCAGCAGCCCGAGGAGTGCAATGGAAGAGGGACAATGACGAAGACGGGTGAGTGCTCTGTCTCAAAGCTCCATCAACTGCCAAACCACCATGAAGTCTTCCTTGATTTTCCTCATTGTATCTGCACTCTCTTTCCTCAAATTATCTTTTATTTATTTATCTATTTGTTTTTATTTTTTATTCACCCTTCCATGCAGTTATTTGTTTATTGTCCTTTCTCAATAGAGTATAAAAATTTTGAAGGCAGCCATGATTTTATTTTTGTCTTTCTCCATCACTTGTATACAGTAGACACTTAATAAATGTCTGTTTAATGGAACTGTTTACCTGCATGCCTTAGTAAACAGTTTAATAAGTTGTCATGGCTGAAAAAAAGCATCCATCCACTGTCCTCCATTGATAAGCCTTGCCAAACTTCGTTAGTTGGTCCTCAAACAAGAGACACCCCACGGGTCCCCGCTGAGGCCATCTTGAAGCTTTTCCAGTTTGGCAGAACCTTCTAGAGCCTGTGTTTCTGGCCTAGCCTCTGGTGGTCCAGGGTCAGATGCACATTCTGATGAGGCAGGAGGTGAGGTAGCCACTGGAGAGCTCGTTAACTTACAAAAAATTACAGCTGATATTTTTATGGTTCATAAAATGCTTTCCAGACATCCTCGTTTTATCCTCCTTCAATACCCGCCCTGGCTTCACCTTCCCAACTCTTAAGGAACTAACAGGTTAAGTTCTAATGACTACTTCTCCCCTTCAGGGTTCGAAGGCCAAACCTGAGAGACTGAGGTCCCTAGTGCTGTCTTGCACCGTCATTCAGGGTGCCCTTCAATGCTGAACAACCAGATGGCATCAACACACTTCTAGAGAATATACACACCTAGAGGGCAGCTGGGTGGCTCAGTGAGTAGAGTACCAGGCTTAGAGTCAGGAAGACTCATTTTCCTGAATTCAAACCTGGCCTTAGATACTTATTAGTTGTGTGATCCTGGGCAAGTCACAACAGGGGTTGGCCTCAATTTCCTCATCTGTAAAATGAACTGCAGAAGAAAATGGCAAATTACTCCAATATCTTTTTTAAGAAAACCCCAAATGGGGTCACACAGAGTCAGACACTACTCAAAATGACTGAACAACAATAATAAATGCCTCACTTGGGGAGGTAGAAGGTACAAGTACTATTGTTCCCATTTTACAGATAAAAGAAGTCTAGAGAAATGAAATTATTTACCCAGGGTTACCCTGTGAGAAAATGCGAGAACCAGGATTCAAACTCATGTCTCCTGACTCCAGAACCCAAGGGCTCTACTATTCCTCAGATTATAATTCATCTCTATTGGTATGTGAGAGGGTGGCATCCCATGATCTTGTTCCAACCATCTGGGGTATCTGTGGGGGCCCCCACCATCTCTAGCCTGAGTGAGAGTGTCCAAAAGTGTAGAGGGAGATCCGGGCCTCAGCTCTCATGGAATGAGCATGACCTCATTCCCCAGATGTGCAGTTTTATGTGAGGCCAGAAAGCTCCAACAGGATAAGCCTGTCGACCTGCCCAGCCACAGGAAAACCCCAGCAAACACACGTGGCTAGTTCAAGAAAACTCACCCTGAGAAATAGACATGGGAGGCTCGGGGGAATTTCCCCCTTTTTCATATATTAAGCAAGAGATGAAAAGACCCCCAAAGAACACTCTCCTGACACAGAACTTGGATTGCATGAGAGCAGTGTCATGTAATCAAATTGTGCTGGAGGAAGAGGACCTAAGTTCAGATCCTACCTCTACTCCTTAGTTAATAATTCTCAGCCTCAGTTTCCTCACCTGTACAACGAAGGAGTTGGATGAAATGGCCTCTAAGGCCTCTTCCAGCTCCAACCCTATGTTCTTATGACTAGAGGGATGAGCACCTTAGACAAATCACCTTTTTATCTTTAGTCCTCAATTTCCTCCTCATCTGGAAAATGAGATTAGATTAGTGACCTTGTAAACTTCAGAGGCTCTAAATTTGGAGAAATGGACATGGAAAATGCCACAGTAAAACAGCCATGATGTTCTAGCAAAAAGAATGTTATTAACATGGCAGGAAAGATAAGTGAGGGAGGATTTATGATTCCAACAGTAGGGGGCAGCCCCCAAAACATCTCTTCAGAGTAAGTTGACTATGTGCCAGGTCCCCGAATCATGAGTTTGAGCTGAGCTTGGCCAAAGAAGTACATTATTATTATTATTATTATTATTATTATTATTATTATTATTATTATTCCAAATGTTTACAAAACAAGCATTTTTGTATAAAAAGGAAAAGAGGATATCATACAAATAAAATCACAAATTTTCTGTATGATTAACTTACTTTTTCTTCATATCTACACAAGAGATCCCATCCACTCTTTTTTTAAGCCCTCACCTTCCACCTATTGATTCCAAGGTAGAAAAATTGTAAGGACTAGGCAATGGGGGTTAAGTGACTTGTCCAGGGTCACACAGCTAGGCAGTGTCTGAGGCCAGATTTGAACCTATCCCATCCACTCTTGTCCCAACCCTTTCCCACACTCCCCACATCATATAGGATATTGGCAGGGAGACCAACATAAAGTCTTTCAAGTTTTATTTTTCTGTTCTCTTTCTGGAGGGACTATTCTCAGTTTATTCTTCTAGTATTAGTTCTGTGGTTCCATATAATGTTCTTCTGGTTCTATTCATTTCACTGTTCATTATCTCACATAGTTCTTTCAAGGTTTTGTTTTTTTTTTTAAACTCAGTTTGTTCATCGTTTCTTATGGTGCAGTAGTATTCCATCACAATCATATAACACAATCTGTTTAGCCTTTCCCCAATCCATGGGCATTCCCTCAGTTTCCAATTCTTTGCCACCACAAAGAGAGCTGCTATAAATATTTTGGAACATAAGGGTTCTTTTCCTCCTTCCCTAATCTTTTCTGGGAAACAGCCTAAGCAATGGTATTGCTGGGTCTATGGATATACTCAATTTTATGACTCTGGATATAACTCCAAATTGCTCTCCAAATGGATGGATCAGTTCACAATTCCACCAACACTACATTAGTGTTCCCATTTTCCCACAACCCCTCCAACATTTGTCACTTTGCCCTTTTGTCATTTTGGTCAGTCTGATGGGTGTGAAGTGGTATCTCAGAATTGTTTTGGTTTGCCTTTCTCTACTGAGTAGTTATCTGGAGCATCTCTATACAAACCTATATATGGTTTTGGTTTCTTCATCAGGAAATTGATCATATCTTTTGCCCATTTATCAGTTGGGGGATGGCTCTTATTCTTATGAATTTGACGAAGTTCAGTATGTATTTTAGATATGAGACCTCTATCTGAGGAGCTGTCTATAAAAAAATTTTCCCAGGTTTTGCTTTCCTTTTCATCTTTGCTGCATTTATTTTATTTGTACAGAAAAATTTCAATTTGATATATTCAAAATTATCCATTTTATATTTCACAATGTTTTCCATCTCTTGACTCATAAATTCCTCTCTATCCATAACTTTATGGGTGTTATGTTCCCTGTTCCAATTTGCTTATGGTATCTCCTCTTCTGTCTAGATCAGCGATGGCAAACCTATGATACAAGTGCTGACAGGCATAGCCATTTTCAATGACATGCAGCTGCATACAGAGAAGTATGGGGGGCTGCATGCTGAGGATGAAAACCTTTGCTGCAGTATAGTGTAGACACTCTGTGCACTATAGATGACAATTCTACCTATATTAATTAACCTATTTTGGTTTGTGAAATACAGTTATATATTACAATAATAAAAATTTTTGTTATTTAAACTATAAATATCATGAAATTATGGTGTTTTTTTTTTCTCAAAGTGACACACCACCCGAGTTATGCTCGGTTTTTTTGGCGAATTTTGACACACCAAGCTCAAAAGGTTGCCCTGCTCTAGATCATGTATCCACTAGAGCTTATCTTAGTGAATGGTGTAAGAAATTGGTCTATACCTAGTTTCTGCCAAACTAGTTTCAATTATTCCAGCAGTTTTTTCCAAACACTGATTTGTTATCCCAAAATCCTGGATCTATTATTTTATCAAATACCAGATTACTATAATCTTCTGCTGCTGTCGTATGTCTATTCTTTTTCACTGGTCTATCTTTCTGTTTCTTAGTCAGTACCAGATAGTTTTGATAATTATTCCTTTATAATACAGTTTAAAGACTTGTACTGCTAGACCTTCTTTATTTATATTTTTCATTAATTCATTTAAAAATCTTGATTTTTTATCCTTCCAAATTAATTTTGTTAGTATTTTTCATAACTCAATAAATTAATTTTTGGTAATTTAATGGGATGGCATTGAGTAAGTAGGTTAGTTTAGGTAGAACTGACATTTTAATTATATTGGTTCTGCCCATCTATGAGCAATTACTATTTTTCCATTTATTTAAATCTGACTTTGTGTAAAAGGTGTTTTATAATTATATCCATGTAGTTCCTGGATTTGTTTTGGCAAATATATTCCTAGATATTTTCTGCTCTCTTTGGTTATTTTAAATGAAGTAGCTCATTCTATATCTTCTTGCAGGACTTTTGTCAGTAATATTTAAAAATGCTGATGATTTCTGTGGATTTATTTCATATCCTGCTAAAATTATTTATAGTTTCAACTAACTTTTTAGTTGATTTTCTGGGATTTTCTACATGTGCCTTTATGTTACCAGCAAACAGAGATAGTTTTATTATCTCTTTGCCCATTCTGATTACTTCAATTTCTTTTTCTTCTCTTACTGCTTATCGCAAGCATTTCTAATGCTTTGTTAAATTGTATCAGTGATAATGGGCATCCTTTTTCACTCCTTATCTTACTGGAAAGGCTTCTAGCTTTTCCCTATTACAGATAATACTTGCTAATGGTTTTAGGTAAGTGTTTCATATCATTTTAAGAAAAATTCTATTTATGCCTATACTTTCCAATTATTTTTAATAGGAATGAATATTGTATTTTATCAAAGGATTTTTGGCATCTATTAATATAATCATATGGCTTTTATTTCTTTCATTATCAATAGTATCAATTAGGTTGACAGTTTTCCTTATATTAAATCATCCCTGAATTCCTGTTATAAATTCTATTTGGTCACAATGTATTATCTTTGTAACATATTGTTAGTCTCCTGGCTGATACTTTACTTAGGATTTTCACATCCATATTCATTAATGACATCAGTCTATAATTATCTTTCTCTGTTTTTACTCTTCCAGTTTAGGTAATAGTACCATATCTGTTTCATAAAAGAAGTTTGGCAAAACTCCTTCTTTGCCTGTTCTGTCAGATAATTTAATACTGAAATGTTTAGTAGAATTCACTTGTAAGTCAATCTGGTCTTGATGCTTCGTAGGAGGTTCATTTGTGGCTTGTTCAATTTCTTTTTCTAAAATAGATGTATTCATATATTCTATTTCTTGCTCTAATAGTCTAGGCATTTTTTGTAAGTGTGCTTCTATTTCTCTTTCATTGTTAAATTTGTTTTCAAGTAATTGAGCAAAATAACTCCTAATAGTTTCTTTAATTTCATCTTCATTAGTGATATATTTAACTCTTTTCATCTTTAATGCAAGTTATTTGGTTTTCTTTTCTAGTTTTCTTATAAGATTGATCCAATGGTTTATCAATTTTGTTAATTTTTTTCATAAAACCAACTCCTAGATTTATTTATTAATTCAAAAGTTTTCTTACATTCAATTTTATTGATCTCACCTTTAATTTTTAGGATTTCTAATTTGTTGTTTAGTTGGGGATTTTTAATTTGTTCTTCTCCTAGTTTTTTAATTGAATTCTAGATTCATAAATCTTTTCTTTCTCCATTTTATTAATATAGGCAGAGATATGACTTTTCCTCTAATTAATGCTTTTGCTGTATCCCAGAGGTTTCTGCATGTTCTCTCATTGTTATCATTCTTTTTAATGAAATTATTTATTGTTTTAATAATTCGTTAACTCACTTAAGATTAAGTCTCCAATCCATTTTTGTTTTCAGGATCCCTTATTATATATAATTTTTATTGTTATTGTCTTACAAAGTTTCATTTAATACAAAAAATAATTTTTAAGAATAGATTTTATTGGAGCAGCTGGGTAGCTCAGTGGATTGAGAACCAAGCCTAGAGACGGGAGGTCATAGGTTCAAATCTGACCTCAGACACTTCCCAGCTGTGTGACCCTGGGCAAGTCACTTGACCCCCATTGCCTACCCTTACCACTCTTCTACCTTGGAGCCAATACACAGTATTGACTCCAAGATGGAAGATAAGGGCTACAAAAATAAATAAATAAATAATAAAAAAGAATAGATTTTTATTTATATCTTTGTTTTTTCTTCACTAAAATTTCTCTGTATCCTGTGTCTCCTCTTCTTGAGAGTCATTGCATGCAACAAATATTTATTTTTCAAAAAGGAAGAAGAGGGGGAAAAATAAGACCACTGAATATATCAAAAAGAAGTCTAAATTATATGCTATATACCAGCCCTGTGGATCTTCATCCTCTGTAAAGGATTGAGATGGAGGCATCTTCTCATCCCTCTTCTTTGAGACCATGCTTGTTCTTCATAATTTTGCAATATTCTTTCTATGATTGATGTGTAGCTTTTCTTTCCATTAATATTGTTGTAGTAATTATGTAGGTTGATTTTTTAACCTTTACCTTCAGTCTTAGGATCAATATTGTGTATTGGTCCCAAGGTAGAAGAGAGATAAGGACTAAGCAAGAGGAGTTAAGTGATTTTCCCAGGTCACTAGCTAGGAAGTCTCTGAGGTCACATTTGAATCCACAATTTCTCATCTTCAGGCCTGGCTCTCAATCCACTGAGCCACCAAGATGCCCCCTACAGAATAATTTCTTGACTCTGCTGACTTTACTGTAAATCCAGTTGTATAAATCTTTCCATGCTTCTCTATGTTTCTCTCTCATCATATCAGTCATTATTTACAGCACAGTAATATTCCATTACATTCATGTACCACAATTTGTGTAGCCATTTCCTTTATTGACAGATTGCTCTCTACTTTGTTTTTGGTTCTTTGCAACCACAAAAAGTGCTGCCATAAATATTTTTATGCATATTAGAGCTTTCTTCTTATCAAAGATCTCCTTGGAATATGTCTAGTAGTAAAATTTCTGAGTCAAAGGGATTGAACATTTTAGTTCTTCTGTTGAAGACATCACCTTCTTTCTAATCTCCCAGGTTTGTAACTTCAGCATTATCCTCGATTCATGACTCTGTCTCACTCCACATTTGCAATCAACTACCAAATCTTACCGTTTCTGTCTCCACAATATTTCTCAAATCTCCTCTCACACAACTACCACCCTAGTTCAGGCTTTCATGCCTTCTCACTACAAAAATCAATCATGTATTAGGGCATAGAAATATTGCAAATAATTACAGAAAAGCAGAAATAATAAATGCAACTTTTTCAGGTCATAAATAAAAATTATAATTAACAAGGATCCATAGTTGGAAACTAAATAATCTAATTATTCAAAATTGGTGGGTCAAAATAGAAATCATAGAAATAATTATGGACTTCATTAAAGAGAATGTCAATAAGGAGAAAACATATCAAAATCTATGGGATACAGCCAAAGCAGTACTCGGAGGATAATTTATCTCTCTGAGTGCTTATATCAACAAAATAAAGAGAGAGGAGATCAATGAATTGGGCTTACAACTTAAAAAATTAGAAAAAAGAACAAATTCAATATCACCAGATAAAAACTAAATTGGAAATCCTAAAAATTAAAGGAGAAATTAATAAATTTGAAAGTAAAAGAACTATTGAACTAATAAATAAGACTAGGAGTTGGTACTTTGAAGAAACAAATAAAATAGATAAAGTACTGGTTAATCTAATAAAAAAAGAAAGAAGAGAATCAAATTAATAGTATCAAAGATGAAAAGGGCAATATCACCTCTAATGAAGAGGAAATTAAGGTAATTATTAAGAACTATTTTGCCCAATTATGTGGCAATAAGTATGTCATTCTAGGTGAAATGGGTGAATAAAATTTATAAAAATATAAATTGTCTAGATTAATAAAAGAGGAAATAGAATACTTAAATAATCCCATCTCAGAAAAGGAAATTAAACAAGCCATCAAGGAACTTCCTAAGAATAAATACTCAGGGCCAGATGAATTCACAAGTGAATTCTGTCAAACATTTAAAGAACAACTAAACCCAATACTATAAAAATTATTTTACAAAATAAGCAAAGAAGGAATCTTACCAAATTCTTTTTATGACACAAATATGGTACTGATTCCAAAGCCAGGCAGACCAAAAACAGAAAAAGAAAACTACAGACCAATCTCCTTAATGAACATAGATTCAAAAATCTTAAATAAAATGCTAGTAAAAAGACTTAAGCAAGTTATCACAAGAATTATTCATTATGACCAAGTGGCATTTATACCAAGAATGCAAAAATGGTCTAATATTAGGAAAACCATCCACATAATTGACCATATCAATAATCAAACCAACAGAAATCACATGATTATCTCAATAGATGCAGAAAACACCTTTGACAAAATACAATATCCATTTCTATTGAAAACACTAGAAAGTATAGGAATAGAAGGGCACTTCCTCAAAATAATAAACAGTATGTATCTAAAACCATCAGCAAGTATCATATGAAATGGGGATAAGTTAGAATTCTTCCCAATAAGATCAGGAGTGAAGGATGCCCATTATCACCTCTATTATTTAATATTGTACTCATCTCTTCTCACCTGAGTTACTGAAACAGCCTCCAAATGGGTCTCCCATCCTCTATTTACTCGCCATTCTAATCCATGCTATACACAGTAATCTCAATCTCAAACCTGGTCATATAACTCCCCCTACTCAATAAACTTCAGTGGTTTCCTTTTAAGGAGAAAATATAAACTACTCTGTTTAACTTTCAAAGCCTTACACAATCAAGCCCCAAACAACCTTATAATCTCATTGGATGTTACCCACCTTCCCATGACAATAAGAGCTAGCATTTATATACATACAATCTGTGTGCCAGGCACTATACTAAGTACTTTACAAATATTATTTCATTTGATCTTCATAAGAACTCTAGAAGGTAGATGCTCTTATTATCCCCATTTTACAAATGTCAGGAAACTGACTTGACCAAGATTATATCACTAATAAATAAAGTTTGGATTTGAATTCATGTGTTCTCTATCCACTGTACCAGCCAGCTTCCTCATGCCTTTATCAATCAAAAAAAATTTATTAAACACCTGTATCAAGCACAATGATGGGTGCTTTCTTATAGAAGTAAGTTAAGAGGCAGCTGGGTAACTCAGTGGATTGAAAGCCAAACCTAGAGGCAGGAAGTCCTGAGTTCAAATCTGACCTAAAATGTGCCCTAACTATGTAACCCTGAGCAAGTCATTTAATCCCCCATTGCCTAGTTCTAACAGTCCTGTTGCCTTGGAACCAATATACAGTATTGAATCTAAGACTGGAGGTAAGAGCTTTTTTAAAAAAATAAGAGGCAAATTCAGAAAGTTCTCAACTGCATGAAAAATAAAATTGATTATATCTTAACTGACAAGAAATCATTGGTCACTTAACATAGTCATTTCTGAATTAGCTGTCTGTGGGCAGCCAGTTCATCAATTCTTTAGCACAAAGGTCAAACTCATCACATGTCTAGAAGAAAGAATAGAGATGAATAGAAAACAACCAAAGGAAATTAATTAAAAGTTTCAACCTCAACTATGAAAATGGTTTATTGATGCCAACAAATGTTAAATGGAAAAAAGAAAACAAAAAGGCTCCGATGCTGACAATCATTATTTCCTATAGTAATTAACTGCTATAAAACCATCATCATAACAAGGAGACCAAAAGATCCCAAAAACTAAACTTCCTCAGCCAGCAAATATTCAAGTTCCTTACCAAGCAGAGAGACATGGTGGACTTGAGTAACACCAATTTATAACATGAGCTTATTTATGAAATGTTATAAAGGAGGAGGGTGGGCAATAAGCAATATTGCCTCACAATACTATGAAGAACAACAGAGAAGAAATTGAATCAGTAGAAAGACTGGCAAGAGATCTAACTCCTCTCCCCCCCCCCCACTAGATCATCCCAATCATATTTATAAATGAAACTAGAAGAACAAAAAGATGGAAAATGGTACAAATCTGTCGTCATTGCTCTAGTTACACATTTTTATTATCTGTGATTATAGAATCATCACTTTGGGACTCTGGTACTTCAGTCCTGATATACTATATAAGGAAACAGCATTATAGAAAATTAAGTCAGGAAGATTAATTTAACTAGAATGAAAGAAATTCATTTTGGTAATGACCTAATTTTTTTCAAACCTTAATTTCTGTGTATTGGCTCCTAGGTGGAAGAGTGGTAAGGGTGGGCAATGGGGGTCAAGTGACTTGCCCAGGGTCACAGAGCTAGGAAGTTTCTGAGGTCAGATTTGAGCCTAGGACCCCCATCTCTAAGCCTGACTCTCAATCCACTGAGTTACCCAGCTGCCCCAGTGATGATCTAATTTTGAAGGAATCGAGATATCAGTTTTCTGGGTACCTAAGAGAAGAAAACATGCCAAATATTAATTATTCATACAGGAAAAGCATAATTAATCAAGCATACTTTTTTCAGTTCCAAAGAATAGCTCTTCACCCTGAATGTCACTGAGCTAAATGGACAAACCATAAATCTAGCCTACTAATACATACATTTATCTTCAATAGACAGGGTAGGTGGGCAGAACAGAAGGAATTGCCTTTGGGAAATCATGTGGTGCTTTTAATGACTCCAGGTATTCTGAAAATCACATATTTTAAACACAATATTCTTCTGATAATGCTATATGATGAAAAAATTACACATACACTCACAGGCAAAATCTTTTTAAACCTTAGGGGTCTATATAAATATGAGCTACTATCATTATTATTATGATTGTTAAAACATGGAAGACCACAATCTCTAGAAACTCAGCTTGTGAATAACCCAAAGGAAAACGGATTGATGTATGTGAGATGTAAGTAAACTATTAGAAATTACCAATGGTGATTCACACAGGTGATATCAAGATTTCAAGCAAAACTCCATCTCTTGTTTGGTCATAAACTCGACCCTTATCCACAATTCTGACAAGCATATTTTTTCACACTCTCCTAACTTTCTTATAAGATCATACTTTACATCTAAATAATTCATCCATTTTGACTTTATCAATATATAGTGTGATTTATGCCATATTAAAGTCTAGTTTTCACAGCAAAAAAAAAAAGATTTCAAGCAAAAAATAAACAATCAAGAAAGGATATAGAGAGGGGGGCAAGTAGGTGGCTCAATGATTGAGAGCCAGGCACAGAAACAGAAGGTTCTGGGTCCAAATTTGGCCTCAAAGACTTCCTAGTTGTGTGATCCTAGGCTTTTACTGCTCTTCTGCCTTGGAACCAATCCACAATACTGATTCTAAGATGGAAAGTAGAGGGAGCTTTTTTTGGTTTTTATTGTTAGAAGATGTGGGCCTGTTATAGAGCTATATCTAGGCGCAGTGGTTCCCAAATTTTTTTTGGCCTACCACCCCCTTTCCAGAAAAAAATATTACTTAGCCCCCTGGAAATTAATTTTTTTAAATTTTAATAGCAATTAATAGGAAAGATAAATGCACCTGTGGCTGGCTACAGCACCCACCAGGGGGCAGTGGCGCCCACTTTGGGAATCACTGATCTAGGGAGAACAATAGCCTGAAGATTGTATTGGTACTCACTTATTGTTGTAAGACCTTTTCCTAAAGGAAGGCTTCTGTTGTCTCAGAAAGATGCTCCATGGAGGATTTATGGGAGAACAAAAACAAGAATTTCCTAGGATGCTGTGCAATGTGCATTTGGATGGTTTGTGATCTGCACTAGTTGAGGCAGTACTCATATGGATAAAATCATGGATTCACTAAAGAACAGAAGAAAGGAAAAAAGAGGAGGGGAAAAGGAGAAGGAGAAAGAAGAGGAGAAGGAGGAAGAAATGAAGCAGAAAGGATAGATGTGTATTTAAATATGGGGCTTCCTGTGCCCTGACTCTTTTCTGGGTGTTCCGGTTGGTAGTAGCAGTAGGTTGCAATCTATAGAATTGCTATCATGGAGGTGATAGGGTAGTTGATCTAGTCAGCACACCCTCCCAAAACCAACCCCATTTCAAGGTAGGGAACATAGTTGGGTTGCTCAACAACAAAGCCAACATGGCCTACTTCAGCTATGACCAGCTCTCACACTGAAATAGGCATCCCACTACAACAATTTATGATACTTCCATCACTAACTACAGAGGTTACAGGAGTTCCTCCCACATAAATGCAAATGCCATCAGTCCAGAGCTAGAAAAGCTCACCCCTGAGGGTATCAGAGGTACCTGTCCCTTCTCCATGCCCCCAAACTCAAAAGTTAACTTATTTTCCAAAATGAAAAGCTTAACTTTAGCTTCAAGCTCAAAGCACTAAAAAAGATCACAAACATCATAAGAAGTCAAGGTATAACAAGTTATAGGAGCAGTTGCTAAAGTAACTGGCCATGATTGGGGACAGCAGCTGGGGAGAGAGAGGAGATGATCATTAAACCACAAAATTACTGAACTTCAGAGTGGGAAGGGAGCTCAATAGCTATCACGACCAGTCTTTATCTGAAAAGAAATCCTCCCCATAATATGTCAGAAATGATCTTCTTGTCTCTTTGCTTGAAATTGTCCAAGAAGGGATGACCTACCAGCCCCTAAGGCAGCCCTTTCCTAGATAAGCTCATGGTTAGGAACTTTTTCCTGACATCATCTAAATTGGTCTCTTTATGACTTCCCTTCATTGCTCCTACTTCTGCTTTCTGGGGTCAAGCAAAACAAATTGAATTCTTCCTCCACAAGACAACCCTGCAGACATTTGAGCAGAGAAAAACATTTCCCCCTGACTCTTCTCCAGGCTAAACATTCAAATTTCCTTCAACAATTTCTCATAGGACATGGACCTAAGGATCTTCAGCATTCTGGTCGCCTTCCTCTAGTGGTTTTCCAGTGTCTTCCACCTCCTTCTCTTCCTTCTTGACATGCAACCAGTCCAGGCAAGTGTAAATAGCACCCAGAATTAGTATCACACTCAGTTATGGTAAGGAAGTGGAATGGAAGTAACCACCATCTTCTCCTGTGGACACCCATAATTTCCTCTGACAGAGAAGACCAGCATCTTTTTTTCACAATGAGTTAGTGGTTGAGAAGAGGAGGGGAGGGAATGAGAAAGGAGGGGAGAGGAAGAGAGGAGAAGAGTAGAGCTTCAGTACTTCTTCCTCTCCATCCCCAATTGGCAAAGCCACATGACTCTAGGTGCCAATAACACATGCAAGGCAGAGATCCATTCAGTTGGATACACCCAGAAAAACATGTGGATAGAATTGGACCTGGTCCCCAAACCAGGAGCAAAACACTAGCAGCTTCATCAATTTGGAACAGAAATGGATCTTACAGATCACTCAGTCCAGAGGTCCTTGACCTGGAATCCACTGACCGATTTCAAGGGGTCTCAGAACTTGGATGGGGGGGGGGGAAGACATCTTTATTTTCACTAAGCTCTAACTGAAATTTAGCATCTTATTCTACTATAAACATAGCCAACAAATCATGATTGTATTGGCAATACCAGTAACTATCTCTAATAGAGATCACGGATATTTTCATATAGCACAATAGTTGTTGCAGACATCTCAGAATATCAATTACCCTCATTATGACTTTGAAATGACTCTAGTTGTTAAATTCCATGTTCTTTCTAGACGCTCATGCAATAGCCTGAACAAGTCTCGGGGTCCTTCAGCCAGACTAACAAAGAAGTACATGACACACACAAAAAAGCTGAAGAATGTTTCTAGTCCAGCCCCCTCATTTTACAGGGGAGGAAGCCCTAAAATGACTTGTCTAAGGTCACACAACTAATAAATGGCAGAGGCAAGTATTCGGCCCAGATCCTCCAGTTTTAAATTCCCCACCCATAGTAGTGCATCTTGAGTTAAGCTTCCATTCCAAGGTGGTGGATCTCAGTTCAGTATAATAAATGTTGAAGTACAAAGGAGTCCCTGCTTTCAAAGAGGTACAGTGCAAGGTAGCTTTTTTACTTTTATAAGCTTTTATAGCTTGGCAGCTGTTATAGCCATTGGAGGATGTGGAGGGTGAGTGAGAGGAGAGAATGGAAATAGGGAGAGCAATTAGGACACTGAGTCCAGAAAGAGGTCATGAGGGCTGCTGACCAAGGGTGTTTGGCTATATGAGTAGAAAGAAGAGATGCCATGGAGATTGAGTTGACCAAAGTTGGGTCCCCAAGAGAAAGACAATGCTAGGACAAGCTGAGCATAGCCAACAATTCAGTGGAATTTCATAACTACAATCCAGAGGTGGGCAGCTGTTTCTAGGGTTAGAGGAGAGGGAGGAGTCTCAACTCAAGTCTAACTCCAGTGCTTCACGACAGCATTGAACAACTCTGAAGCTGAATATCTCCAAAGGTTGCTAGGCTGTCCTTGGATAGCAGAGAAAGTCCACTGCTAAGGTCATTCTCAGCACTTTTCAGATTTGGTGGGAATTGCTGGAGCTTCTGTCTGCTGGCCTAATGTTTGAGAACCCAGGATCACCTCCACACCGGGTTAAGACATCAGGGGACAGACTTCATTAGATTTCCAGACCCAGGACACTCCATCTCTACCAAAGCTTTCTCTCAGTTCCAGATTGACACAGAAAACAAACTTTGTCCCATTTCAAATTTGGCCAAGGTGTTTAGAAGATGGGTAGAGGAATAGATGAGGAAAGTCTCAGGAGCAAGGAGGAATATGTCAATAATATTCTGGTGCCAAAACCTCATATACAGCACATAATCAATAATTATCTAATTCAGGGGGCAGCTGAGTAGCTCAGTGCTCAGCTAGAGATGGGAGGTCCTAGGTTCAATTCTGGCCTCAGACACTTCCCAGTTGGGTGACCCCAGACAAGTCACTTAACCCTCATTGCCTAGCCCTTACTGCTCTTCTGCCTTGGAACCAATATAGTATTGATTCCAAGACAGAAGGTAAGGATTAATAATAATAATAATAATAATAATAATAATAAAACTCATTCAATACACATTCAAAAATTCAATTTAAAATATTCATTAAGCCCCCACTAAGTGCCAGATTCTGTTAAGTGCCAGGAATCCAAAGGCAAAACCATAATAAACTTGTATATAAACTGAATGTATGCCAGAAGAACTCAAAGTGGTTTGGGGAGGAAGAAAAGACTTCAGGTAGAACGGAATGCTTGAGCTTGTCTTTTTTTATCCCTTACTTTCTCTCCTAGTAACAACTCTAAGACAGAGGAGCTTTGTAATGAGAAGTTAAATGACTTGCCTAGGGTCACACAGCTAGGTAGTGTCTGAGGCCAGATTTGTACTCAGGTCCTCCCAACTCTAGACCTGGCTTTCTATCAACTATGCTACCTAGCTGCCCCCCAGGCTCAGTTTTGAAGGGAACCAGGGTTGAGGTAAGAAGGAGAGAAGGGACAACCTTCTGGCTATAGGAGAGCAGTAGGTAGGGAATTAAATTTTGACCTGATGACTTTCCCCCTATTTCCACCACCCAAACCAGACCATGACATGCATCCTGACTGTGATCATTAGCCAGTCACTGTTTTGGGTTGGGACAGAGAGAAAAAAAGAACAGAGGAGTCCAAGAGGGAAACATGGAGACATAGCGTGTCAGAGCTAAGGGGGAATCTGGAAACCATCTAGTCTCTTTTTTACAGGAAAATCATAAACTGGCACCCAGAAAATGGGAGTGACATAGCCCAAGTCCCACAAAATATCTGGGATTTGAACCCAAGTTTTCTCACTCTAAATCTAGAGCTAATCCAGGAAACCCAGAGAAAAGAAAGAATGAGACTGAGGGGTGGTCTGGAACTGTTCACACTGTCTCAGAAAGTCAAAGTCACTTGGAGAAATAGTATTGCTCCTTCTTGCTCCAATCCCATGGGCTAGGGTTCCTATGGAAGCCCTGAACTGGTCATGACACAGGAACAGGATTTCTTTGTGCTTGTATTTCAGCTTCATGTGTTCCCCTACTATGAAACTGGATGAGGAGATGTTCAGAGGAATGTAGGTCTAGAATTGGAAGGAACTTTGGAGATTATCTAGTCTAAAAACAGAGACAACAGTTACTTGCTTTGCATATAAGGAAACTGAGGCATGAAGAGATGAAGGGACTTATCTAGTGGTGAGTAGAAAAGCAGAATTTGAACCCAAGTTCTTGAACCCAAGGGTTCAAAGACCTTTCAGGTCTTCCTGGGTTTAAGCCTGATTGTCCCAAGCATCTTTGTGGTGATTCCTCCTCCCTCTCTCTTTCCATCCCTCATGACCAGGCAATCACCAAGTCCTATATATTTTTCCCTTGCTGTGTCTCCCAGAATCAATCCCCTCCTATCAATTTCTTTCGTTTCTTAAATCCTCACCTTCTTTCTTGGAATCAATACTAAGTTTTGGTTCCAAGACACAAGAGCAGTAAGGGCTAGGCAATTGGGGTTAAGTGACTTGCTCAGGGTCACCCAGCTAGGAAATGTCTGAGGCCAGATTTGTACCTAGAACCTTCTGTCTCTATCCTCTCAATCCACTGTGCCAACTAGTTGCCCCACCTCCTCTCAGTTTCCATAGTCATAACACCTAATTCAGATCTATTTCCTCATGCCAAAGTTCTAACCTTCATCGGGGGAGAAGGGGATGCATGTCATCAGCTGGTTACTGAACCAGAGTCATCTCTGGGTCTCAGGCATCAAATATGTAAAATAGAGGTTTGAACTGGGTGGGTTGAAAGTCCCTCCAAACCCAGGATTCCCAGCCTCCCCCGTGTATGAGTCACTCTTTCTTCTTTCTGGTCGTTTCATTTTCTGTTCTTGATTGCTCCTCTTGTTCCTCAGGGAGAAATTCTGACTAATCCTCAAAGCCCATCTCTGGGAAAACCTCCTCCAGGGAGCCTTCCCTGATCTGTCTTTCACACTTCTGAAAGTAGCTCTACCTCCTCTGGCCTTTTCTTCTTACCTGCATAACTCTCTTGGCAATGTTCACATCAGTCTTTATGTTCTATATCTGGGACACAGAAGGGTGGAATGTGAGGATCACCAGGGATCAGGGCTTCCAGTTCTATCACTTACTAGCTATCTGACCTTCAAGGAAGGTAAACTTCAAAGGCTGTGGGATGATGGACACACAGTGGCTTCCGTTTTCCCAACACTGTCTTATTCAACTTTGAATAAGTCATTTCCCTTCAGTTTCCTCACCTGTAAAAAGGGCATGATAATCTTCATACCCATTACTTCACAGAGTCTTTGTGATGAAAGAGCCTGAGGATCATAGCCTCATACAGCTAAAAGGGATCTTGGAGGCCATCTAGTCCAACCCTCACATTTTACAGATGAACAAACTGAGGCACAGAGAGGTGACGGCATGCCCAAGGTCACAGAAGTAGCAAGCATCAAAGTCCATATTTGAACCCAAGTTCTCTAACCACAAAGCCCATGTTCAGTTCTATATAGCCTCCCTTTTAAAAACTTCAAAGTACTCCAAAGGTGTTACAGTTGTTTCATGGGCTTTACTCTTCTTGGTATCACTCCTCCACCTCACCCTCTGCCCCTCAGGGCTACCAAAATCCAAACTAGCAAAAGAAGCCACTAATAGACCACATCAGTCAGAGCTCCCATGTGTCATCATGGTGACACCACACACACTCACTCACTCACTCTCTCCATCTCAGATGGCCCTTTGTCTAAAGCAGGGATCCAGAAATGTTTGGTTGTCCCGAAGCCCTTGGCAGTTGGCTGAAGCCAACTTTTCTTAGAATCATGTTTTAAGATGCATAAAACAAGATACACAGGATTGCGAAGGAGACCAATGATAATGAAATACCATGATCGAAATCTTAAGTTGATGGTTACTAGGTCAAGAAGCCTGGTTTTACAATGTATATCCTTTGATCCAGTAATACCACTATTGGTTCTGAATCCCAGAGAGATAAAAAAAGGGGGGGAAAGAATCTGCTTGTACCAAAATATTTATAGCGGCTCTTTTTATGTTGGCAAAGAACTGGAAATTGAGGGGATGTCCATCAATTGGGGAATGGCTGAACAAACTGTGGCATATGAAGCCGTTGGAATCCTATTGTGCTCTAAGAAATGCTAAGCAGAATGATTTCAGAAAAAGCTGGAAAGACCTACATGAACTGATGCAGAGTGGAATAAGCAGAACCCGGAAAACATTGGACACAGTAACAGCAATATCGTGGAACGTTTGGCATTTATAGGCAATTATAGGCACATACAATGATCCAGGATGGTTCTGAGGGACTTCAGACAAAGAATGCTCTCCACTTCCAGAAAAATAACTGTTGGAGTCAGAATACAGGTGAAAGTTGACATCTATTCAATTGCTTATTTGGGCTTATGTTTGGGGGGTTTGGTTTTATAAGATTACTCACAAAAATAAACAATACGGAAATACGTTTTGCATGATAATACATGTATCACCCAGATCGAATCACCTGCTAGCACCAGGAGGAGAAGGGAAGGGAGGGACAGAGATAAATTCAATCATATAACTTAGGAAAACTTGTATGGAAATTTGTTCTTACATGTAATTGATAAAAAAAATTAAATATAATTTTTAAAAAAGAACTCTAGTTGTTTGTTTTGTTTGGCCCTTATCTTCTATCTTGGAATCAATACTAAGAATTGGTTCTAAGGCAGAAATTTGGTAAAGCCAAGGCAAGGGGGAATGAAATTACTTTTCCAGGGTCACACAGTTAGGAAGTGTCTGAGTTCAAATTTGAACCAAGGACCTCCCATCTCTAGGCCTGGCTCTCTATCTTTGAGCCATCTAGTTGCTCACCAGAACTCTGGTTTAAAAGATGATATTGCAAGGCAACCCAACTAGAGATCCTAAAAAGTAAATAGCTTCTAAGAAAAAACAAGTCAGGCTGCTCAGATCCCACTCAATGGGCAACAACTTGTCTTAGAAAGAATGCCAGATTTGGAATTAGTGGATTCTAAATGCTGATTCTGGTCCTCATGGACTTTTTGTGACCTTGAGCAAGTCATTTCCCTTATTTAGGGTTTTCAGTTTCCTCCTCTGTGAAATAAGGCAATAGAACTAGGTGACCTCTAAGGTCCCTTCCAGTTTTAAATTTTAGTATCTCAATGCTTAGCTCGGGGCCTGCCACAGAACACATGCTTGGTAGGTATTTGTGAATCCAGAGAATAATTCTGACTCCCTGCCTGGGGCTGGCCCTACTGGCTTGAGTGGGAGTTCCTAAAGGAGGCCTCAGGAGATGAGGTTCCAGTTGACCAGTGGAACATATTCAGTGACTCTCTTTTCCTAAATTCATCAGTTGTTTCACTCATTGCCTTGTTTTTCCCATTCTGGTGTAGGTTTGTGTTTCACAGCTCTACCTAAACAGGAGCTCTGGTGACAGCTAACAATCGTATTGAATGAGGATGCAAATGAAATATCTCAGGTGGAAAGAATGATTATTGGTGGAAAGAAATTACTGTCATCAAAGAGCCTGTAGTAGGCTCCGGGGGATACGTGGCCAAAGGATAGGAACAAACATTTCTTTTTTTTTAAAAAATGTGAACTATTACTACACACATGAAACAGTCCCCAGTCACTAAGAATAAAAAGAATGCAAATGAAACCAGCTATGAGGTATCACCATTCGCCTAGCAGATTGGCAGAGGATAAAAGACGAGAACTTTCCATGTTGGAGTGGCTGTGGGATGAGGGGCACACAGCGGCTTCCATCAGTGGACATCAGTGTCCTAAATGACATCCTCAGATCAGCTGTAATACAGCTGTTAATAGCTGTATCATTGGGAGCCGAGGACAGATTGGACTCACAGCTCTAAAAGGGGTCCAGTAAAGAGATTAAACTGCCTAAAGAACCATCTCGAGACCCCTACAAATGAGAGGAAAAGACTTCCAACAACCAGGAACCATGGAGTTCCCCTGTAGCCACATGGGCTCCCTAAGATCAAGTCCACTCTCCTCTAGATGCTATCTGAGGGAGACTATGACAGACGGGGCAGAAGGGGGCAACTTTTGCACCAGATGTTATTAGTTTACCACCTTGGGAAATTCATCTTTCTAAATAAACACCAGTTAAGACTAGCCGACTAAAGGATTTCTCAGTTGGTCATCTTGGTGAGTGGAGGGAGCACACTGGTGGCAGTTCAAGCCAAAGAATTAGAAAAAGCCACCCCATTGCCCCTCGGGGTACTCCTAGAGACCTGAAGGGGAGATGTAGCCAGCTAGGCCCTGGAAGTGGGAGTTGGGATAAAGATGCTCCCAAACAGACATGGGCACAACTGGATGCCAGTTGGTTCTATCTGAAAGAAGTCTTCCTCTCAGGTCACTCCTGAGTATGAATGGATCTGTGATCCCATCAGTAGGGACCTATTCTCTTAGTTCTCTTTCCCATCCATCCCATCTCACTCTGGGTGATTCTTCACGGAGTTAGCAGACCAGAACCAGCTGCAGAACATCTGGGTAATCTCCAAATTTGGAATTCGTGCCTTTCTGGAAGCTGGCTCTCTAGCCTCTTCCACAGAGGGGATTGCATCAGGACCCCTCCTTAAACGAATTTACAGTAGAACCACAGAACAGGCCAGAATATAACCTTTGTTTAATGCCCTTGGTTGTGGCCATCCAAAAGAGATATTCTCACCTGATAACAGTACCAGGACTCGAGAGTCCTGTAAGGTACTTGAAGTCTATAGCCCTGAGTGGTTTAATCACTTCCCGTTATACTTTGATATATGATCCAATGAGTATAATTTTGGATCAACCCCTCCTTTCATGGATGTCCTTTTACAGGTAGAAGCCCAGAGAAGGGAGGCGATTTGTCCCAAGTCACACAGCTAGTTGAAGAACCAGGATTCAAATCCACGTCTCTTGATCCCTCATCTTTCTGAGATAACACGCAGAGCTGTCCAGCTGAGGTTCTACGTGAATCTCACAGATGAATTCTCAGAAAAACATAAGACATGGAGGAAGACAAATTTAGTTGTGGGGGGGATGAGCGGGAAACCAGTGGTTAGGACCAAGTAGCCCACCATTTCACAAGTGGTCACAAGCCTCAGAGTTGTTTATTCCTGTCATGGACTCACAGAGGGGAATGTGTGAAGATAGCCTCCCTTGTCATCAGCCCCCCTTACAAACCCAGACACCCCACCCAGAACCAAGATCATTTTCACAAAGAAATGTTAAAGGAAAGCAATTTCCCATATATGTGATTCACTCAACCCCTCCTGACCCCCACCCTGATCTCTGGCACCTATTAACAAGCGCCCCTTCGCCTCCAGCCTCTCCCTTTCTTTGCAGCCCATATCACCACTCACCTCCCATTTCCATGGGCCCTTGAAGGCTTATGAAACATTTTCTTTCAACAATCCTATAAAGTATAACATAGATTATTATTGTTCACATTACAGAAGTGAGAAGTCAGCTGCTCAGAAAGCACGACGAGATACACTAGTGAGAAAAGGACCTACACGTACAAAAGTAGAGCTGATCCTTTTGTGCTGGCAAAGAATTGGAAACTGAAGGGATGCCCATTATTTGGGGAATGGCCCACAGTTTTGAACCCAAGATACCTCACTCCAAAGTCACCGCTCATTCCACTGTGTCCCTTATAGCTTCCTCAAGCCTATGCCTCCATCAGTCCTTCATTTGAATTCTGCTTGAAGACCTCTGAGGAGGGAGAACTTAACAACTCCTAAGGCAACCCCTTTCTACTTAGGGACAGCTTTCCCAATTAGGAAGTCTTCCCTACCATCCATTGTGCCTTAATTGCCCTGTTTCCTTCATGCCCCCACCACTCCTCCTGGTTCTGTTCTCTGGGGCCCAATGGAACAAGCCTAACCACTCATCCACATGACAAACTTTGTAGATCACCATCATGTCACCCCCTGGGTCTTCTCTTCTCCAAGATTAAAATCTCTGGTTCCTCCAAATAGCAGTCCTATGACATGGCGCCCCATAGGACCCTTTTCAACATGATGATCAGTGGTTTGTTTTTTTTTAACCTTTATCTTCTGTCTTAGGATCAATATTGTGTATTGGTTCCAAGACAGAAGAGGAGTAAGGGCTAAGCACTGGGGGTTAAGTGACTTGCCCAAGGTCACACTGCTAGGAATTGTTTAAGGTCACATTTGAACCCCAAACCTCCCATCTCTGGGCCTGGCTCTCAAACCACTGAGCCCACATAGCTGCCCCCTCAATATCCTTTTAAAACTCTGCATCTAGCACTCACTTCAGCAGCACTTATACTAAAATTGGAACCATCTAGAGAAGATTAGCATGGCCCCTGCACAAAGGTACTCCAGATACCTTCTGACTAGGGCAGCAAGCAGGAAGCCCCACCTCCTGATAATCAAGAGCTCTCTTTAGATCCCATTAGCTTTAATGGACACCGCATCACACTATTCATGCATCCTGAGCTTGCCACCCACTAATACCCCCAGGGTGGTTTCAGATAAACTGCTATGCCTTCCCCTCTGCTATTTGTAAAGTTGGCTTTTTTAATTCTCACCCAAGTGAGAGTAAGACTTTACACTTATCTCTACTGGATTTCACCTTCTGAGCATCCACCATTTAATGATCCAACCTACCTAGATCCTTGGCCTCTGGTGTGTCACCCATCCCTCCTGGCTTAGGGTTGTCTGCAATGTATCAGCATGCCATCTCTGCCATTATCTAAGTCACTGATAAAAAATGTGAAACAGCACAGGATCAAAAAGAGGAGGAAAAGAGCAGTTAAGTGGCTCTATGGATTGGAGATAGGAGGTCTTGAGTTCAGATCTAACCTCAGATACTTCATAGCCCTGTGTCCCCAGACAAGTCATTTAATGCCAATTGCCTAACTCTTCTGCCTGGAAACCAATGCACAGTATTGATTCTAATACAAAAGATAAAGGTTTTAAAAAAAGGACCTGGGTTCAGATCATCCTTATTAAATTTTGTGACTTTGAACAGGTCAACTTTCCAACCTGATCTTTAGTTTTCTCTTCTATAAAATGGAGGTAAGAATATTATCACTGTATATCTCAGAGAATATTAGAGCTAGAATTGGCTTTTAGATCCTCTAGTATACTGGTTCTCAAAGTATTTTCTGAGGACCATGGTAGGGAGGGAGAGGAAAAAGAAATCCTTTTAAAATGTTTGTGTGGTCAAAATTGTTTTTATAATAAGACATTTTGTTTTCTAATACAGTAAATATTATAGATATAACCACATTAACAAAAGCTCTGTGAGGTCCTCAATTATTTTTAAGAATGCAGAGACTAGGAACCAAGATGACAGACTAGAGGCAGCCACTCAGCTGAACTCTCCCAATATGCCCCTCCAAACAACTTTAAAATAAGCCATCAAATCAAATTTTGGAGTGGCAGAACCAACAAAAGATCAGAGTGAGGCATTTTTCTGCCTAAAACAATTGAAGAGATCAGCAATAGAGGTTTAAGGCATAGGGGTGGGAGTCAGCCAAGAACTTGGCAGTAGCACAACAGAGAGCCTTGGAAGTGGTTATAAGAGCAGTGGTGGCAACAGTAGCAGTAACTTTGGGAGCTTGCAGTGCAGAAATGGTATGAAGTTCAGACAACTGCTCAGAAATGGATTAGAAAGGTCCCTTTGCTGGCACTGGGTGCCACTGACACTGACTGGCAACTCTATTGTCTAAACGCAATTTCAAGATAGAGAGGAGCACTCATGACTGGTCACAAGGAAGCAGGGGCCCTGGTCACAGTTCCAAGACCAAGAGGAGAATTAGGAAATCTCAATGAAGCTGTTTTAACATTGTCATAAACTCAGATGAAGACAATGTTAAAACAGCTCCAAGGAAAGACTCAAAGAAAACTGCTGATTAGATGTAGGCCCATTGAGATTTCCTGGAAGACTTAAAGAGATAAGTAGTGGAGGAAAGGGGAGGGGGATGAGAATGATGCACAAAATTATGAAAAGAGAATTAATAGGACACCTAGAGGACTCAGTGGATTGAGAGCCAGGTCTGGAGGTAAGAGATCCTGGGTTCAAATCTGACCCCAAGAATGTCCTAGCTCTGTGACCCTGGGCAAGTTACTTAACCCCTATCACCTATCCCTTATTGTTATTCTGCTTTGGAACCAATACACAGCATTGATTCTAAGATGGAAAATAAGGGAAAGAAAGAAAGAAAGAAAGAAAGAAAGAAAGAAAGAAAGAAAGAAAGAAAGAAAGAAAGAAAGAAAGAAAGAAAGAAAGAAAGAAAGAAAGAANTGGCCAAAGGATATATAATTGGGCAGTTTTCAGAGTTATCTATAGTCCTATGAAAAAATGCTCTAAATTACAGACTAGAATAAAGCAAAATAAAACAATTCTGAGGTGCCAGATCATACCTATCAGAAATGACAAATGCTGGAGGGGGTGAGGGAAAATTGGCACACTAATAAAGTGTTGGTAAAATTGTAAACTTATTCAATCATTCTGGAGAACAATTTGGAACTATGACCAACTATGCATACCCTTTGACCCAGCAATACCACTGCTAGGTCTATATCCCAAGAAGATTCAAGAAAAAAGAAAAGGGCCTATAGATAAAAAATATAACTGATCTTTCTGTGCTGGCAAAGAATTGGAAACTGAAGGGATATCCATTATTTGGGGAATGACTAAAAAATGTGGTATATTACTGTGGGAAATGACAAGCAGAATGGTTTCAGAAAAACGTGGCAAAAACTTATATGAGCTGACGTGAAGTAAAGTGAGAAGAACCAGGAGGCCCTTTTACCCAGTTACAGCAATATCGTAAGGATGATTAACTGTGAAAGATTTAGCTACTCTGATCATTACAATAATCCAACACAATTTCAAAGAACTCATGAAGGAAAATGCTACCCATGTCCAGAGCAAAAACCAATGATCTCTGAGTGCAAATTAAATTTTCTCACTTTATTTTCCTTGGGGTTTTTTTTGTTGATACAATTAATATGTACATGTGTTTCTTGAAATTTCACATTATAATATATTTTGTAGTATCGTTTTGCTTGCCTTCTCAGTGAGTGGGGGAAAGATAAGAGGGAGAGAATTTGGAAATAAAAATTTAAAAAGAAAAATGTTAGAAATAAATAATTTTTAAAGAATACTGAGACCAAAAAGTTTGAGAACTCCTGCTGTAATTCAAGTTCTCCTTCTATAGATAAGGGAAGCAAAAGTCAGTAAGGTTAAGCTAATAAGTCTGAGAACTGGGACTCAACTCCAACTCCCAGGACAAAGCCAGCCCTAGTTCCATCCACTGCCACTCAAGCAAAAATGGCCACTGTCACAAAGCTGTAGCACAATGGCACTGATTCTCTACCCATCTTAGAACTAAGATCCTATAGCATCAGGGGCCAGTAACACCCACAGTGGAAGAAGACACACTAAAAAAAATGGAAACAGTTGTATTTCTTGATTCATTTCCTGGGTTATAGACAGCCCACATGACAAGGGTTTTAGACAGGAGGTGGGGTTTCAAAGGGAGAAAGGCGGGGAGGAAAGAAGAGACCAACCACAGTCCCTAAATGAGTAGAAGAACAAGAAATGATGGCCCTGGTTACCTGGTGACGGAGAATGTGGTGAGCCTCTGTACAGGGGTGGGATGGGAAAAGTGATGTCACTAAAACACCATTTGAAGAGGCCCTGTCAGAGAGAGAGGGTGATTCTCAGCCCAGGATCAGCAGGAGTTCAGGTAAGGCCACAGGGGAGAACTGTGGGTGGTAGGAATTGGGAACTGGACAATAGGTTTCATGGTGTCCTGTTAGAGACAAAGGAAAAGTAGTGGATGAAAGTCAGAGGACTCCAAGTAGGAATCCCAGCCCTGCCTCCAACTAGGGAGCTATGGACCATTGGTCAAGTCTCTTTATCTCCCTGGGCTTCATTCTCATTATCTACAAAATGAAGGAATAGTCCCTTCTCACTCTAAATCTAGAATCTTCTCAAAATCCCATTTTAGTTCCTAAAGCCTCTGATCTTATAATTCAACCCCATCTAGGATAACCCAACAAGGCTCCCAAAGGCCTGATTCCCAAATCCCTCTTTAGTGTGAATTAAAGGGCTCAGCCACCTCCCAGCCCCAGACCAGTCTCCATCACTTCCAGAAACCCTTTCCTCTGAAGCCAAAGAAACAGCAATTCCATCACTACAATGAAGGATACTTCCAGGGTTTTAGACACTAAATGTCTCTTTTAGAATATAGATGTTACTGTTACTCTTGTTTTTTGTTACTATAGCAAAGCAGTGTTATATATTGAGAGCCCTGAAATCAGAAGATCTGGGTTCATATTCTGGGGCTGTTACTTAATGGCTGTTGGTTCCAGGGAAGTAGTAGCGGTAGTGGTGGTAGCAGCAGCAGCAGCAGATTAACATGGAAGCCCCCTTCCCTCAGTATCTCTATAGGTTCTATCACCTAGCACAGCCCCAAAGAGGATGGCTCCAGGATGCCCCTGGAGAAAAGGCTCTGGGGGGAGGGAGGGAGGCAGCTAAAAGCACTCTGGTCAACCCAAACCATGAGAGCTGGGGGAGGACCCTAAAAGGAGAGGAAACATGCCCAAAGATAGCCCTGACTTATCTCCTATCCATGCTCTCCTTGATCTCTGTGGATCTGCTTCTAGGATCAAATGCAAAGCCTAATGTTTCACCCCAAGGTCCTTCCCAGTCTTCCCCTTCCTCGTTTCCCATTCTTCTTACAGCTTCCTCACCTCCTGCTGTTTCTGGAACATGACTCTCTGTCTTCCATCTTCCTGTCTTTGCAATGGCTATCTCACATGCCTGAAATGCCCTCTCTCCTTGGGTCTGACCCTTAGCTTCCCTTTAAAAAAAATAATCCTGTTCCAATGTAGAAGAGTGGTAAGGGCTAGGCAGTTGAGGGAAGTGACTTGCCCAGGGTCACACAGCTAGGAAGTATCTAAGCCTTAGCTTTCCTTTTGTAAAGGCCTTTCCCAGTCCCATAGCTGTTAGTATTTCCTCTCTGACATTTTCTTCCGCACACTCTGTATATAACTTGGATCTAGGCAATTATTTGCAAGTTGTCTTTGCCATTAGAAGGTAAGTTCCATGAGGGCAGGAACAGTGGTTTCTTGGGGTTTGCATTTTTTTCCTTTCCCTGTATCCCTGATCTTAGCACAGTTCCTAAAGAAAAGGAGGTACTTAAATGTTTTCCTGATCTAAGTGATTAAACTTCTCAAGGGCCCAGACAGTTTTCTAAAACTAAAGAGATAATCTTAGAGTTAGTTAGGAGGCATCTAGGTGGCATAGTGGATCAAGCACTGGGCCTGGAGTAAAGAAGACCTGAATTCAAATCTGACCTCAGATACATCCTAGCTGTGTGACCCTGGGCAAGTCACTTAACCTCTGATTGTAGAACAAAAGGATCTATTGGGGGTGGCTAGGTAGCTCAATGGATTGAGAGCCAGATCTAGAGTCAGGAGGTCCAGGATTCAAGTATGGTCTCAGATACTTCCTAGCTTTGTGACCCTGGGCAAGTCACTTAACCCCCATTGCAGAGCTCTTGCAGCTCTTCTGCCTTGGAACCAATACATAGTATTGATTCTAAGACAGAAGGTAAGGATTTTTTTTAAAAAAGGATGCACTAGATTCATAGGAAAAGGAAATGGCAAACCACTCCGGGATCCTTGCCCAGAAAGCCCTACACAGAGCTCTGGTCCATGGATCATGAAGAATTGGATATAAATGAACAACAATTGCCCTTGACTTCACTTTATCTCCTCCAGTACCCTGGACAGTAGTCAACATAGATTAATCAATTGGTGTCTATTGAGCGAGAACTGTTTTGTAAATTTCCTTGAAACTGTCACCTCCCTCTGAGATCCATGAGCTGTTGTAGAGAATGCTCTTACTCAAATGTGGCAGACTGGGAGAGCTCTGTGGTTCTTCCTAGTTCTGAGATTCTAGGATTCTGGAAATAGGCTTTGACCAGTTCTAGATCCCCAAGTCGAGAGCCTCATTCCCTTCTGGGTCACTCCCACAAGACTCTGCCTCCCTCCCTCTGCCACACGTAGGGTGGGATAAGTCAATTAGGTTATCAAAATCTGAAGAGTTTGGAAACTTTAACATGCTCACCTTAAAAGGCTAGAAGCACCATAGTAAGTAACATCTCCCTCCTAGTCCCCTCAATTCGTCTTAATTATTTCATATCTTATTTTTGCTTCCTGAATTACAAAATTGACCAGAAGGCACAATTCACACTGCTTGTCCTCAGTGCCAGATTTACTAGCTAAGACTATTCGCTTGCCACCAAGCTCCTTCCCAAAGCGCTGGGCTTCCCTATCTGCTCAGGCCACTTCCAAGATCAAAATTTCTTCCCATAGAATCAGGAAATCTCAGCATCGGACTTTGAATATTTCCAGTCTCCTCATGAGACAATCCGATCCATTCAGGGTGAGCTCTGACTGTTAGAAAGTCCTTCCTTATGTGGAGCTGAGATATGCTTCATCACACCTTCTACACATCATTCCTAGTTCTGCCTGCCGGGACCAAGTAGAACCAGTCATAGGAACACTAGGCTGCTAAGAACCTTTAGTCCATCAAGGCCAACCTCATCATTTGACAGAGAAGGAAACTCTGAAACTGAGGCAAGGTCATGGGAAAGGCTCAGAAGCAGGATCTGAACCCAGATCTTTGGACTCCAAGTCCAAGCCTCTTTCTAATCACTTTTCCATCCATCCATCCAGAAGTCATCATCCATGTTTTAATCACTAGAGCAGCAGCCGTGATCCCCACTTCTCCATCTGCCTTAAGGGATGGGAGACTGTTATCTAAAGCCATTGGGCTGAGTTCCCAGGCTGCTGACAGTTTTACTGAGCTGTGACTAGGGCACAGGAGCAAGGTAGGGACAAAAGGACTGATTGTCAATGATCTCTAGTTATAAGATTTTTGTACCCAGTGTAGTTATAAAGTAATGAGACTGACTATGATGACAATGATTCTCACCATCATCATTGCTGGTATCTATATTTTTGCATCCCCCTCCTTTCCAAATAAATCCCTCCCCTACCCCCTGCCCTGGGAGCAATCCCTTGTAACAAATAATTTTTAAAAAATAAAGAAGAGATAAGAGGCAGTTCAGCAAAACTACTCAACACATCCTCAATCAAGCTGGCAGTTTAGGTAGCATGCCATACCCATAGTATCTCTCCTCTGTTAAAAAAAAAAAAGCCAAGTTTGGGGCAGGGGGACAGCTAAGCAGCTTAGTGGAAAAAGAGCCAGAAAGCCAGGCCTAGAAACAGGTCCTGGTTTCAAATTTGACCTCAAGAAAATTCCTAGCTGTGTCACCCTGGGAGAGTCACTTAACCCTAAATGCCTAGCCCTCAGCATCCTTCTGCCTTGGAGCCAATACTTAATATTGAATCTGAGTCAAAGGTAAGGGTTTTTTTTAAAAGGCAGGGAATATACTTTCTCATCTCTTCTTTAGGTCCAAGTTTGGTCACTACAATTACACAGCAACCCGTTTCTAAGATTGATGTTTATTTTTTCAATATTTTCATTGGTTTATTGAATCCAAATGATTCAGAGCTTAACATAATCAAACTTAAAACTGTCTCCCTCCTAAAAAGCAAATCAGTAAAAAAAAAAAGTTGAGGGGTTTTTTTCCAAATTTTTCAACTTTTTCAATTAGCTAAACATACAAAGATTGATGTTTGTTTTTTATTTATTTTTATTTTATTTTATTTACTTATTTAGAATATTTTTCTGTTGGTTACATGATTCATGATTTTTCTCACCCCTCATCCCTCCCCTCTCCTGGAGCTGACAAACAGTTCCACTGGGTTTTACATGTATCATTGTTCAAAACCCATTTCCATGTTATTCACATTTGCAGTAGAGTGATCTTTTAACATTGAAACCCTAATCATATCCCCATCGAACCACGTGATGGATCATATATTTTTCTTCCACATTTCTACTCCCACGGTTCTTTCTCTAGATGTGGATAGCTTCTTTCTCATAAGTTCCTCAAGATTGTCCTGGATCATTGCATTGCTGCTAGTAGAGAAGTCCATTACATTCAATTGTGCCATAGCGTATCAGCCTCTGTGTACAATGTTCTCCTGGTTCTGCTCCTTTTGCTCTGCATCAGTTCCTGAAGGTCTTTCCAGTTCACATAGAACTCCTCCAGTTCTTCATTCCTTTCAGCACAATAGTATTTCATACCCATCAGATACCACAATTTGTTCAGCCATTCCCCAATTGGTGGATACTACCTCACACCTAGCAGATTGGCCAATATGGCAGCAAAGAAAAATAATAAATGTTGGAGGGGCTGTGACAAAATTGGGACACTAATTCATTGCTGGCAGAGTTGTGAATTGATCCAACCATTTTGGAAGGCAATTTGGAACTATGTCCAAAGGGCACTAAAAGACTGCCTGCCCTTTGATCCAACCATACCACTGCTAGGTTTGTACCCCAAAGAGAGAATAAGGGAAAATACCTGAACAAAAATATTCTCTCTTTTATCAATCCTTTGCTGGTATACTGGATTCAACTGGTTGAGCTAATCTGCTGAGCTAGCCTGCCCTGGAGCAAATTTTTCACCGTAGCCAGTGGATTGAGGGTGTCCAGCCAGGTTCCCCCACCTTCCGTCCTTCCCCCCAGTTCCTCCCTGCCAGTCCTTGTTATAGCCCTGGATCTTATGTATTTGGTCAGAGATGAACCCTCTCAGCTACAGTCTCTGCCTGGGTCTCACACAGACAGCCTGGTCTTTTTGCAGGTCTCTGCTCAGTGGGTGGGTGAGGGTGTTCTGTCTGATGCCCCCCCCCACAATTTCCTCCCTGCCAGCTGTTTTCAGAGGCAAACCCTTGTGGCTGCAGTCTCTGCATGGAGGCTCACACAGTCAGCCCAATTTTATGGCAGGTCTCAAAGATTGATGCCTAAACAAACTTATCATAAGTTATTTCAGTATAGCAATGTCCATGTAGGGGGAATGCTGGAGCCAAGTCTAATCAGCAGCTAGCCAGAGCTGATAGTTAAATTTTCAAAGTATTTACAGCCCAGAAATTGGCAGACACTACAAATCCAGGAATGGATTATTGTTTGTTGATTTCTAGACTTAAGAAAATGATAGAGAAAATATTAATAATGTAATTGTGCCCTAAGTATGGGCAGTTAGGAGGCACAGTGAATAGAGTGTCAGGCTTGAAGTCAGGAAGAGTTCAAATCCTGTCTCAGGCACTTTCTTCCTATGTAAACCTGGACAAATCACTTAACCCTGTTTGCCTCCATTTCCTCATCTTTAAAATGAGATGGAGAAAGAAATGGCTAACCACTCCAGTATCTCTGCCAAGAAAACCCCAAATGGGATCATGAAGTTAGGCACAATCAAAACAACTGAACGACAAAATAACTTTTTTTTCCCTAGATGATTGGTAAATATTTACAGCATATGCCTAATGCTGTCCCCAAGTGATACAGATCATAATCTGTCTGGAGATTCTCATTCTGAGCTCCTTTGAGGGTCCATGACTTCCCCAAAATCCTCTACAGGGACCCACTCCACAAGTTGGAGAATGTTCTCTAGTTCTCTTGCTATTCCAGGCAGTAGGAAAGCACATGAGCTGTCCATTGTCTCTCCTCAGTCTCATCAGAAATAATCAGGGCTCCCGCTTCTCTAGCACTCAAAGTTCACAAAGCACTTTCCTTACCCATTGAGGTAGGCAGTTATCCGGATATGGATTATATGAATCAGGAAAGCAAGGCTCAGACAGGAAAATTATTTTCCCTAGTTACCAATACAACCAACTGAATGTTATTCTGCCAAATACCAATTCTAACAGAAGGGCCACTGCTCGAAACTTTGTGAGACTTCCTTCTGAGCCACACTTGTTCTACATCTTTAAGGATAGGGCCAAGATAAATAGAGCAACACCACTGCTGGGTCTATTTCCCTTCAAGGTAATCAGGAAAAAAGGAAAAGAACTTCTCTGTTCCAAAATATTTAGAATAGCTCTCTTTGGGAATACAAAGAACTGGAAATTGAAAGGATGTCCATCCGTTAAGGAATGGCTAAACAAATTGTGGTACCTACCTGACTGTGGTGGAATACTCCTGTGTCATAAGAAATGATGAGCAGATTATATTTTTTTTAAACTTGGAAAGACAAGGCCTGAGCTTTGAAGGATCCTGAGATATTGTTGGGATAGCAACTGAAGGAAATAGCTCAGAATAGGTGGTTCCACCAGTGGGTGCACCAAAAAAAAAAATATATATATATATATACATATATAAACATGTATATTAGATATATAGTTATATACCTATGATTCACTGTCACATAACTGGTTAATAAAAATCTTCCTTGGCAAAAAATTACTTGAAAAGAACTACATGAGATAACGAAGAGTGAAATGAATAGAACCAAGAGAACATTCTATATAGCTACAGATTTAATATCTGAAGAATAACTTGTGAATGTTTACCCCCAGAGAATGAACAGAAAAGTGGAAACCCAAAAGACAAAATCTATATATTTTGCCAGATGCTGTCTTCTGTGGTGTGGAGAGAGAGGGAGAGACTGAATAAAAATAAACAAACAAATAAATAAATAAAAGGGGGAATAATAATATTATCGTTGGTGGATTTGGAGAGAGCAATTTCAGGGGGGGGAGTTTAGAGCAGAGGTGTCAAAGGCACAGGAACCAGGTTAAAACATATTGGGGAAATGTTTTATAAAATAAAAATAAATAGAACATAAATAATGTTACTACGTCATTTCTTAAGTCAATATGTGGTCTTCATATGATTTTGTGGACCCCCATTTCTATTTGAGTTGGACACCATTGGTTTAGAAATATAAAAGCTGACCCCTTCCCCCACTTCTGTTACCAGCTTTGTAACCAAATGATTTTAGTTTGGTCCCAGATATCAAGTGTACCCTGAAAGGATACCCATGAAGGGAGCTTCACTATGTGGTCAATTTCCTGAAGACCCCAATCAATTAACAAGCATTTTTTAAACTTCTACCTTGCTCCCTGCAGACACTATGGGAGATGTTGGGGATATAGACAAAACAATTCCTTGAGACTATAAATTGCTGAGAAGTGGTCAAAAGGAATTTCTCTACCTGGGAGTTCTCTCCACAATGAAATCACAGGCTCAGCCCCTCTCCCTATCCCTTCATTGTTATTACGTAACACTTTTTCAGAAGCTAGTTGCCAAAGAGGGGTTCTCAAAATGTCTTGAGTAATGGAAGGAGAGGAGGACACTCAACTGAATTTAAAGTTTATAGAATATGTGTGTGGTTTGTTTTTTTTAAAGAGTCTCCTTACTTTATACCCAAATCTTCTTAAAGTTGTTTGGGGAAAACAATAGTGAATCAAAAAAATCTGCATTCCATTCCAAGCTCACTTTTCCATCTCTTTGCCTAGACTGATGTTCTCAAGTGCTTGCAGCATTGACATGCTATGGCCTGTCTTCTATTGTCCCTTCCCTCTCTGAAATTCTAAGTTCTAAGGAAACTCCAAAATGGATAGTTTAGGTTCCATGATTCATTCCATCTTTGGCATCTTGTGTTCTCCAAGATCCTCAGCTCTGACACTCTATATATGCTCTCTGTGTCCTAAAGTCCCTCCCATCTCTAAAATTCCATCTTCTAAGTGTCTTCTGAGCTCTGATTTTCTGCTTTGAGATGCCTCCTTTCTCTGACTTTCTAGGCTCAATGTTCTGCTTAAACTTCCAGTCTTAACATTCTTTATTCTGTGTTCTAAGATTTCTCACAGCTCTGACAGTCTATGTATAGAGACGATGTGGAATTCCCATATTCCTACTGCATATTCCCATCCCACAGGCCAAATAAGTCATCCCTCAGGGTCTGAGGGTGATGAGGTAGCTGTTCTCAGACAGCAGACAGGAGAGCCTGTCAAGCTACTCCTAGGCCATGGGGGATCTGGGGTCTTCACAGTCTCCCTCCTCTCTCTGCAGGCAAGATGGTATGGTCCTTCTCCTCCTCCTCCCTCCTCTTCCTCCTCCTCTTTCGCCTGCTCATCCTTCTCCAGCTGCCCTGGCCTACACCAGCCCCCTGCCACACGGCCACCCGTGCTGAGTGCCGCCGCCAAGAGAGATTTGTACCCGGCTGGGAGCTGGCAGGGGAAGGCATAGATATCACCACGCTGCACCCAACTGGCTACTTCCCTGTGGATACCCATAAATTCACGCGTCCCGATGGTACCTGCACCCTATGCCGCAATGATCTGCAGGAGGGTCAGCTTCAGCGCCTTCCCTTGGCCATCACAGACTGGCGCAGCCAGAGTCCTAAGTGTCAACGGAATGTAGTCAAGAATGAGGCTTCCTCTGTCGTGGAAGTGGCTGCCCAGATGTCCAAGAAAATCAAGAATGACTGGAAGGTGGGCCTGGACGTCCAGCCCAAGCCCAATGTCAACGTACACATGTCTTTGTCAGGGTCCCACTCCAAAGAAGCCCAGTTCGCAGCTGAAAAGAAACACCTGGATGAGTACAGTTTCACCACTGAGTTGGTTCAGTGTCAAAACTACAGGTAAAGGGGTAAATAGTGGCTACTCAGAGGGATAGTAAGAACAAAGACCACAAAACACAGGGGAAAGATTGTCACCATAATTAAAGCCAACAACTGATACTTTATACATAGTCCTTAGATGTTTGTAAAACCCTGGGAAGAAGAAAAGGGAGGGAGGGAGGAAGGGAGGGAGGAAGGGAGGGAGGAAGGAAGGAAAGAAGGAAGGAAGGAAGGAAGGAAGGAAGGAAGGAAGGAAGGAAGGAAGGAAGGAAGGAAGATGTTTCAGATGTCAATGGGCCGTCCATTTAGAGATATCTAATGAAGCTAGGAGAGAGCTCAGGCCTGACTCCATAAAGTTAACCATTCACATCATGGGAGAAAAGAGGAGGCAGTCTCTGCCCTCCAGAGCAGACTTCCTAATTCCAAGTTCAAAGTTCTATCCCCTATTCATTGTCAACTAAGGAGTAGAAGCAAATGATAATGACAACAGTCAAAATCTAAGGGAACCCAGCTTCAATCGAAGAGAACACTATTTAACCTCAGTTAAGGCCTTTGTTCCATCATCTGTAAAATAAGTGGCTCTCTTAGATCCCTTTCAGTTCTAAATCTATAGTTCAATGAGATCCTGGGGTAATAGGGAGCTTCTAGCATTTATTGATCAGGAACTATAGGAACATAAAAGAGTGGCATGGTCAGATCTTTACTTTAAGGAAGTTATTTTGGCAGCCACGTAGAGAGGATGGATTGGAAGACAACTGAGTCAAGGAGGGTAGAACTGACAAGAGTTGGCAATTGTTTCAATACATGGGGTGAGGGAGAGCGAAGGAAAGACAGCTCAGAAGATGTGAAGCTGGACTATTAAAGGATAATGATAGTGATGATGATGAAGATGAAGATGGTGATGCTAGTGAAGGTGGTGGTGCTAATGATAGCTGGTAATTACATAATACTTGATTTGCAAAACATTTCATCGTATCGTCACAACTTTGGGAGGTAGGTGCCATTATTACCTTTGTTTTATAGACGAGAAAACCAAGGCAGGCAGAAGTTAAATGACTTGCTCAGGGTCACTCTAGTAACTTTCTAGTAACTAATCAGACCCTATCTTCCTATCTCCAGATCCAGCACTCTATCCACTGTGCCACCTAGCTGTTCCTGGTGCCTGGATAGAAATAGTGTCGTTTTGATGGGAAATTAGTTATTTTTGCTTTGGTCACATTAAGTTTGAGATATTCCTGAAAGGAGGCCATATGACTGGCCCAATGTCCCAAAAAGAGGGAGCTAAGAGCAAAATCTTGAACCCAAATCCTATGACTAAATTGAATTCCTCTTTGACCACACTAAGCTGGAGAAATTACTGACCCTTGGAGCATCAGGGAAGCATTCTGTCTTCTTTGGCTTTCTTTGGGCTCTGGTGGCTGAAACATCACAGCCATGTAAAAGAGAGAACAGCTGCTGACCCTGGTAGTGGGAGTATGGTGTGGATTATAGGAGTTACATTCAACAGAGAAATTCAGGAGCAGAAAGAGCAAGATGTCTGGGTAGCTCTATGGATTGAAAGCCAGACCTAGAGATCAGAGGTCCTGGGTTCAAATCTGACCTCAGACACTTAATAGCTGGGTGACCCTGGGCTTAACCCCCATTGCCTAGCCCTTATTGCTCTTCTGCCTTGGAGCCAATACATAATATTGATTCTAAGAGAGAAGGTAAGAGTTTTTCAAAAGAAAGAAAGAGCAAGATGAGTACCCCCCTCCCCAGACAAGCTCTGCAAGGTCCCCCTTTTCTCCCATTTTCCTTCTATGAGATCTTAGGCTCTATGATATCAAGGGCTCTGTTAAATATCTCTGCATTTCCCCAGTGTCCAGCACAGGTCCCTGCTTATAATAATGCTTAATAAGTTCTGGTAGATTTGTTTGATTAAATTAAATAATAAGAGGCACATGTGTGAAGCAGGTAGAGCACTGATCTGGAGTCATGAAGAGCTGGGTTCAAATCCCACCTCAGATACTTAGCTGTATGACCCTGGACCAGTCACTTAACCTCTGTAGAGCTCAATAATCTCCTCTATAAAATTGGGGGGTGGGGGTTGGAATGAATGACTTCTAAGGCCATTTTCAGCTCTAAATCTATGATCCTATAACATGGCAGCCCCCAAAAGGCTCAAAGGATTTTAGACTCCATTGGTGTCCAGAATAAGGGATGTGTCTTCTGTCATGGTCAGACTATATCTAGTTCTGTCCTGGTCCCACATACTAGAAAGGGCCCTGGTGAGCTGGAGCATACACATAAAAAGACAACTAGGATAGGATAGGAAAGAATTGGAAGAAGTGATTGTCTTTTTTGCCTGGTCACCATCTTTAAGTCATATGAAAATCATGAGAAAAGACAGAATAGATGTGTTCTTCCCCAGGGAAGACCTAGAAAAGTAAAAGGGCAGAGAAATGATAGGAATGTGGGAGTCTCAATATTTTAAAACAACAACCACCTCCTGACCGTCTGAGCTGTCCAAAAGTGGAATGAGTCCTATGGAGAAATAGTGAGTTTCCCAACACACCAGGTGATCCAACAATGGCCAAATGACCATTTCAGGGCATCCTAGGATCACAAGAAGATTTAGAGCTGGAAGAAACCTTAGAGACTATCTAGCCCTGCCTGGGAGGCACAGTGGATAGAGCACGGTGGGGGGGAGGGGGGAGGGGGCGCTGGAATCAGCAAGTCTCACCTTCATGAGTTCAAATCTGGCCTCAGATACTTAATTAGGTATGACCCTGGACAAGTCATTTAGCCCTGTTTGCCTCAGTCTTCTTATCTGTAAAATGAAATGGAGAAGGAAATAGCAAACTACTCCAGAGTCTTTGCCAAGAAAACCCCAAATGACGTTGCAGAGAATTAGGCATGACAGAAAACAATAGCAAGCCCAGCTTCATCATTTAATAAGTGAGGAATGTCCATGTTAATAATTCATTATTGTATTGTAATTATATTTCTATATTACATAAAATTAACATGTGAGGAATTAATAAGTGAAACTCTGAGGGGAGAAATAATTGTCCCAACCATGCAATGGTAGTAGAAATTAGAGCTGGAATCTGATTCTGCTCTAAGTCCCAACAAGAGGAGCAGGTGATGGGGAGAGGGTTGTTTTCAAGCCTTAATGGACTAAGAAGTTCTGTGGTCCAATGGGGAAAGCTATATGGCCCCTCCAGAGGGGACCGTGGTAGGAATAGAAGACTTCTGCGCATGGACTAGTAGAAAGAGCTGTGGAGCTGGAGTTGAGGTCTTGAATTTGAGTCCTGGCTCGGCCAATGACAGCATGTGGGACCTTGGACAGCTATTTTTCTACCCAGTTTCCCCAACCATAAAAAAGGAAGGGGGACGAGATTCGATGACTGTTGAGGTCCCTTCCTAGTTCTAGTTCTACGGTCCACTGATCGTTTCTCTCTCTGAGGTTCTAAGAGTTCCTGCTGGTTTTCTCTCCCCTCACAGATTCCACCTGGTAGAGAAACCCCCGCTGAGTCGGGAGTTCATTCAGGCTGTCAGGGCACTGCCCCTCCAGTTTAATGCCTCCACTCGAGGCTACTATTTCAGGCTCATCAAGAACTACGGCACCCACTTTCTCAAGGCCGTGGAGCTGGGGGGAAGGGTGACGGACATCACCGCCCTTCGCACATGCAAGCTCTCTCTGGATGGGCTCAAGGCCAATGAGGTGAGCTCCTGCCTCAAAGTGGAGGCAGCCGTTACTGTGGGGACTTCTGTTAGCACCGCAGACGCTGAGAAATGTTTGGAGAAGAAGAAGAACCACAACATCCGGGGCTCTTTCCATTCCACCTACAATGAGCGCCAAGTGGACATCGAGGGAGGTGCTTTGAGCGAGGGCTCAAGCGACCTGCTCTTCTCAGATCATAATGGCTCGGAGAAGTTCACAGAATGGATGAGCACACTGTCCAGTAAGCCTGGCCTTTTGGCCTACGCCCTGGAACCCCTGCACTTCCTCCTGGGATCTAAGAATCCCCAACGGGAGGAGCTAAGAAAGGCTGTGAGTGACTACATACTCCACAGAGCCCGGTGGCAGGACTGTAATAAGCCATGCCCTCCGGGGCAGAGGAAAAGCCCCCAAAACCCATGCCACTGTGTGTGCCAAGCTTCCACCCTCACCAACGGTGACTGCTGCCCCCGGGAGAGGGGGCTGGCCCATCTTGAAGTGACCGGCTTGAGTGCCAGGAACCTACATGGAGACACCTTCTCCAATACTGATGGCTACATAAAGGCTTTCTTCGGTGACAAGGAACTGAGGACCTATGTGGTATGGAACGACAACAATCCCAAATGGGACCAGAATCTGGACTTCGGGGCCGTGCAGTTGATAACTGGGGGACCCCTGAGGCTGCAGGTGTGGGATGCAGACCACGGTTGGGACGACGACCTTCTGGGCTCTTGTGATCGTGTGCCAGTGGCAGGAGGACGACGGAAGGAGCAATGTCATTTCAGTCGTGGCTTCCTAACATTCCATTACCAAGTGACGTGCGCCCCACATCTCAAGGGGGACAAATGTCTAGAGTATGCCCCTCGTGGAGCTCTTGGGGAGCCAGTGGGAAACCGGAGTGGAGCTGTGTGGTAAAAGTCCCAACAAGAGGGGCAAGTGATGCAGAGAGGGTTGTTTTCAAGCTTTAATAGACTAAGAAGCTATGTGGTCCAATGGGGAAAGTGTGAAAGACCTGTATTCAAATTCCACCTCTATTCCTCATTACCTGAGTTACTTTGAACAAATCATTTAACCAACCTGGGCTTCAGTTTCCTCAATATAATCATGAGTGGGCTGGACCAGATGATGTCTAAGGACTTATCCTGCCTTACATTAAATATTCTGCTTATTTGATCCTCATAATCATCTATTTTAACATAAGACTTTATCCTCCAATCCTGATACTGGAAGGGCTATCATTGGGCTCTTCCCTTTAGAAAGCAGCAAAATAGATTCTGGTGGCTCCATCCCAAGAGGGTTGGGTGAGCCTATGTTGAGCCCAGTACCCTCCACATTTAAAAGAGTTGGGGAGAGAGTTAGGAAATAGGATGATGAGCAAATGCTTATTCAGAGCCAGATCTAGGAATTTTTGTGCCCAGAGCAAGCAGCATTTGATTGGATGAAAAGGGCACTGCACAACCATCGAGCAGAATAGGGAGTGGGGAGCTCCCTATCCAGTCGCTTCCTATTTTAGTGAATTGTTTTTGCTAAGTACTAAGCAGTATTGCTTCTATGGCTACAGCACTTTCAGTGTTCTCTCAATTTACTGCCCTTGGCCAGTGCTCCAGGTGCCCTGCCCTAGTTATACTTGATATCTATTTGGCTCACTACTTTCTTGGCCATGGACAATTTATCAGCCATCTCCATTGAATGTAAGTCTCACAAGGTCAGAGCATGTTCCATTTTTGCCTCTGTGTATCCAACACCTAAAACAATGACTAGAACAAGGTAGAGGCTTGAAATATACTTCTGGATTTATTGATGGACTTACCTGAACTCACCCAAAGACCATCACCATAGTTGTCAGGGATTCCTCTGCCTACAAGAAAGGAGAAAGGAGAGGAAAGGAGAGGAAAGGAAAGGAGAAAGAAAAGGAAAGGAGAAAGGTTTTTTTCAGTACCTACTATGTGCACAAAAACAGTGCCTGCTCTAGAGGAACATATAGTCACTGGCATTGAAAGGTCATATATGCCATCCTCCTACCTCTATTCCTAAAACATGTCAAGTGATTCCATATCAGATATTGCCAGCACTGGGAATGACCTCCTAGACATCTAATCTGAGGCATGCCTGACTCTATCCCCCACAGAATTGGGCATTCTACCTTTGCTTAAAGACCTCCAGTGAGACAACCATAAGGGTCTAAACAAGGATAAACTGTTTGTATTCTAATATGAGGAGGTGATTCATGTGACTTCTCTGGATCCTGTTATCATCAAGGATCACAGAGGGAGTCTATCCAAACAGAAGGACTGGGAATAGTTCTGCTATGCCTCGGTGATCTTAAAAGAAAAATGGGAAGGGAAGGGAAGAGAGAGTCAGGTTGGGGAAAATTATCTTACATGATGGAAGTGAAAAAAATCTATATAAATAAGATGGGGGAGACGTTAATTGAATCTCACTCTCATCTGAACCCATCAAAGAAGAAAAGGAGAGAGAGAGAGAGAGAGAGAGAGAGAGAGAGAGAGAGAGAGAGAGAAATTTCACTCAATAGAGAAATAGGAAAAGGGGAGAAAAGAGAAGGGACAATTAGAGGGAGAGCAAATTAAGATAGAATTTAGCTCTAAGTAAAACGAGCTCTTACTAAGGATGTACCAAAATATTTCTAGCTCTTTTGAGATAGTAAAGAATTGGAAATTGGGGGAGTGGGGAGGTGCCCATCGATTGTAGAATGGCTAAACAGGTTATGGTATATGAAGGTGATGGAATACTATTATGCTGTAAGAAATAATGAAGGGGGTCATTTCGGAGAAACCTGGGAAAACTTTTATGAACTGATTCAAAGTGAAATGAGCAGAACCAGAAGAACAACTTATACAAAGACAACAATATTGTAAAGACAAACAACTTTGAAAGACTTGGGACCTCTGATCAACCTAAGGAAGAACCCAATGGACTCGTGGTAAAATATGCTATTCACTTCTTGTCCAAGAGGAAAAGAACTCAAAGTGCAGAATAAGATTTTTTTTGACATGGCCATTGTGGAAATTTATTTTGCATGACAATACACATTTATATCAGGAATTTTGTTTTTCTTCCTTTCTCAATTGAGGCAAGGAGTTAAGAGAGGGAAGTGGGGAGGGGGGAAGCTAAATAGATGAAGGAAAATGGCATCGCTGCTGATTTTTTTAATTTAAATTTTTTTAAAAAGATCTCCAGTGAAGAGAAACTCATAGTTTCCTGAAGCAGTCCATTCCATTTCAGGAAAACTTTCGTTAGGAGGTCTTTCCTGTAATTAAAGTCTAAATACATTTCTTTGCTACTTCTATCTATTGCTTAGAAATCTACCCTCTAGTCTAATTTCTCTTTCATTTGACAATCTTTCTGATATATAAGGAGAGGTGCCATATGCCCCTAGGACTACCCTTCTCCTGGCTAAAATGTCCCCCAGCTCCTTCAATACGTCCAAGAATAGCATGAAGCCCTCCATCATTCTAATTGCCCTCTGCCGAGCACTCTCCAGCTCATGAGAATATTGAATGGAACTGGAGCTCCAAGATAAGTGACTTGCCCAAGATCTCACAGTCAGGTAAAGAGACAGGTCTAGAGCCTGAAACTTCATCCAAGACACTGAACAGAATGGCATTGGGGAAAGGGATTCCCAGAGTCATAGTCTTCTGGACTGTTAGAGCTGAAATGGCTCTGTGATACCTCTAGGAAGCTCTTCTGTTTGGCATTCAAGATCCCAAACAATCTAGCTCCCGCCTATCCCTCTAACTTGAATTCATATCAGTCCCCCTCATTATCTCTATATTCCCATCAAATTGATTTTCCTGGGTTCCCCATACAATAACAGTCCATGTCCGTGCTTTTGCATAATTTGCCCCTGTGGAATGGATTCCCTCCTCATTTCTGCACTGAGCCTCCTTTAATTCTCAAAGCAAGGGTCATCTCATCATTGAGCTCTGTCTGATTCCCAGTTGTCAGTACCCTCCCAGAAATCACTCTGGGCAAACTTTCTCAGAAGGCTAGGTTAGCACCATGGCAAGACTGTCAGATTTGGAGTCAGGAAGAGCTGAATTCAAATCCTCCTTCACTCTCTTGTTAGTTACATCCAGTTGCTGAGTCCATTCCAGTTAAGACACCCAAACAATACTCATATCCACAAGGAAAAGCCAACCCTCCACCCCCACCCCCCGGGACTTATATGTCCTGTAGCTAGCCTTTCCTCTGTTCATCTTCCCCAATTAGGATGTGAGACCTTGACCTGGGTGGAACAGGAGATAGTGTTGCACCTGTAGTTAGGAGGAAGGCTCGAGTTCAAATGTGGCCTCAGACACTAACTGTGTGACCCTTGGCAAATCACCTAGCCTCTATCTACCTCAGTCTCCTTCCCTTTCCTCTCCTTCCTCCTTTCCTTTTCTTTCTCCTTTCCTTTCCTTTCCTTTCTTTTCTTTTCCTTTCCTCTCTTTTCTCCTTTCCTTTCCTTTTTTCTTTCCTTTAGTTTCTTTTCTTTTCTTTTCAAACCCTTACCCTCAGTCTTAGAATCAATGTTGTGTACTGGTTTCAAGGCAAAAGAGCAGTAAGGGCTAGGCAATGGGGGTTAGGTGACTTACTCAGGGTCACACAACTAGGAAGTATCTGAGATCACATTTAAACCCAGGACCTCCTGCCTCTAGGCCTGGTCCCCAAGCCACCTCACTGCCCTTAGAGCTGTCTTTTTTTTGTTGTTATTGTTTCTATTGTTTTCCCAGCTCTTAGCTCAGTATCTGACACACAGTAAACGCTTTTATTTCCTTCCTTCCAAAATCCATGTTTTCCATATTGTCATGATCCCAAGGAGAACAAGACAAATTCCTCTCCTCCACATGCCCAGCCTCTGGACATTGCAAATGTGCCCTTCTCCCCCCACCAGGTCTTATCTTCCCCAGCCTCGCTGCCCTCTCGCTGCCTTCAGACACTCCTTGTAAGGCCTGCTCGTGAGGCCATCGCAGTCCCACCCTCTGGATGCTCCCCGGCGTTTTAAAGTTCTTCCTAAAACGGGCAGCTCCGAACTGACCATTATCCTCCACTTGTGGCCTGACCACAGCGTGGCGGGCCCATCACCTCCTCCTCATTCCTGGCCTCTCTTCAAGCCAAGCCAGGATGACAGGAAGGCTCTGCTTGGCCATATCCCGCGGCTGACTCATTCCCAGAGTCCACTCGAAGCCCTCCAGGGCTCCTTCGGAGAAGCTCTTCTCCCCTGGTCTCCCCTTGAAGCTGATTTTGAGGCCATGAATAAGTGAAGAAATAAAGCATTTATGAAGAGCCTCCAGGAAGCCAGGCACTGGGCTAATCCCTGGGGACAGAGAGAGAAAAGTCACAGCCCCTCCTCTCAAGGATCACATTCTAGTGAGGGAGACACTGCGTAGGAAGAGTGTCAGCCACAATTAGATGGGAAAGTCCCGTGGCCCTTAGGAGGCAGCAGCAAAGCCGATATCAAGATGCCAAAAGAAGAAGAGTCTTGGGGCAGCTGGGTGGCTCAGTGGATAGAGAGCCGGGCCTGGAGTTGGGAAGCCCTGGGTTCAAATTTGGCCTCAGACACGTAATAGCTGTATGACCCTGGGCAAGTCACTTAACCCTCACTGCCTAACCTTTACTGCTCTTCTGCTTTGGAGTATTGGGTAGGACTGAAGGTAAGGGTTTAAAAAAAAATAGATACTAAGACAAAAGGTGAGAGTTTTTAAAAACTGAGTCTTCGTGGCAAGGAGCTGATATTATCCTAGTAATAATGAAAATTGATAGTAATACAAATAATTAAATGGGAAATGGTAAAAATGGCGTCTCCTCTGGGGATAGTTCAGTTCAAGACAGTATGTATCTGCCCCTATGGGGAGGGTGAATTTCCTTTAAGAAATAAACAATAGGGGCAGCTGGGTAGCTCAGTGGATTGAGAGTCAGACCTAGAGACTGGAGGTCCTAGATTCAAATCTGGCCTCAGACACTTCCCAGCTGTGTGACCCTGGGCAAGTCACTTGACCCCCATTGCCTCCCCTTACCACTCTTCTGTCTTAGAACCAATACACGGTATTGAGATGACCACTCCAGGCTTCTGCACCCCCCATGAGCTTCTACCACCTCCTCTATGCCAAGGAAGGGAGCAGAAATGGAATGCCCATTCTTTCCTGAAATTCTTTTTTTAAAAATTAAACCCTTACCTTTGTTATGAGTATTTATGAATTAAGTAAACAATAAAGGACTATTGATAGGTTAGGTAATAGATGAATGGAGAGCTGAGTTTGAATGAGCTGGATTTCTTTAAGGCAGAGCGGAATCTCAAAGAGGTATGATGGGAAGACAATGATCCCAAGGAGCCTTGGGAAAGGCAGTTGGACCAAGAACTCACTCTTTGGACTTTCCTGACTAAGGGTTGAGTTGGCATTTCTTAGAAGATCTTCACATCCTTCCATCTTAGAATCAATACTGTGTCTTGGTTCCAAGTCAGATAAGCAGTAAAGAAAAAAATGTGGGTGAAGTGACTTGCCCAGGGTCACACAGCTAAGAGGTGTCTGAGATCAGATTTGAACCTAGGACTTCCCATCTCTAGTCCTGGCTTTCAATCCACTGAACCACCTAGCTGCACCCCCTACCCCATTCCTACGTTCTAGGGGATCTAGGGAAGCATCTGGGTACATTCCCTTCCTCCAGCCAAGGCTCTGAGGTAAGGTCTAGACAAACCACAGACACCAGAAATTGAGTCTGCTCTCCTCACTCAACTGGGAATCTGTAGGATGCATCGTGAGGCAACTTTGGGTGATTCAGAGCTAAGGGAGAGAGAGAAAGGAACCACTGGCCCAAATCAGCAAGTGCCACAGCTAGAAGGGACCGCAGAAAACACTGGGCTCAGCCCCTCATTTTACAGCTTGGGAAACTGAGGCCCAAGTAGGAGAAATAATCTACCCAAGGTCATAGAGCTGGGACGAGAATCCTGGTCCTGACTTCCAGCATAGTTAACCATCTTTCATCATCATCAAACATGTATAGACTCACAGAATGTCAGAGTTAGACAAAACCTTAGGACATAGTATGTTCCAGCTGGAGGGAACTCTAGAACATACATAGAATGTGAGAACTGGAAGGAACCGCGGAACCTAGAGTTACCACTGGAAAGAACCGTAAATGTCAGTGCTGGAAGGGACCTTAAATCTAGAACCCAGAATGCTGAAGCTGAAATAGAGGCTATGAAAGCCAGAAGGAACTTTAGAACATGTAGAATATTGTGAGGAAGAACCTTGGAGATTATCTCAATGTGGCTTCTGCGGCCAGATTTCAGGGCGCCAGTAAACATATATTGGAAGAGAGTTGAATAACAGGATTTCAACCCAATTGGCTTCCTTTGTAGTCTTCTGTGTTTTATGTTATGTACTTAAAAACATCCTTCTGAAAAGGGGTCCATAAGCTTCCCCATACTCCAAAGGGGTCCGGAACACATGAAAAAAAAGGGTAAGAGCTCCTGGTCTAGTCCAACCACTGCATTTTATTTTAGTTTATTTTTTCATTTAACAAACACTTCTCTTCCTCCCAACCCATCTCATTTGGAAAAGAAAAAGAAAACCTTGTGACAAGACACACAGTCCAGCGATTAAATTCCCCCATTTTCCATATCCAAAAATATACGTGTCATGATGCATCTTGAATCCATGACATCTCTCTCCTCGGCTGGGGAACATGCTTCATCATTGATCCTCTGAAATTGGGCCACCCCCTCATTTTGTAACTAAGAAAGCAGAACCGGGGGGGCAGCTAAGTGGCTCAGCACATTGAGTGCCAGGCCCAGAGATGGGAGGTCCTGGGTTCAAATCTAGGCTCTGTGACCCTGAGCAAGTCACTTAACTCCCATTACTGCTCTTCTGCCTTGGAACCAATACCCAATATTGATTCAAAGATAGAAGGTAAGGGTTTTTTTTTTAAATAGAACCAAACGAAGTGATTTACCTAAGGTCACACAGCTAAGAAGCATGGTAGAGATTTAAACCTAGGACCCCGATTTAAAATCCACACTCTTTCCACTCAAAAGGAACAGTTCTATAATCACCCAACGGGGAGGAACAGGGGTAGAGGTCAGGGATGGGATGAGTCTGGGAGGATCCCCAGGCATCCTAGCCCACTTCCAGGGCTCATTAAAGGCCTTCCACTCCCCCAATGACCAGTGGGACTGTGGTAAGCTGTGTAGTCATCTTTAATTAGACCTAGACAAGGACTCCCTCCCTTCGAGCCATTCCTGCCTCTCTGTTCTGCAGTAGAGACACACACCCCATCAGCACCATCATTAACTCCTTCCACCCAGCCAGTCCCAAGAAAACAGCGAAGGTCCATTTCCAGCCACAGCAACTCTCACTCTCCCTTCCACCCCGGCCCTCTGGGACTAGGGGAGATCCACAGTAGCCCCAACAGTCAAGAGGGCTTAAAGAATTAGGAATTCCTCTGCCAGGCTCCCTAGAAAGGAAGCGATTCCTTTTTAGGCAAGGATCTGTCCCTAAATGTGGTCTCTGGGCCAAGCAGATGCCATCCTTCCAGCCTCTCTTCCCCCAGATAATGCTTACGGTACACCATCCATATTTTAATTAATGGCTTAAGTAGTTAGACCCAGCCACCAAACCTCCCTGGCCCTCAGGTTTCTCCTCTGTAAAACTAGGTTGGACTTGATGGCATCTAAGGTCACTCCCAGCTCTAAATCTATGAACTAAGAATTCTGGTGCTCCGAGCAAGGAGCCCAATCCATGCCTGGAGCAAAAGGTGTCTTCAACGCGGAGGAGAAAGGGACAGAGAGAAGAGACAGCGGCCCCGGGATACTACCTTGATGGTCCTGCTGAAGATGCCGGTCCCAGGTGGGAAAGGAGGCCAGGAGCTAATGGGAACGGAGCTCATGTTCAAAATCAGCGCCCTGAGACAAAGGGCCGATTGCCCTTCCCTGGGTACAGCTCTGGGCACCCTACCCGGGGTCTTTCTTATTTTGGCCATACGGTGTTGCCCCTATCATACTGTAAGTTTCTGGAGTGGAGGAGCTCTGCTCTTGTTCATATTTACAAAACCTTGTCAGTCAGCACAAAACTTTGGGACTGAATTTCTAGTATAATCAATAGACTTATAGAGTATGGTGAAAAGTGCTAGATTTGGAGTCACAGGTCCTGGATTCAAATTCTGAATCTTCTGCCTATTATAAGCTGTGTGGCCTTGGGCAAATCACTAAACCCCTCTAGCCTTAGTTTCCTTTTCTTTCAAATTAGGGCATTAGTTAGAGCCCCTTCCAGCTCTGGATTTCTGATCCTATGAGCCCATGTGTTGACTCCATCACTTCTCCATGGATGACCCTGGCTTCCTCCCCTGCAAACTGTCCCCTGGAAAAACTCCAGATCAGGGCAAGGAGCCACACATTTTGCCCTCTGCCAAGAAAGCTGCCAGCCTCCCCATCCGAGGAGAAAGCTCGGCCCCGAGACCTGTGGCTCCAGCATATTTGGGAGAGGAACAGTTTTCTGGAAAGGAGGGAGCCAAGAAACAGAAGAAAGAACCAAGCTGCATGGCGGGCAGAGCAGTCAGCGTTCTGGTCCAGCGATGAAACAAAGCCCACACGCCACAATCCAGACATTCCCTTCCCGGACCGAGTGTTCTGCCTGGGCTGCAAATGGTCCATGTGAGCTTGGTCCTCTCCAAGGCTGCTGGGAGGCAGGGTATCCCAGGGTCCCAGGGCTCAAGCCGCGTCCCGTTCCATAGTTCATAGCGGCCCCCTCCAGGATGAGCCCTCTGACGCAGGCTAAGGGGTGACCGCGGCTGCTTGGGGGTTGTGGGGCATCATACCTGAGCCTGGGACCCATGAAGCCTTTCCCAGCTGGTTTGGTCGATGACACCAGGTAGGCAGCAAAACAACCACGCTGGCCCAGCCTTCGACTGATGCTTTTTCCAGATCTCCCTCGTCCCGGAGCGCCAGGCTGGATGCTCATCAGAGCACCAATTCCCCGGCTACGAGTCTTGCAAAGTGCTTTCCTTACCGCAGCCCTGTGACATAGGTAGGGCGAGGATTTTTGAGCAATGTGGGAAAGAGCAGGGGGAGAATGGGAGGAGGCCTGTTATTTCATTGGGCCAGGGGACTCCAGGAAGGGGAAATTCCCTGTACGGACGCAGATCGGCACCTGGGATTCGATTTACAAAGTTTTAAGGACTTGTGTGAGACCCTGAGAGAGGTTAAGAGATTGCTCAGGCACACAGCAGGAGGAGTCAAAGACAGGACAGGAACCCAGATTCTCCCAGGCAGCTCCCTATCCACTCCACCAAGCTACCTCTCAAGTCTAGGATGAGAAGCCTTACTTTACAAGCAAGGAAACAAAAGCCCAGATCCCTGATGGATCTAGGCTCATCCAGGTAGAAATACTGATGGCACAGGGTTTTGGACCCAGAGCTCATGACCCTCAGTTCATCAACAGTTCTTTCGTGTCTAATAAAATAGAGCACCAGGTCTGGAGTCACAAAGAACTGGGTTCAAATCTGACCTCAGATCCTTCCTAACTGCATGACCCTGGGCAAGTCACTTAACCCTGTTTGCCTAGCCCTTGCCCTTCTGTCTTAGAGTTGTTACTAAGACAGAAAATAAGAATTTAAGAAAAACCTTGAGTATAGAGTAGTTATCTACCACACTTCTTGGCCTGGAGATATTGGGGTACAATGTTAAAAGTGGAAAGAATGGATTTGGAGTCAGATGACCTGGGTTTGAATTCGGGATGTGACACTAAGACTAGCTGTGAGGCATCAGTCAAGTCAAATTGCTCTCCCTTTGGAAGCCTTGGTTTTCTCATCTGTAAAATACGGATAAAGGTCCTTGCATTCTCTCCCTGGCAGGGAACAGCTGGGGAAACGAATGGAAGGCACTTGGAAGACCATAAGGCATTCCTGGCCCATAGGAAGTCGTTAATAAATGTTTGTTGACTGATTCTGTAAATGTAAGCTTATTATACCCTAACAAATGTTTTTTCTCCATTTCCTTTTCTATAATGTTGCTTTTCCATTTTCTTTTCTATATTGCTTTTCTATTTGCATGTCTAGATTGTTTTCCCATTAGAGTGTAAGCTCCTAGAAGGCAGGTGCCGTCTTCCATTTGGTCTTAGTAGATACCTGCCATATCGTAAGGACTTGATCAATTCTTGTTGACTTGATTTTGCATTCTTTCCCACAAAGAAGGGGAAAAAATGGGGATTGGGAGTAGGAAAGAAGGAGCTGGAGCCTAGATTTCACTGGTGAACAGTGGAGTATAGATTTTCTTCCATCAAACCAGCTCTAGGTCTTCATCTTAGAGAGCTGCCCAGAGCACAGCACTGTTGAGTGACTCACCCAGGGTCACATAGTTACTTCCTCCAAGGCCAGCAATGAAACTTGGGTCCTCTGACTCTGGAGCCAGGGCTCCTTTTACACACACACACACACACACACACACACACACACACACACACACACGAGTTTGTTCCCTCACGATGGGGAGATACTGAGTTACAGAGTGGAACAATGGCACGACGTGGTAGAGGATTGGTGGGCAAAGAGGAGGAAGGAAGAAGGAGAAGACAGAAAGGGGAGGTCTAAACCCAGATGACGAGGCAGAGTAAAGCTTTGTGGGCCAGGCCAAGAGATAATCTACTTGGCATGACTCACAGGAAACTCGTATTTCTTGTGGGTTTCGGGGTGGTGTGCCTTAAAAGAAAACAGGGGTCTGAGTCTATTGAAGGCAGAAAACGACCAGCCTTTGACGGGTTTCTACAAAGTCTCCTCTGCTCTCTCACAGCCCTTAATCATTATCAGACATTTCCATGTTTGGATTGGGGCTGGCTCTGGTGCCCAGACTGTAGGAGCAAGAAGAATATGGCTAAAAGAGAGAGCTTTTATTCCAGCTGGGGCCACTAGGTCTGGTGAGACCCACACTTCCCATGCCCATCTCCCTGTCAGAGATGAAAGGCCCCTCAGAACATGAAATGTCAGGCTTGGGGTGCTAAAGAATGTCAGATCTAGGAAAATCCTTCAAACCTGAAACACATGAAGAGCCTTTTCAGGAAAACAAACCCATTAATGCCAGTGATGGAGCTGTGGATCCTTCCACTAATCTGGGAAACAATTTGGAAGGAGGTCCCTAAAGTCACTGCCCTGTGCATCCCCTTTGACCCAATGATATCACTACTAGGCCTAGATCTCAAAGGGATCAAAAGAAGTATAGAAGAACTGATAACTAGAACAATTTTTATAGCAGCTCTTTTCCTAGTAGAAAAAAACTGGAAACCAAGATGGCGCCCATCATTTGGAGAAGAGCTAAATAATTGATGATATATAAATGGAATGGAATAAATTTGTGCCATAAAAAAGGACAAAATGCACCATTTCAGAGAAAATCAGGAAGATCTCTGTAGAGAGAGGCAAAGGTGAGTGAGCAGAGCCAGCAACATCATAAGGGGAAAAAACTTTGAAAGACTTTAGAATTCTGATCAATTCAATAGCAAAAGATGCTTTCAAGGGACCAAAGATATGATGGGCACAAAGAGAAGAATGAGAAAGATTTCTGCACATTGTCAATGAGAGAATTTGCTTCTCTTAACCACTGTAATATGGATTTTTTAACCTTGCTATGTTGGTTATGAAAGTTTAATTTTTCCTTTTAAAAAAATTTAATAGGGAGTAGGAAGGGAGAAAATAGACATTTGTTCATTTTTTAGAAAATACAATTCATTGGAAAACTTTAATTAATACAAAACAGAACACAGAATATCAGAGCCGAGGTTAGAACATAGAATATACAGAGACTACTACATCAGGAAGAGCCCCAAGAACAATGAACAGAGAATTCTGGAACTGAAAGGAACATAGGGCTGAGAATGCTGAAGCCAGATGAGACCTTGGAGACCCCTCATTTTACAGGAAAGGAGATTGAGTCAGAAGGGATTCCAGTAAAAGATTTGTTTAGTTACTTTCAGTCATGTTTGATTTTTTTGTGACCCCATCTTGGGGTTTTCTTAGCAAAGATACTAGATTGGTGTGCCATTGCCTTTTCCAGTTCATTTTATATATAATAAAATTGAGGCAAACAGGGGTCACTGACTTGCCCAGGGTCACTCAGCTAGTAAGTTGCTGAGACTGGATTTTAGTTCAGGTCTTCCTGATTCTAGTCCCTGAACACTGTGCCACCTAGCTACCTGGGGCTAGGTATGCAATGGCATTAAACAATTTCTTGGGGGACAGTGTGAGGTAAAGGTGCTCCTTACCACTGACCAGGAATGGAGCATCTATTCGAACCTTACCTGGTTCCAGAAATAAGCAAGAAACAAAAGGATGAAAAGTAGCCTAAATCCAGAGCCTAAGGTCTTAGATTAAAACTTGGGCTAAGCAGTCTTGTTTGCATTCGCTCAGAAGTCTTCAGTTTCCTCATTTATAAAAGGAAGGGTATTAGGAGGTCCAGGGTTCAAATTTAGCCTGATACTTCCCAGCTGTGTGATCCTAGGCAAGTCACTTCACCCCCATTTCCTAGCCTTTATCACTCTTCTGCCTTGGAACCAATATAGTATTGCTTCTAAAATAAAAGGGAAGAGTTTAAACGAAGGGAAGGTTCAGTGATCTCTAAGGGCTTTCCAATTCTAAATCCTAGGATTCTGCAATGAAGATCGAGAAGGAAGAGAAGAGAGGAGATGGGAGAGGGGAGGGGAGATGGATCATTCTTCCCATTTCTCTATTGCCAAAGCAGCCACTGAGAGGTCAGAGAACTTGATCTGGATCCCACCATTCAGGCAGCTGTGTTAGAACCAGGCACTAAGCATCCTGACTCACCCAGTCTCATTCCTAAGCAAATGAAAAGCAGAATGATTCACAGAGGGGCATAGTAGTGAGGTCCAAGTAGGCTCTGGAAACTCAGCAGCCCTCGGGGCAGATTCTTTAAAAAAATTAAAAGAAAAAAAAAACTTGTGCTCTTCTCTATAAGTGAAGGTCTGGTGGGGCAGGGAAACAGTGCCAGCCACAGCAGAACATTCTCCCGGAGGCTGGTTTCCTTGGAAAAACAGAGCAGGTCAACAAGCCCTTTAGATCCTTTCCCAACTGCCTTGAGCCAGGATTATAAACCTCACACCAGCTGTTGGGTAAATGGCAAGTGACTGACAAACTCCCCATGTGGCCCCTGTGCTCAGGATGCTTTAGCTGGTTTAGAGAATCACTGCAGGGCAGCTGTGGGGCTCTGTGGATTGAGAGCCAAGCCTGGTAAAAGGAGATCCTAGGTTCAAATCTGGATTCAGACACCTCCTAGCTGTGTGACCTGGGAAAGTCACTTAACCCCCATTGCCTAGCCCAATGACAGGCAACCTTTTGAGATTGGTGTGTCAAAATTAATCTAAAACTATAATTATTTAACTTACCTGCTTAGTGACTTCTTTGTTCGTCTATCAGTCGGTTTCTTTTGTTGGTCTTGATATTATTTAAGTGGGACACCGTGAACTAAGATAAGTGGGGGGGGGGGGAATTCTTTAACTAATCTGCCTATTAGTGACTTTTTTGTTGCTGAATTTCATTGGCTAATGAAAATGCATTCAGCTGCTAAATATTCAATTGAAGGTTGCTATTTTGTACACTTCAAGCCCAAGCAAGCGCTACTAACTTCATCTATCAATCTGTTTCTTTTGTTGGTTTTGATATTATTTAATGCTGAGAATAAGGTCTCACAAAAGTACATAGAGTGAAAAATTATGAGCAAAACCATTGCTATATTTTTCAGGTTACTAAAAGTGTCTGGCAATCGGTTCCAGGCACTCCAAATTTCCTGTTTGCAGTGGCACTCCTCTTGATTCTCCAAGCGGCACCTTTCCAGATTCTCAAGCTTTGACCTCAAGTTGCAAACACCTGAGCCCAGATGCTGTCTTGAAATTCTACAAATTGCATCTCTAAATCATCAATTTGCATCCATTGGAAACCATTTAATTCCAAACTATTGTAGACTACAACATCGAGATACTTATTTATTTTCATGGTCTGTTCTAGGTGTCTAAGTTGATTAAATCTATCAATGAACTGGTCAAGTAAGGAGTCTAAAACATGCTGGTACTTTATATGCAAGAGTTCCATTTCATTTTGTACAGCTGCACTGGGCTTCTCAAAATACTTTGTTACTAGAGGAAAATACTTATAAGTTTTAGTTTCTACATCTCACTTGAAAATTTTAAGTTTATTTTCAAAAGCTTTTATGTATCCAAACATAACATCAATACTTTTGCCAAAACCTCGTAACTTTAAATTCAGTTCATTAATATGAACAGAGAGATCTGTAAAAAACATTAGGGTGTTGACTCACTTATCATCATTGAGCTGAGGAAAGTTTCCCAGATCCTTATCCTCAAGAAATACCATAATTTCTTCAAAGCACTCCACAAAATGCTCAAGAACATTGCCGCGGCTCAACCATCTTGCATTATTGTACATCAGCAGTCCACTGTAGTATCAACCTCCAGTAAAAGTGCAGAAAATTCTCGCTATTAAATTAATTATTTTTGTAACAACTAACATTAAGTCATTTAAGTTGGTGAATCCTGCCTTGGCACATAAAATCTCTTGTTAGATAATACAATGAAAAGGCACAATCAGATGTCCAATAGCTTCGTAAACAATTTGACAAATCTGACTTTTTTTCCCACCAGGTTTGGTGCCCCATCTGTCTTCACTGACACAACTTTAGAGATATGAAAGGTCATGAAAAGTTTGTATAACAACCTTACAAATTTCACTTCCTGATGTACTTGTTGGCATGGATACTAACTTTATCAACTCTTCTCTCATTGTGAGACCATCAGAATATCATACCAATAGTACAATAGTACTACCAATAATGGCCAACTGAGCATGTGATGTGACATTAGTAGTTTCATCAAGAGAAATTGAAAAATATTTACAATTACTTATGTCTCTCTTTAATTGATGTTGCATGTTTGTATTCAGTCTCATTATTTGGTCTTTTATGATATTTCTAATGAGTGGTAACTCAGATATTCTCTTAATAATTGCATCTTTATTCTGCATATCGTGAAATAGAACTAGTGCACACTGTAGGAGTTTCTTTAATAAATTCTCCCTCACTGAGTGCTTTTCCATGCTGAGCTATGGTGTGAGCAATGCTCAAACTTGCAGATGTTAAATTTGTAGTCTTTTACAAATTTAAGGATGGAATTAGATTGGCTCTTATAAAGGTGTAGCTGCCTGGAAACGTATTCCTTCCTTTTATCCTCACTTTTTTTTCAAGAGCTGGGAATGATTAGTTTCGAAATGTCTATTTATATTCCACATTCTGCTTACTACCATTTCAGTACATAGAACACAAAATGATCTGCCATTTTTTTCCTATAGGTCCATGTCTCTTGAAAGGGTCAGCTACTGCTACTACCACTTCCTTTTCTTAACCTTGGTTTTTTATTTTTTGGGTTCTCCTTCAGGGAGGCAGTGACAGAAGATAGAATTATAGATAGCCTGTTAGCTCTGCAGGCAATTAGGGGTTAACTAGCCTAACTGACCACAAGATGGCACATGTAAATAAAGGGCAGAGTTAATAAGCAGATATAGGGGTTAATAAAGATGCACATCAGTAATAGTGGTGAAATGGAGTCTGCACTATGCTGCAAGATGGCATTCCTTATGTAAATAAAGATGTCTGCGGTTATTTCTAATGGCAGGAAATGGTACCCATAGCACAGGCCCTCACCTTGCCCAGCCTCCCCCTCACTTATCTCAGTAATGATGGTCAATTAGAAATCCATGACACCCCAGAATAGTAGAATGGATGATGGTTGCTGTAGTTATGTGGTTGCTAACAATGGTGATCACAGGACCCCCAGAGATGCGTCCCCCACAGGCATTCTGCTGCTCCCTGCTCCACTGGCTGGAAGTGAAGTCAAAGGTCCCCTAATGGCCCAGAAGTCCAAGAACTAGACACTCTGTGCTGGAGTTCTGTTGTTTTGGCCTACAAACCTCCACCACAGAGTGTCTACACTACACTACAGCAAATGTTTCATCCTCAATATGCAGCCCCATACTTCTCCGTATGCAGCCGCATGCGGCTGTGTGTCATTGAAAATGGCTACACGTGTCAGTGCTGGAACACATGTCATAGGTTCACCATCAGGGGCCTAGCCCTTACTGCTCTTCTGTTCTGGAACTGCTACTCAATATTGATTCTAAGATGGAAGGTAAGGGTTTAAATAGAAGAAAAAGAAAAGAAAAGGTTATGAAACAGATGAGATATGACCCTCCAGGTTTGATAAAGGGTCTTGGAACCTATACTTAGTATTAATTCTAAGACAAAAAGTAAAGATTTGAAAAGAATGTTTCCTTATCTCAAACCTCAGTTTCTCTCCCTGCTACTTCCATCTCGTTGTTCTTGGTTCTACCTTCTGGAGTCAAGTCAAACAAGTCTCATCCTGTCTTCATGAGAGACCTTGGATTGCATGCAGATGACCATGATGTCTTCTAAACAAGGGTTCCCAGAATCCTGGACCTGCAGCTAGAAAGGCTACTCCAGCTCCCCTCATTTGACAGCCATGGAAACTGAGACCCAGAGAGGTGGTGACTTCCCCAAGGTCCTTTACTACCAGAGCCTTCAACTCATCCTCCTCCATCAAGATTTCCAGTCCCCTAAACTTCTTCTGGATGGGCTCAAGCTTGATCAAAGTCCTTCACAAAAAGAGGACCCCCAAATGGACCCCCATTGTTGTGATAAGGACAGAGACAGAACTCTGGGGTACCCCTGGGGGGGATGCATCCAGGATGGTGGCTCAGGGCACCTCTGCCTATCCCAGGGTCATCCACCCCAGCGGCAACCTTCCCAGATCATTGGCTCATAGGGGCATCTTCTGGGGGTCCCATCTGAGTCTAGATCTTGTCCATAAATGGGTCAGTATGAAAAGCGGGGCACATTGTGACTACTGAGCTAGCCTAGCCATCAGGGAGAACCAAATTCAAGTCCTGTCTCTGGTGTAGAATTCTGTGACCCTGAGCAAGTGAGCAGTGATGAGCCTGTGCCAACCCATGAGTGCACACCTCACTGCTGGGACAGGAGGGGGCAAAGAAGCCTCTCAAGACTTCCCTTTCCCACCCCCAAAGGCCAGTCTTGCCCTCCTAAGAGAGCAGGAGAGCAAGTGTCCCAAGCTGAGCTGGAAGGACTTTGCAAGGGCCAATCAGGGTGACAGAAGAAAGGCTGTGAGAAGGCTTCAGCCTTCAGGTATGGCACAAAGAAGGGCCCTGGCGGTGAGATCAGAGGCACCAAGTTTGATTCCCAGCCCTACTTTTCATACTGTGTAACTCTGTGCCTTAGTCGCCTTCCTCCTGCTCCCCAGAAGGGCTGCTGGCCCACGGGGGTCCTATTGGTTTTTTGAAGACATGGGGTGAGGTGGCAGATTGGCAAGATAGCAGGGGGCATTTCCCTAGAGCGCTGCCCCCTGCATAAGCTCCCCAAATCCCTCCTGTACCACCCCAGCTCTGGGTGCTCCCCAAATCCCTTCTGCATCACCCCAGCTCTGGGTGCTCCCCAAATCCCTCCTGCACCACCCCAGCTCTGGGTGCTCCCCAAATCCCTCCTGCACCACCCCAGCTCTGGGTGCTCCCCAAATCCCTCCTGCATCACCCCAGCTCTGGGTGCTCCCTGACTCCACACTAAGATCTCCAGGGCAGACCCAGACACAGCACAGCAAGGAAGAAGTCACTGTTACTCCTCCACCCCGGGGGCTATTTTCTCCCCTTTTTTTTTGATCCTCCCCCGCTGCACGTGGCTTCTCATCTGGTTCTCTGGGCTCTGCTGCTCCCTTTCAGGGGAAGATACAAACTGCTGTGGCTCACTGTTACACGGCACTTTAAAAGTCTGCAGAGCTGACAGCAGGGTCTCACTCGAATCTTCCCAGAATAAGGCTTTAAATACATTAAATAAAACACGGTCCTCGAAACATTTTAAAATAAATCAGTTCCTGGACTTCAGGTCCCCCCTTGCTGCCACGACAAGAGGCCGAGGCCGGCTCTCCCGTCTCCCCTCCCCTCCCCTCCCCACTACCTGGGAGCCTGTTTCTGGGAGCTGCATTTGGCATTTCCCTCTTCAACAACAGGTTTTTTAAGCCGCTTGGTGGCACCCACCCTGAGCACCCTTCCCACTCCCTGCCGGGACCCCGTGGGAGTCGGAGGGTCTAAATCCAGGTCATGAAAGGTGCTGGCTGTAGGGGGGTCCCAGGGACCCCCAGACACTGCACACAGTAGGGCTCCATCCGCGTAGGCTGCAGGGGAGGCTTCTTAGAGCCCTGAAATGGGGGCGAGGGAAGGCGGGGGACCTCAAAGGCCCAGGACTCCATCCTCGCCCAGAGCCCCAGCCAAGTACATGGGGTACTCGGGAAGGTCCGCGAGGCTGGGCAGCGTGCTGACAGATGGCGGGGG